>NC_092334.1:297376500-297697000 GCF_046630445.1 Rutidosis leptorrhynchoides | reverse complement strand
TGAATTACAAATTTTATCGCATTTACTTTACTTTATCTTATAAACTAGAAAATCCCAAAATTAGGTAACATTCTACTACTCCTCCACTTTAGGATTATCTTAAGCTTTAGTTATAGGTTCGATTCTACTGATATCTTAAAAATTTGACCCTAGGTCATACTTCCCTTACTCACCATAATAAGGAGTAGTATGATTTAAGCCACGCTAAGTATAAATTTAAAACTATTGCTCTCACCTCTCAATAGCTGATTCTGACGACTTGCGGCCTAACGACACCACATAAATAAAACCGTCTATTTCGGTTATGTCATTGTTTAAACTTTTTAGTGTATTGGAAATGTTTTGAAAACATAATGGTAGTGTCGTTGTTACTAATATTAATGTGTAATAAAGAAAAAAATTGGGTCGATATAATGAGGGGTTGGGTCATTACAAGTGGTATCAGAGCATGGTCTAAGGGATTTAGGCGACTTGAGATAGGTGCCTAGACCTAGACTTTTGTGTGTGCTTATTTGTTACGGGACTGGTAAGATTATGGGTCGGAATGGCGAATTGGTTAGTGCCTTAGTGTGAAGGTGAACTAACTAGGATTGTGGTTATATCGTGATATTATTCGTGTGTGTGCTTATATCGCGTTGAGTTTGTGTTTGTGTTTTTGTTTATGTATATCATCGAGAAAGATAGTCATTGTACTAATGAGTTGAGGCGGCGTGTGCGCATAATAATGACTAGCTACCATTGTTACGAGTGCAAATCGTGTGTAACAAGTGAGGTACGACGAGTGTTGAGCAAGATGGGTTGGTGTTGTGTGTAAGGTTTATTTTGCATTCGTTGTTTAATCGTTTTGCGTTCTTTAGAATGAAGATGAGAAGCGGGACTTCAAGTGGGAAGCAAGGTGATGATGATTTAACGACTAAGATTGGGGCTTCTTTGGAGAACTATTCCTCAATTTTTACCGGGAAGGTTAAAGAAGTCTTTCAAGGGGCGATTGAAGGACAAGTAACCGATCTTATTAAGGAAAATATGGGTACGATTGTTCAGGCGGAGTTTGAGAAGAGGTTTCCTAACCCGCAAGTTGAAGGCGGTAGAGAGGATATTCCTCTTGATCATAAGATTCGAGGCAATGTAGTCAGAAGGGAGTTTATTTACAAGAAATTTATGATGACTAAATCTCCTTTATATGTCGGGGATCCCGATCATTTGATAAGCACCGGTTGGATCTCGGACATCGAAGGGTGTTTCCATACGAGTGAATGCCCTCTTGACAAGAAAATGAGACTCGCTACTGATTTGTTGCTGGGTAATGCAAAGAATTGGTTGGACGATAAGATCGATATCGTTGGTGAGGAACCGTTTATAGGGCTATTGTGGGACGATTTTAAGAAGGAATTCTTCGAGGAGTTCCGGACGCAAGCCGATTTGACGAGGTTGCGTGATGAGTTGTGAAGTTTTCGACAAGGGTTTATGGACCTAAATGCTCTTAGGACTACCTTTTTGGCGAAGGCCCGATTTGTCCTGAATATACGAGAAACGATAGGCTATTGATGGAACATTTTCTTAATACCTTGAATGATGATTTGCGCGGGAAAATTAGCGGCAAGTGGAATCTTTTGCTAAACTATTTGTCGTGGCTAACGGTTTTGAATCGCATGCTCCTACGAGGGTTGATGATACTTCGGGTAAGAGAAGGGTTAAATAGTATGGCACTCCAAGCTAAGAGTGCAATTAAGATCACGGGTAGCGTGAGGAAAGGAGTGTCGAACACTAGTGCAATTAGATGTTTCAATTATGGTGTAAGGTGAAGCGACCCGTCCAAATCCACCTGGACGAAGTCTTCAACATATGGTCCCATTGCTAGGTACTGACCTCTATATGATACATTTTACAAACATTGCATTCCTTTAAAAGACAAACTCTTTTTAAAATATAACCTTTCAATACAAATGATATATGTTTCCCTTAATATGAATGACTAATTTGTCATAACAGTCTTTTTGAACTCAAACGAGTTGAATGCAACGTCTTTTGAAATATGCATGAACGACTCCAAGTAATATCTTTAAATTCAGCAAATGTACAGCGGAAGATTTCTTTAATACCTGAGAATAAACATGTTTAAAAGTGTCAACCAAAAGGTTGGTGAGTTCATAGGTTTATCATAAACAATAAAATTCAGTAATTTTGATAGACCACAAGATTTAAATATGCTTGGCACAAATGGGTCCGTATCCTATACCTACCTATAATATCCATGTGATTTTTTTTAAATACAGTACACCTATCTCGTGTACGAAACCATTATTCAAAATTTTTAATAACCGTGCACATAACCTGTGTATAAAAATCATTCTCTCTATATATAATCTTGCTTGGTAACCGACCTTAGCATATAAAGAACATATAGAATATCCCTAAAACATACAGGCATATAGCAATCAGTATGATAAATTGATAGTGCTCCAAATAAACATATATTTAGGCACAATATCCTTCCAATATGTAAAGTTTTTAGTTGCAATTGTTCTATTTTTATGTAATATTCGTTTAAATAAATAAGTGAGAAGACTAAAGACGCAAATGACGGTTTGATGACGCAAATGACCAAAAAGCTCAAAAGTATAAGATATAATTCAAGTAGTTCCATTTATTGATAAGAAACGTCTAAAAATTACAAGAGTACAAGTCGCGGAACGCAAAGTACAAGATATCTACGCGTACGAAAAGACGTTCGAAAATCCGGAACCGAGACATGAACTGAGCATCAATGCACGAGTCAACGGATCTAAAATTACAAGTCAACTATGCACAAGAATATAATATAATATATATAATTATATAAATTATATTATATATTAATTTAATCGAGCAGCCCACATTTTGCAAAAGAAAATATCCTGATCCAGCTTGCCATGCGATCGCATGGCCTGGTGGAGCAAATCCCATACGATCGAATGGCTTCAGAATCCTGGCAAAGTCTATAAATTCAGCATTTTTCGGACGAGTTTTACACACCTTTTCTTCTTTCTTTCTCTCTGTAAACATAATATATGTTTATAATTATAATATTAATTTTAATATTAAGTTAATAATAATTGGGTTATTATAAGGAATGTTTTACGGGTTTTAAAGTCGAAACTCTGTCCGTATAACGCTACGCGATTAGTCACCACTGTAAGCTATGTTCTTCCTTTTTAAATTAATGTCTCGTAACTAAGTTATTATTATGCTTATTTGAGCCGAAGTAATCGTGAAGTTAGACTAAATTTTAAGACGGGGTTATTGGATTTTGTACCATAATTAGGGTTTGGAAAAAAGACCGACACTTGTGGACATTGGACTATTGACTATTAATAGATGGGGGGTATTCTCTAATCGAATGACAACTCATTAGAATCTGTCGAACCTATCTTCAAATTAGTTAATCTAATAATTATTAAAATGGTTATGTATGTCCAATTTAGTGACGTTTATACGACATCTTTTACGATCATTTAATTAATTATTCGGGTTGGGTAATTGATTATTCATTCTGATCAAGTGGGTAAATTAATATTCATATCTCATTAAAACAGGGGTGGATTACATACAAGAATAATTGGTGTAATTGTTAATAAAGTATTAAAACCCTGGATTACACGCAGTCGATAACTTGGTGTAATCATTAAACAAAGTATTAAAACCTTGTTACAGTTCGAATCCATAATTAGTTGGAATATTTGACTTCGGGAATAAGGTTAATTTGACGAGAATTTTATAATTATGACCGATGGACTATTATGGACAAAAACCAGACAGGTATCAAATAAACCAGGACAAAGGACAATTAAACCGGGTATCAATTAATTACAATTAAAATTACGGAAGTTTAAATAAGCATAATACTTTTATTTCATATTTCATCGTACCTTTATTTACTATCATTTTAATTACTGCAATTTACTTTATCGTAATTTAAATTCTGTCATTTATATTATCGTCATTTATCTTTACGCTTTATATAAAATCGACAAACCGGTCATTAAACGGTATAACCCCCCTTTTATAATAATATTATTACTTATATATATATATATATATATATATATATATATATATATATATATATATATATATATATATATATATATATACACACATATATATATATATACAAATATAGTTGTTAAAAATATAGCGTTAAACTTAGCTATCTCCCTATGGAACGAACCGGACTTACCAAAAACTACACTACTCTACGATTAGGTACACTGCCTATAGTGTTGTAGCAAGGTTTAGGTATATCCCATAAATTAATAAATAAAACTTGTGTAATTTCGTCATATTTCGTAATAAACAATAATAGTATTTCGTATACACCGCCGCACACATCAAGTTTTTGGCGCCGCTGCTGGGGAACTTGCGAAACGCAATATTTTTACGCTATATTCTAAAAAAAATATTAGTTTTTAAGCTATTTTTGTAAAAATATAATTTTATATAAGTTTTAAAATACAAAAATAAAAAAAAAGTATATTTATCTATTTAAGTGTTTAAATTAAAAAGTTTATATTTTTTTAAAGTATAAACGTATTTTTAATAATATAATTTTAAATATAACCTATATATTAATTTTGTAAAACTAAATATATATATATATATATATATATATATATATATATATATATATATATATATATATATATATATATATATATATATATATATATATACATATATATATATAGTTCTCTTGCTACCAATTTCTTTCTTTGTAGGCTGACGATTTTGAATCCACATGAGAAAGAGGGGAAAAATGAAGGAAGATGGCATAAAATCGTCTATGTCAATTTATTATTCATTCAGGGCGCTCGGCAGGTGAAGTAGGCACGGGTATCAACGTCTAAGCCCACAGTAAACATATGATGAGCCCAAACGAATGGTCCGACATTCAATGCGGGGCGAAACATAGCTCTGAAGCAGGAAAGATTCTTTTCTTTTCTACACTACATTCTGGACGGAAAGGAGATGGTTGTTGACCCGGGACGGGAAGAGAAAGACTTTTTTCTACGGCGAGTGTAAAGACCCGTCCTAATCCATCCGGACGAAGTCCATAATGATTATAAACGATTCACAACAGTTGATTACATCGCGAGGTATTTGACCTCTATATGATACATTTTACAAATATTGCATTCGTTTTTGAAAAGACAATCTTTCATTACAACCAAAGTTGACGGCATGCATACCATTTTATAATATATCTAACTATAACTGATTTAATAATAATCTTGATGATCTCAACGACTCGAATGCAACGTCTTTTGAAATATGTCATGAATGACTCCAAGTAATATCTTTAAAATGAGCAATTACACAGCGGAAGATTTCTTTCGTACCTGAGAATAAACATGCCTTAAAGTGTCAACCAAAAGGTTGGTGAGTTCATTAGTTTAATATAAATAATCATTTCATAATTTTAATAGACCACAAGATTTCATATTTCCATTTCTCATAAACATACGTCCCATGCATAGAGACAAAAATATCATTCATATGGATTGAACACCTGGTAACCGACATTAACAATATGCATATAGAATATCCCCATCATTCCGGGATCCTCCTTCGGACATGATATAAATTTCGAAATACTAAAACACCCGGTACTTTGGATGGGGCTTGTTGGGCCCGATAGATCTATCTTTAGAGTTCGCGTCAATTAGGGTTTCTGTTCCCTAATTCTTAGATTACCAGACTATATTGGGTGATATTCGATTTGATAATCCAACCATAGAATGTAGTTTCGATCACTTGTGTCTATTTCGTAAAGCATTTATAAAAACAGCGCATGTATTCTCAGCCCAAAAATATATAATGCAAAAACAATTAAAAAGGGAATAATGAAACTCACCTAATGTATTTTGTAGTAAAAATACATATAACGATATTGGACAATTGTAGGGTTGACCTCGGATTCACGAACCTATATCATTTGTATAATTATTAATATATATAATCGCAATTGAACAAATTCATATATTATAACTTATGTTATATATTAGATATATTTAATTTTGTGTACACAAAATGATTAGTGTTTAGATAGTTTTATTAAGATATATTCAGTTAGTTTTATATTAAAAATACCTGATTTGTTATATATGAATATTCGCATATAATCCGTTAATATGATTAATAATAACACTAATTATGATAATATTAATAATGATAAAGATGATAATTTTATTAATAATGTTAATCTTAAATAAAATGATAAATTTAATTAATAATGATAATAATAATAATAATAATAATAATAATAATAATAATAATAATAATAATAATAATAATAATAATAATAATAATAATAATACGGAGTACCTAAATAAATAAATAAAAACACGCGGTTTCCTTTTCCCAAATCAGATCGAAGAGCAGAAGAAACACACACACAGATGATAACACGATTTTAGGGTTTCTTCTCTTCATCACAAATCAATCAATCTAACAACAATCGTTGGTGTTCCATAGGTCATGGATTTATCATCATCGCCGTTCCACCGTCATCATCATTCCTATTCATCATCGTTATCGAATAACACAGACAATCAAAGTAGTAAGTTGGTGTTCGATTTGTGGCTGTTCAAATTAGGAGGAATGATAAAACATCGCAGCGACTAGTAACAGTGATTTCATCATCATCAATTGATTATGTTTGGTCCAGTAATTGATCAATTAGGTAACTGATGTTCTTGTTATTTATCTACTTATTTAATTAAATAAAATTTTATATTTTTATCAACCATTTTCGTTCATTGAATTATATTAATTAATTCATCCAGGTTTATATGATGTAAATTATCTGTTTGATTCAATTGTGAATAACAGAAGTGAAAGAAAAAAAATATATAGAAACTTCAGAGAGCAGTAGAAGTACTCCTTTAGCAGTGACAGTTATAAATTAATTTATTTGGTGTGTTCTACTATGATTTAAACAGAAAGACAGGAATAAATCTAGCAGTTGAAGTAGTGAACTTGACAGAAGGCGGAGGGTTACCTATCGTAGCAGTAGCAGCAGCAGCAGCTTGTCAAGTGAGTATTTGGGTTAATTGAGTAATTTAGGAAATAATGAATTATAGTTGTTTTCAATAATAGGTAACAAGGTTGGGGTTATGTGATTGTAAAACGAAGGTGAGGTTGTTTGTTTTTGACAGGAACCAGGATAAACAACTATAGCAGTAACGTCTGTTGATAATGATTCGATGGATGTTCAACTTGATGACTGTCTAACTGCACCAGAAACAGGAGGATTCAACAATAGTTAGGTATGTGTGATGTTTGATAATAGTTTAATTGGTAGGGTTGTGGTGGTTTGATTGAGCTGATTATATATATATATATATATATATATATATCTGTATGCGTAATATATATATATTTATATATAGAGAGAGACTAATTAATTGGTGGTTTGTTTGTTGGAACAAAACATAAATGGTTTTGGTGGTTTCAAGGGGATCGTGGAAGCTGTCGAGTATTAATCGAAAGAAAAGGTAATATAGCAGCAGTCTTAGCAGAATTAATACATGCAGATGAGTGATGGCAAGTTGTGGGTTTGCAAGGTGATTCTTAGTGGTGTTTTGTTTTGTAATTTGCAGATTGAAACAGAAAGTGACTGCAGTTACAGCAGCAGTTTGCAGTAGTTAATTTGAATGGCTGTTTGTAAGGTGTTGTGGAGATTGAGGTGGTGGGTTAAAGGTGCTCATAGTTGTAATGGGATTTCAATGATGATGTTATAGTATTGTCCTAATATGAACCAAATCGAAAAAAAAAAACAGCAAACAGATAGAAGGAAAGCAAGATGATCGTCCACAATGGCTTTGAACAAACAGCTGAGATACTTTGCAGGTTATGGTTGTGGTGGTTTGTAGCTTCATGATGGTGTTTTGGGTCGAAATGCACAATCAGGGAAAGAAGAAAATGAAGGAACGAATAAAAGAGGTGGTGGTTTGTATATTTGGTTTTTGTTAGTTAAATAGAATATTTTAGTAGTGCATTTGTTGTTTGTTAGTTGAATAACAAAAGCAAAAAGTAAAATCCTTTACAGTTGTCGAATAGTAGTACAAGTTAGAAGACAAATATTTTGGATCCTAAAATCTTGTGGGTGATATCTTGTGGGTGCATGAGTCATTTGTGAAAAACTATAACCCAAACAAAAATAGTGTATTTTCAATATCTATCTTTCTCTGCATCTTATCTATATATGTCTATGTATAACAATAATTCAAATTTAATAATTAATAATATATTAATAATTAATATATACTTTAATAACACTCATGAATTGAGAGTGAATTGACAAGAAACAGAATACACAATAATTCACATATAAACAATATTCGATTGAAATCAACAATAGTAATATCAATTGCATTGTTTAATAAATAACTTCGAAATCACAGAATATAATTAATATGCTTTTTATGTATATATATATAGATCTATTTTATATAATAAATTTTATTATCTCTTATATTATTTTATAATTTAAACCATATATTAAATCAACTATATTCCAAAGTATTATATCTATTTATATATTTAAATATATATATGTATTTATTTATATATACATAATAGTTCGTGAATCGTCAGAACTAGTCGAAGTTAATTTGATTGTATGAAAACAATTCAAAATTTTTGAGACTCAATATTACAGAATTTGCTTATCGTATCTGAAACATATAAGGATTAAGTTTAAATTTGATCGGAAATTCCCGGGTCGTCACAGCGAGCTTTCTCTCGTAAAGCCAAAGACACCCCAAGACAAGTTCCAACTGTTGGGAAGGGGTTCGTAGAGTCGGGTTTCCCGTTTACCCACAACGGAGGAGCCGCCCCCACCAGGCAGGCCACGTGGATTGGCCAGGGTCTTCTTCGGCTTAAACAACCTAAAGTATATATATATATATATATATATATATATATATATATATATATATATATATATATATATATATATATATATATATATATATATATAAGTAAACGGGCTGGTTACTGTAGCAGCCCAAGAAGTGGCCTAGATCCATACACCATGCGACCGCATGGGAAAATAACCCTCAACTCATGCGATCGCATGAGCTGAGGTGACAGGTCTGTTACCTTAGACGTACAATTAAGGTTACGTTTTATTATTATTATTAATTAGTAATTAGGGTTTAGTTTTTTAATATTTAGTATAGTTTTAAATTAATTTGTATTTTTAAGTTTTATTTAGTTTTATTAACTATAAAATTAATACTTTTATAGAATAATAATATAAAAATAATATTTTTATAAAAATAAGTAATTTTATCAATTTTTGTTTTTTTAAAATTATATATTTTAATTGTTTAATTCGTAATTTGTATTTTTATCGTTCGTAATTAATTTTAAACTTAGTATCTTGCTGTAGAAACTTTTATAATTCTAGATTTTTAGGCTTTGCCGTAAATTCCCTTAAGTGCTTTTTCTTTAGATTAAGATTTAGGCGCTTTAAAATCTTACGACGTCGCTTATCGTCTTAGTTTTAAATAAATTTTAGTGCCTTTTAAATAATTGCCGTTTTTGACATACAATTCCTTTTAAGCTTTAATACCTTTAGATGCAAGTTTTAATATTTAGTTTTTAAACTTTTAAGTTTCGGCGCTTTACTTTTTTATTATTTTTTTCGATCTTTTTATTTTTCGACGTTTGTTTTTCGACTCTTTTTTCTCGACGCACTTTTTCTTTCTCATTTCTACGCTCTAGTTTTTAGGACATCGAATTTTCTTTAAACTTCGACGAAAAAATTATTTTAAGCGGTTAAATTGATAGACATCCAAAATTTTCTGTTTCGTAGTAATAGTTGGATTTGTTAGTGGCTGAGTTGTGGATTTTTCGACTTAAAGGATCCTGGCTCCCTGCTGCATCTTTTGGCTATTCGGAACGTGGACAAAAGCAGAAAAGTCTATTAATTTGATAACTTATATAATTTTTATTTTTATAACTAATAGGATATTCAGTGAATGCACCGAGCAAAACGTTCACCACCTTTCATACGTTCACCACCTGTAACTCGGTCAAGACATCTAGCCAATATTATCGCCGTTGATTTTTCTTTAGAATCATCATCTAGTCAAACAAGTACTCCAACTCAAAATCCTGATAATCCATTTTTTGAACCCGATTTCACAATTGAGAACTCGGAGGATATTCAGGGACAATTCCAAGATCCAGAACCACTAATCATTCCTCCTGAAACACAAACCGTTAAATCAGAATTCTCTAGTGATTCGTATTCAAAAAATTCAATTATGGAAGTAACTGAACCTCTAAGCATGAAAGATCGAAATGAACATAGTGGTACGCCAAAAAAAGATCCAAACGAACATCTTCGAGCCTTTAATAGGATCTATACTCTATTTAAAATCAGAGAAGTTGAGGATGAACATATCTATCTCATGTTATTTCCCTGAACTTTAAAAGGGGAAGCCAAAGATTGATTAGAAACGTTACCTGAATGAGCGATTGACACATGGGATGTTTCAGTTGAGAAATTTCTTAAAAGATTCTTTCCAGCATCTAAAGCCGTGAGACTTCAAGGAGAAACTGTTACGTTCGCGCAAAATCCAAATGAAACATTATATGAGGCGTGGACAAGATTCGAAAAATTGGTGAGAGGATGTCCTCAACATGGTTTAGACACTTATCAAATAGTACAAATATTCTACCAAGGTGGTACCATTATGAAGAAAACCGCTACCGAAGCTCACAAGATTATTGATAACACAGCATCCCACTCACATGAGTGCCACCAGGAAAAAGATATTTTTCGTTCATCTAAAGCGGCTAGAGCCGATTCTAGCCATGACTTTGATTCCATTTCCACAAAAATAGATGCTTTCTAGAGACGAATGGAAAAGATGACTAAAGATATTCACGCAATACGAATCAGTTGTGAGCAATGCGGTGGACCACACTTAACGAAAGATTGTCACATTGAGCAAACCATGGAATAACGTGAGAATATTTTCTATATGAACCAAAGGCCGGGAAATAATTATCAAAATAATTATCAACCGCCAAGGCCAAACTTTAATCGAAATCAAAACATTCTTTATAATCCAAATGGACCCAACAATAACTCGTACAACCAACAAGGTCCGAATAACCGACCAACTCAAAACAACACTTTCAATCAACAAAGACCTAGCTTGTATAAACCACCACAACAAACCGAAGAGAAAAAGTTAAATCTGGTAGAAATGGTACAAAAGCTAGTTGAATCTCAAACACAATTTATTGCAACTCAAACCCAAACGAATGAGAGGTTTAATCAATCATTTACACCTCAACAAGCTTCCATTTTAAATCTAAAAAAACATGTGGGTACTCTTGCTAGCTTGATGAGTAAGAGGGAATAAGGAAAGCTACCGATTAATACTGAAGTAAATCCTCGAAATGAGAATATTAATATGGTATCAACAAATTCTGAAAAATCAGCACCAGAAGATGGGAAGGTTTTAGATGTGAGTAACAATGAAGAAGTTACAACACCACCACTACCCGAGTATGTAAAGCCAGTGGTGGCACCATACAGACCACCCATCCCGTTTCCAAGAAAAGGAGTTGAGTATGAGCAAGTAATAGGTAATAAAGTTTGTGATACCTTTGGAAAGAAGAAAAAGAATAAGAAAGTGCAAGAAACAAAAACCATAGAAGTAAACTCAGTGAAGACAGTTCCACCAAAACCTCCACCCAGGGTAGGTAATACGGGTTAATTTATTGTTCCTTGTCTACTTAGTGATTGTGTCATTTATGATGTACTAGCAGATTTAGGTGCAAGTGTGAGTGTTATGCCTCTTTCATTATATAAGAGATTAGGAGTAGGTAAGTTAAGTCCAACGAAAATGAGTGTTAGACTCTTTGATCAAACCATTAAGCACCCAGTTAGAATTGCTGACAACCTACCCGTTCAAGTAGGTAATTTAACCTTTCTAGTCGAATTTATTGTCATTGACATAGAAGAGGACCCAAACATTCCTCTAATTTTAGGTCGACCATTCTTAGCATCCACCGGGGCGTTATTTGATGTAAGAGAGGGTAGAATGACACTTAGTGATGGTGACAAATCGATCACCTTTGTGAGTCGAAAGGCTAAATCTTCACCAACCAAAACCGTTGAACCAACAAAAATGATTGGTAAGAACCATGTTGTTTTACCAACTCCAACGGTAGTGCTTAACAATAATAAAACGCCTAAGTGTGGGGAAAATGAAGTAACACCTAATGATGACTTGATAACAAAGAACCCCGTTGTTGATACAAAATTAAATGACTCTCTTATTAACAGTTCAATGAAGAAACTTATTAAACGGATTCGTGATGCTAGAACCAAGGGAAACTTTAAGTTATGTAACCGGTTAGTATCCAATCAATCGCCTAAAGAAAAGACGAAACTAGTTGAATTTGTAGATATTACACAGGAATCCGACCAATGGCTTAAAGCAAAAGTCACAGATATGCAAGTTGGTTATGGTCCAAAAGAAATTGACGATGAAGTTAATCACAATTTTGACATCACAGCTACCTAAGTGTGGGGAGATTCAAATGTTCCAAAAAGAAAATGCTGTCTAGAGTTAGTTGTTCTGTTCTCGTGTAGTTCTGAGAATAGAATCCGATTGGTCTTTTCCACTAGCAGACACTAAAGAACTAGTTTTCTCCCCCCATTCTGAATTTTATTTTGTTTGTAGGTTTGTATGAAATTAATACGATTTTTAAATTTAAGTTTTGTGTGAATTTAAAAACAAAATTTACTTTATTTCATTAAGTTTAAAAAATGATTTCAAAAATTCGTCGTAAGTTAAAGACTAGATCATAGAATCGAAATTGCTTTACCCGAAGGCGGGGCGAAAAATTTTATTATCATTATTTTAATATTATTGATCTAAAGTATACAAAAAAAAATTTAAAAAACCTAAAAATCTTTGCTTTTAAAACAATCGCTTTAAAAATTACAAATTTTAAATTTTGTCGAGGGACGGACTAGGTAAACATACCGAAACTACCTAAAGTAAAAGGAAACAAAATTTTAAAAAATTATTCATTTAAATTTTTTTAATAAATAAAGGTTTTATAAATATATATATATATATATATATATATATATATATATATATATATATATATATATATATATATAAAAGTATGTATATATATATATATGTTTGAAGTTTATCTCATGTACAAAACAGGGTAAAACAGCGCACTTTCAAAGACTGACATTAAGTTCAGCAAAAGCTACTAATTTTGACGACAAGACGCAAAATATCAAATGTGATATAAAATAATATGTTTGCAAACTCGGTATTTTTAATCACTTTTCTACACTAATCACCCTCATGAATTTATAATTATAGTCTGATTTCATACAAATGAGGGCATTGCATGATCTCAAGTGTGGGGAAGGGTTATAAATTCTCTCGGGTTCACACATAGTTTAATTGCCAAATTTTGTGAAAATTTGAAATATTTTCAATTAAATGAACTCAAAATCATATTTATACATATTTATGAACGATAAAACTAGGTGTTAATGCCGAAATTATTGTTACCTCGGAGAGAACATAAATGAAGAAACAACCCAAAACGTTAGAATTCATTTAAAATGGAATAAAGGAGAATAAAAAGGCAAAGAAATAAAATAAAAGCTAAGTGTCGGAAGAATTTACCAAGTTCTTTAAAACATATATCACATATTTTGTACAAGATTATTGCAGGTATTTTTGCTTTGGACTATACTAATTAGTTTTACCCGATTTATTGTAATACCTTTGAAAGAATAGATGGATCTACACGATGAATCAATTCCATCATTAAAAGGATGTAAAGTCTTCTGAAAGAGACACGCACTTCTTAATTTAGGTCAGGAAGTTGTCGTCCAGACCAGCTGTAGGTTGACGAAAAATCTAGAAAAGTCATCTCTAAAATCAGCAGGAAATCCACGGACCTTAGCATCAAACAGGGTCGCCAAGTGGTCAGACCTTTCCTAACCATGAGAGGATCTGTCTCGTAAAATGGATAGGGCGCCGTGCAAATTAGCTTGATAAGACTAATAAATCAGACCCCCAGAAAGGATAATCTCCTTAAATATTAAAAATCAACTTTTAAACCTGATATTACTCAATTCTTGAGATTGACCTTAAAGATTGAGAATTACAAACTTATGGAATTCAATGATATCTAAACTCGAGCTTGAACGAGAAAATACTTTGATCAAATTAAAACCGATTTGTTTTCTGAAAACCCTATTTTCAATGCGTTCATTACCATTGAACGTAAAATCCTGAGAATTCATCGGAATTCATTAGGTCACCTGAACCAAATCGAGTGTCAACCGTAAGAACGTTGGTTGCATAGCATGGTCGAAGACAGGACCTTGTGCCAGACCGAAAAATTATAGGGTGATCTTTACTATTGCTCCTAAAAAAGATAGTAATTGAATCTGACACGTTGTGAACCATGAACAAATGCATGTCATTAGACATTGCCTTAACAGTTGCTTATTCATCGATTTCCTTTACAATCGGACGGTAGTTTACTGAAAGGTAATATACGGAACAAGTATACTGGACGTGTTGCTTTCCAAATACAAGGTTAGCAAGTGGGTGACACAAAACCATGAGTTTTGAGCTAAAATTTTCAAATCTGAAACCCACACAACCCACAAAAATATTTTGCAAACACCGGTGAAGGGTTATTCCGTAAAACTTGTCTAGGGCAAAATCTAGCTTGAATTTTCAAAAGATCAAATGTTTTCATAAAGATCCAATTTCCTTAAAGGATCTACATTTTCATAGTCATGTGGGACTGTAAACCACATCGTTACTATCATTGTTTATACCGCTGTATCAAAATCACTGATGTATAAAGTGTGAGAATAAAAAAGTGATTCGAGTGAAGTATGATTTAATTTCAAGTTATGTATTGCTTGAGGAAAAGCAACGTTCAAGTGTGGGGATATTTGATAGTGCTCCAGATAAACATATATTTAGGCACAATATCCTTCCAATATGTAAAGTTTTTAGTTGCAATTGTTCTATTTTTATGGAATATTCGTTTAAATAAATAAGTGCGAAGACTGAAGACGCAAATGACGGTTTGAAGACGCAAATGACCAAAAGGCTCAAAAGTATAAGATATAATTCAAGTAGTTCCATTTATTGATAAGAAACGTCTAAAAATTACAAGAGTACAAGTCTAGAAACGCAAAGTACAAGATATCTACGTGTACGAAAAGAAATTCGAAAATATGAAACCGAGACATGAACTGAGCATCAACGCACGAGTCAAAGAAGCTAAAATTACAAGTCAACTATGCACAAAAATTTAATATTATATATATATATATATATATATATATATATATATATATATATATATATATATATATATATATATATATATATATATATATATATATATATATATTATATATTAATTTAATCGAGCAGCCCACGTTTTGCAAAAGAAAATATCCTGATCCAGCTGGCCATGCGATCGCATGGCCTGGAGGAGCAAATCCTATGCGATCGCATGGCTTCAGAATACTGGCCAAGTCTATAAATTCAGCATTTTTTGGACGAGTTTTACACACATTTTCTTCTTTCTTTCTCTCTGTAAACATAATATATATTTAAAATTATGATATTAATTTTAATATTAAGTTAATAATAATTGGATTATTATAAGGAATGTTTTACGAGTTTTAAAGTCTGAAATCTGTCTGTATAACGCTACGCGATTAATCACCACTGTAAGCTATGTTCTTCCTTTTTAAATTAATGTCTCGTAACTAAGTTATTATGATGCTTATTTGAGCCAAAGTAATCGTGATGTTAGACTAAATATTAAGATGGGGTTATTGGATTTTGTATTATAATTAGGGCTTGGACAAAAGACCGACACTTGTGGACATTGGACTATTGACTATTAATAGATGGGGGTATTGTCTAATCGAATGACAACTTATTAGAATCTGTCGAACCTATCTTTAAATTAGTTAATCTAATAATTATTAAAAGATTGTGTATGTCCTATTTAGTGACGTTTATACGACATCTTTTACGATCATTTAATTAATTATTCGGGTAGGGTAATTGATTATTCATTCTGATCAAGTGGATAAATTAATATTCATATCTCATTAAAACAGGCGTAGATTACATACAAGGATAATTGGTGTAATTGTTACAAAGTATTAAAACCTTGGATTACACGCAGTCGATAACCTGGTGTAATCATTAAACAAAGTATTAAAACCTTGTTACAGTTCGAATCCCTAATTATTTGGAATATTTGACTTCGAGAATAAGGTTAATTTGACGAGCATTTTATAATTATGACCGATGGACTATTATGGACAAAAACCAGATAGGTATCAAATAAACCAGGACAAAGGACAATTAACCCTGGTAACAATTAATAAAAATCAAAACGTCAAACATCATGATTACGGAAGTTTAAATAAGCATAATACTTTTATTTCATATTTCATCGTACCTTTATTTACTGTCATTTTAATTACTGTAATTTACTTTATCGCAATTTAAATTCTGTCATTTATGTTATCGTCATTTATCTTTACGCTTTATTTAAAATCGACAAACCGGTCATTAAACGGTAAAACCCCTATTTTATAATAATATTATTACTTATATATATATATATATATATATATATATATATATATATATATATATATACATATATATATATATATATATATACATACATATATATACATATATATATATATATATATATATATACAAATATAGTTGTTAAAATATAGCGTTAAACTTAGCTTGCTCCCCGTGGAACGAACCGGACTTACTAAAAACTACACTACTCTACGATTAGGTACACTGCCTATAGTGTTGTAGCAAGGTTTAGGTATATCTCATAAATAATAAATAAAACTTGTGTAATTTTGTCGTATTTCGTAATAAACAATAATTGTATTTCGTATACACCGCTGCACACATCATAAATACAGAACCACTCGTCTGTTTAATATAAACCTCGAAGTACTAAAGCAGTTCATATCTCTGACTGGGGCGTGTCAAAGCCCATAGATCAATCTTTAGGATTCGCATCAATTAGAGTCCATTTCCCTAATTCTTAGGATACCAAGCTAAAATAATCAGGGGGAAATATTCAGTATAATAACCTACAGAACTTCTCGTCTGTATCATAATTCATTCGAGGAATGTTTTGCTTGTGTCTATCTCGTCAAACATTTATAAAATCATTTCAAGTATTCTCAGCCCTAAAATATATATTGCAAAAGCATTTAATAAAAAGGGATCAAATGAACTCACGATACGATATTTTGTAGAAAAAATATGCATACGACGGAAACTGAACAATGCAGGGTTGGCCTCGGATTCACAAACCTATATCATTTATATATATATTAACACATATAATTGTAATCGAATAAATTTATATGTTATTATTAGTGATAAAATTGTTATATAAATTATATGTTTTATTAGTAAATTAATTTAATATATTTATTTTATATATTTTAAATAACATATTAATATTTTTTATAAAAATATTAATATAGTTATGTTATATGTATTAAATATATTTTTATATAACTAATATTTACTTGTTATAATATTAATAATAGGAATAATATTAACAATAATGATTCTTAATAATAATAATTATTGTAATTAAGATGATAAAAATAATAAAAATAATAATAATAATAATAATAATAATAATAAATAATAAAAATAATAATAATAATGATAGTAAATAATAATAATAATTTATGATAATAACAATAATAATAATAATAATAATAATAATAATAATAATAATAATAATAATAATAATAAGAATAATAATAATAATAATAATAATAATAGTAATAATAATAATAATAATAATAATAATAATAATAATAATAATAATAATAATAATAATAATAATAAAAATGATAATAATAATTATGATAATTTTAATAAAAATGATAATATTAATAATAATAATATTAATAATAATAATAATAATAATAATAATAATAATAATAATAATAATAATAATAATAATAATAATAATAATAATAATAATAATAATAATAACAATAATAATAATTTTTGCTAATAATGATAATAATAATAATAATAATTTTTACTAATACTGATAATAATAATAATAATAATATTAATAATACTTATATTAATAATGATAATATGAATTATATCCTCTTAATTATCATCATGCATCTCATTATCATCACCATCATCATCGAACATTTTATCAACATTATACATCATGGTTTCATCATCATCATACCATCATCATCATTATCATGTCATCTTCAAGATCATAATCATCATCATCACCATTTACGTAGCATCGTCATCTTATACCATCATCGCCATCCATCACGTATCATATCACCTTCATCATCATTCATCACCATCATTATTGTCCTCATCATCATCATCATAACATCATGATCATCATCATCTTCCATATTCATCATCATCTTTCACGATCATCATCAACATGTATCATCTTCTTTATCATAATCACCATCATCAACATTACATCATCATCGCCAACTTCATGTACATCACCATCATCATTTTCGGTTATCATCTACCATCACCATCATCATCATCTATAATTCTTCATCATCATCCTTCGTTAAATAGCAGCAGCAGTAGTAATATAGCAGCAGCAGTTCACGGTGGTTCTTGGCCAAAACAGAAACATCATAGGTTTGCAGCAGCAGTAGTTTTACAAGGGTGGTTGTTTTGTGGTGGTTCATGACTGAACGGAACAGCAATGCAGGAAGCATTTTAGCAGCAGCAGTTTGCCCATGGTGGATGAGTGGTGGTTTCAACAGAAAGTGAAAACAGAAATGTGGTAATAAAAGATAGTAACATAATAATGAGGTTTGGTTTGTGTTTGAGGCACGACAGAAAAGAACCCGACATAGTTGCTTGTAGCAGTATCTGTATCAAACAAGAAACAAAGAAATAAAGTTAGAGGTTTACTGTAGCAGTAGCTGTTGTGAGCGATTTGTTCTTGGGCTGTAAACAGAAACGGGAGGCAAAGAATAGTAGTTGAAGGTTGGTGTTTGGGCTTTGGTTTTGTTCGAAACTAAACAGAAATGACAGCAGTTGTAGCTGCAGTAGTATTAGCAGCTATTGTGGTTGAATATGAATAAGAAACAGAAAGTAGAAAGTATGCAGCAGCTTCAATGGAGGTAATGGCTGTTTTGGTGATAATTGTGATCGTTCATCATCAAAAGCTAGAAGGAAAGAAAGAAGCAACGAGAGGGACAAAAAATATACATATGGTGGTGGATGACGGTTTAGTGGTGGTTGTAGGTGTGGTGGTCTAGTGGCGAGCTGGAGTAGTAAGAGTTGGTGAGACGAGGAAATGAGGATGAAGGTGGCGGTTGGGATCAAATGGGGTGGCTGGTGGTGAAGTTTGATCAGGTTTGAGTTTTTTATAACTCATATGTATGTAAATATATATAGAGATAATTGGGAGATGAAAAACATAAACAGTATGTCATACATTCAATCAAGCATAGTGCCAAATAGTAAGAATGGTCGAGCAAATTGTGAAATAGATATGGGTTTGTTATCTTATGCAATATGTATATGTATATTATGTACATATGATTTAGTGGAGGAATAAAGATCATAGTGGAGAAATAAAGGAATCAATCAAGTACAGTAATATCTATATATTAAGTAATCAATCACAAACGTGTGAAAAATATATCTAGCAGCCACCAATTTGGATTTTAATCTGCTGACAGTTTTCACAGAGTGATATATCGTGCTCCGTAGTTTAATTAGTGGCGAATAAAAGTATTCAGAAAAATCCGAAATTTTTAAATTAAATTCCTTTAATTATTTCGGACTTTTAGTGTGTAAAATGAATCATAAAAAGTGGATTGATTATTAGCGCTAAATCCCAAGTAAAAATGTACGGAGTATTAAAATTTATCAATATAGCTTCTAAATATATTTTTAATAAACCTATAATTCATTTTTTGATCACCGTTTATTTTTAAAATCACATAAGTTCCTTTTTAACTCGTTTAATATCGATCGAATGATAAATGAGTGTCACCGTCATTTACTAAATAAATTCAAAATCACATATATATATTTAATATACATCAATTATATATTGATATATTTTAAATAATAATAATTATAATATCATATTTTATTTTATTTTACATAATAAATTCTATTAATTAAATCATATAATATTTCAAATTATATTTCAAACTATTATTATATATTCATATATCTAAATATATATGTATCTATTTACAATTAGTGGTTCGTGAATCGTCGAGAGCAGTCGAAGGGTAATTACATACATGAAAATAATTCAAAATTTTTGAGATTCAACATTACAGACTTTGCTTATCGTGTCAGAATTATGAAATTATTTAGAGTTTCGAGTTAAAAATAAGTCAAAATTTTTTGGGTTATGACTTAAGGGGTCACAGGTTTTGAGAGTGCCCGAAATGATCCTCGAAAGGTAGTGGCATTGTGTGTTTCAATTGTCGTAGAGAAGGGCATCGCAAGACGGTGTGTCCCGAGCTAGCAGTGGCGGGCGTCGCGAGAAGATGATCAGGTACTTTTAGTGTGGTATTCGTATTTTGTTCATTTGTAATAACATGCGGTGTATATGTAAGCCTTAGCTACATTTTACTCTCCGTTAGAGATAATTTTAGCAAGCGATCGGCTTACGTTTGTGGTTTTGAGTTGCCTCGGTAGAGTGTGTGGTTAATGTGTTGTGCCTTGACTCCATTGTGTGAGTCTTTTTGTGCTTAGGCATTGGGGGTATTCAGGTCGTTAAACTCGCTTGAGTGAGACCTGTAGGATGGGGGTTGTGTTAGTGTGCTTATTTGTGTTATAGTATGAACAAAAGAGTAAGTAGTACCACAGCATGTGCGTGATGAGTGTTATGATGTGAACCAAAGAGCCGGTAGCATCATCTCATTTGTGTTATGGCGTTAACTAAAGAGTCGGTAGCACGATATCATGTAAAGTACGGTGTGAACCAAAGAGCTGGTAGCACCATAGGGTGGGTAGGGAGACCTTATTGTGCGAATGATAGGTGGTTATACTCAATTTATCTATTGCCTTGCGGCAAGTATGGACGACCACTTTAGGGGTTAGTGCTACAAGGCGTATGTACACTTTTGGTCATTGTGCGAGTATCAACGGTCATTGTGCGAGTACCATTCCCTTGTGTATGCGTGTTATGAGGTTAGTGGGTACATGTGTTATATCACTATGTGAGGGTACATGATGTGTGTTTATCTTACTTAGAGTGTTTTGTGTAGCTCGTTGTGAGCGAGGTGGCGAGTGACATCCTGGCGCAAGGATTCGCTCTTCATTGGCCACTTGATGCAATGTGGTGAGTGACTCCATAAGATCTCACTCTTCGTTGACCACGATTTTGGTATGAGGTGCGTGTGGCGAGTGTTGTTTACTCTTCATTGGCCACTTTTGCGTGTGTGATGCGTGGTGAGTGTCGTTCACTCCTTGTCAGCCACTCTTTCGTGTGTGTATATGTGGTAGTGCCATTCGAGAGGCGCTTTCGTCGACCACGGACGTGTGCGAGTAGTGTCATGATTGTTGACTAGCATTGATGTGAGAAGGTAACCATGAATGGTTGCGACGGTGTGCGGAAGGGTTTAAGCCTTGGTGTTCCCAAGCATCTCCTTAATGACGAGTGGAAGGGTTACTAGGCCAGCTGTGTGGTCTAAATGGATTGCGACTAGCGGGTGTCGCTATAGTGTTGTGGGCTTTGAGTCGTAAGGTTCGTTGTACTTGTGTGATTTCGAGTCGTCTGGTGACGTGTGATGTAACACCCAGGCAAAAATCCCTTTAACGAAATGTTAACTCTGGTCCCAGTGCTTGGCTTGACTTCTACGTAACAGCAATATTCTACAGCGGAAGCAATTAATATCTGAGAATAAAACAAGCAAAACAGATCAACAATAATGTTGAGTGAATCTACAGGTTTTAGGTAAACAATTCAGTATGTTTAGAAAATGATTTTCAGAAAATGTTTAGTTATGGAAGACCACCAAAGTTTGATGTCGAAAGTTGCATACAACAATGTCAAGTGTTAACTGTTCGTAATCAACGATATCAAGTTTCAAATGTGTGTGACATTAAAAATAGTTTCACTTCATGTATTTATAGACGTTACCATGTCTAGTTTCAAATGTTTGTAAACCACAGTTTTAAATAACGTTGTATAGTATCTAAAAATAGTTATCATAAAATAGTTTAAGTTCATTGACCACGAGATTTTATAAGTACAACTTCAAGTCGCGAAACGTTTGTATAATCTATGAGCACCTGAATACTAGCAATGACACGAGTATAGAAACCACTATACCCGCCTTTTCCTCATAAAATGTTATACACTTGTTCAAATGTATCTAATGTTCAAAGTAAATGCACCACAGTTAATATTGTAGGGTGAGGTTGTTAACCTAACGGATCTATCCATCTAAATTGTGCTTACACCGATGGTATTAAAAGTATTCAAGCTAGAGGCTTTGTGAACAAACTCAATATGCATATATAGTACTCGTGTCAATACAAAAGCATTTGATAATGTAAGTATAACAGCGTGTATTCTCATCCCTGAAAATGTGTAAAAAGCGGGACTGTAGACTCACCTTTGAATAAAGCTCGGATTGAAAAGTGGACAATTAACTTGTACGAATTATAGCCGAGTAATGCAACCGAAGTATACGTATTTAGGTTGGTCAATAAATATGTCCTAAAAAATTTGTTTTCATATTATAAGTTATCTTATTGCTCGACTCGACGCGTTTCAAAGTAAAAGTCAACATATAGTCAACTAGATCATGCAAGTCAAACGAAGTCAACCAAAGTCAAACCAAAGTCAAACTTGGTCAAAGTAGTCAACTAAGGTCAAAAACAGTAGGTTCATGTCAAATGTTGGTCAACATGTCAAACCTAAGTCAAACAACATGTTTTAGATCATGAATGGTCAAATTCACAATTTCAGTTTATCGTTGTGCACAAAGTTCATGTATATGTAGCAAACTTAGCATATTATCTCATAGTACAAAATTCATGCAAACATTGAAAACTCCAAATCATAATTATACTCAAAATTGATTCCAAAAAGGCCGTCCAGGGTCTAATACGATAATTAAAAATCAGGAATCAGAAGGGATACATTTATGGTTTGACAAGTCAGTTTCTGACCGCGCACTAATTTTGTTTTGGCTATAACCGGAGCTAGGAACATGAAATTGACACAAGACCAGTGGCCATGGTTCAAGGACAAGTCAAACTAACACATATCAAAATTTGAAAAATTTTTGTTTAGCCAATTTGTACAATTTATTCGTGCAAGTTGAATGTTCAGTTTTCAGCTCAATTCAGAATTTACACAATATATGGCCCTATTGTGCCCAATGCATAAGGTTTCAGAGATTACAATTAACTAACCATATGTCACATATCATGTTAAGATTCATTTTACAGAAGCATACATTCTAATTCAATAAACACAAACCAGAGAGTATAAAACAGAGAGCAATTTGCAGCTTCGATCCTAGTTTAGCTTGTCACATTCGCACGCAATTATCCGAAGATCTAGATACAATTAGACTATGATATCTACATGAAAAGTGAAGTAATTTTTGTGTAAATTTTAAATATGCAGAGCTTTAAACACAGAAGTTAACATATTTTATCATACGAGGCTTTTTTCATGCAAGTGCTGTATAAACCCACTTTTTCACTAAATCAAGCATATCTCAAGTTATACATAAGCAAACGACATGATATCCTAGTGAAAAATGAGTATTTTTAAATTATCGATCCAATGGTATTAATTTCACAAGCCAATTCGTGGTCTATCAAACCCAGATTTCTGATTACACATCAAAAACACAACGTTAATTTCAAATGGACATAACTTGGTCATCCGGAAACGAAATCAAGCGAATCCAAAGCCTAAAATCAATAGTTTTTCGCAAGGATTCTAATTATATCATAATAATTAACATTTAACAAAGTCAATTTTTCTGTATACATACAAATCAAATTCGGTTTTTAACCCTAACGCATCAAACGATCAATTTAAAGACACCAATCAACAATAACGCGTACAGACTTGAGCAATTGACAACATAAATTATGAAACATCAATAAAATTAGATTTTAAAAGTTAGGGTTTATGCAATTATACCTTTGATCGTGAAATTAATTATACCCACGCGTAGAGAACGATGCAAGCAACGATATTGATCAAAGAAGCAAAAACAAAAGATCAAAACTTGATGGAGAATTGTAGGGATGAAGGTAGACGACTATTTGGTGTGTATGGGGCTGCAATCATAGAGCAAGAATGATAGGAAAAAGAATGGGACATGTTATCTTGTTATTTAGGATTTAAGGGAATACAGTTAGTGTTCTAAACAACCAAAAGTCAACAAACATGGGCCTAAAAACCAATAGTCAACAACCATGGACTAATCATGAGACCAAGGATGATAAGGTATGAGGTCATAGCCATGTGGCCTCGGGCTCGGGTCTCGGGCTCGTTTTGTGTAAAAGCTCGTTCGCGCGTGGTTCGTTTCGAGTGCCATTAACCGTACCGAATCTCCAGAACGTTAACTAGTCGTTGAAACAAAATCACCGTATTTAATTCATTAAGTAAATAATAAATTAAATTTCTTTCGTAAGTTCAATAATTATTAACAATAATTATTATATCGTTTTTCTGAGTTCCGTTAACTGAAACGTTTTCTAGGCGATTAACTTTAATCGTGTCGCTTCTAGTTTAATTCGTCCACCGAATTAAGTTCACTAAATAATAGAACATATTAATTCAAATAATCCACTAAGGATTAAGTAAGCATTTAATTACTTTAAAAACGAAAAAGTTTCACGTAGCCACTGTTAACTATTCTGAAAAAAAGAATTTTCGGCGTATGAAAATCGTATGATTTAACTAACGATCGTCAAGTATTTAACGAAAGTTTCAACGAAAAAGCTCAGGTTGTTACATTACCCACCCGTTATTGAAAATTTCGTCTCGAAATTTGGATGATGGCAGTTATTGATGAAAATAAAATATTTTCGTATTATTAGATATCCACGTTTCAACGTGAGCTTGAATTCTATAACGAAGTTTGCAAATAAAGTTTATACTTGGCTTGAATAGTTTGTATTTCCAGACGTAAGCCTTCATAGATTCTTTTAGTAAAAGAATTTGGTCATATACGAGTGTTTCGTCAAATAATATGATAAGATTAAATAATCTTTCGAGATCTCTATACGGATGGACTTCTAAGGTCTGTTCGGTTTCTTAATGAATACGAGTTAAGTGTATAGAATTTCTTATCATCAAGAATATGAATGAAATGATTCGTTACGTGTAAAAATATGACCGAATATGTCACTAATGGATGTATTGAAGTAATAGTTGTCTGCCTTGACTTTTCGATGTAATCACTATTGATTCTCCTAAATTTAAGGGATTTGAATATAATCGTTTGAAATCTGTGAGATTTGGATCCCGGTAATTAAGGAAATTAGAATCTTTTTTTTTAATACGATTATCTTAATCGGCTGACGCGTTGCTATGGTAAAAACTTTTGATATAAATTAATCATCTCTGCGTCCTTATTTTCTCAACCTCAATCTTCTTAATTTCAAAATTCTATTTTCAAAAATTTTGTGAAAATGCTTCATCCGCTCTTGATTTTCGTTACTATTTTGACTGTGTATGCAGTCATTCTTCTTTTTAGTCTACCACCAGAAGAACCTCTGTTCTTCTATAATGCTCTAGGGGTGACAGTATTTTTAATTCTACCACTCCTCTGTTTTTCAATACTTATTGATATAAATGGTTTATGATCTTCCATGTTTGTTGTCTTTTATATTCTGACCTATTTTTCGAAGACTCTTTCTTTTTATCCAAGGAGATCTTCAAGTTCTTCTTCTATACATGGTCAAATAATACGGATCAATAGCTGGTGATGATGCAGAAACATTCACTGTTCATCGTCATAGTATGCGTTTTCACCTTGTTTTCTCTTCTCTACTTTAAATCAAGCAAGTAATGGTGCAGAATTCGTAGATATGAAGTTTCAAATGAACCTAATGTTCTAAGCAAAAAGGAAAGGTAATGGCATGATTTGATTTGGTAAATTACCGGAATCACCGAGGATAGAACTATAAAGAATATATTTTCTTGATGAGATGACCGGTCCTAATCCATAAGGACGAATACAATAACATATGATTACATTGCGAGGTATTTGAGCTCTATATGATACATTTTACAAACATTGCATTTGTTTTGAAAAGACAAACTTTCATTTCATTGTAAGTTGACAGGAATGCAAACCATTTCATAATATCCAACTATAACTGACCTAATCTGTCATTTACTTAATAATAATCTTCATTGAACTCAACGACTTGAATGCAATGTCTTTTGAAATATGCCATGAATGACTCCAAGTAATATCTTTAAAATGAGCAAATGCACAGCGGAAGATTTCTTTAATACCTGAGAATATACATTCTTTAAAGTGTCAACCAAAACGTTGGTGAGTTCATTAGTTTATCAACAATATTCATTTCCATATTTTTAATAGACCACATGATTTTCATTTTCATTTCTCATAAATATACATCTCATATCAGGTATTTCACACTGCATAGAGATAAAAATCATTTATATAGTTAACACCTGGTAATCGACCTTAACAAGATGCATATAGAATATCCCCATCATTCCGGGACTCCCTTCGGACATGATAAATTCAAAGTACCAAAGCATCTGGTACTTTGGATGGGGCTCGTTGGGCCCGATAGATCTATGTTTAGGATTCGCGTCAATTATGGTGTCTGTTCCCTAATTCTTAGATTACCAGACTAAAGGGGGCATATTCGATTCGATAATCCAACCAAAGAATGTAGTTTCGATTACTTGTGTCTATTTCGTAAAACACTTATAAAAGCAGCGCATGTATTCTCAGTTCCAAAAATATATATTTCAAAAGCATTTAAAAAAGGAGCAAATGAAACTCACAATACTGTATTTTGTAGTAAAAAAACATATGACGGCACTGAAGAAGTGTAGGGTTGGCCTCGGATTCACGAACCTATATTAAGTATATATATATTTATATAATGGTCAATGTTTGTCTAACAATTAAGGTTGAGTCATAGTGTACCACAATCCTAATGCTCGAGATTATCATGCAAAAGTCAACAAAAATCAATTTGACTCAAAATAATTTCCAAAATTTATATGTGTTTATTATATAACTAAATATAATCGTTTTATAAATTTAAATATATTTAACAGATTTTATTAAAGTAAATAATAACAGTCATTTGTTAATAAAAATTTATATTAAAATCTATATATGCTAAAAATATATTTTTATATAACTTAAGTAATAAAATTTATAAAGTTCACTTAATATCATAAAAATATAGTGATATGTATTATTAATGTAATTATATTACGTGTGATGAAAATATCTTTGTATCACATAATTAAATACTATTGATAATAATAATAATGAATAAAAATTGTATTATTTTGAAATAACAATAATTATTATTATTCTACTAATAATAGTAATAACAATATTTATATTTACTAATGATGATAATAATCTTGATAATAAATAATAACTTTATTATAGTAATACAAATGTTATAATAATACTAATATTTCTGATAAAAGTATTGTAGTCAGGTTAATAATAATATCAATGATAATAATATTATTGTTATTAATAATATTAATAAAAATGATAATTTTAATGAAAATATAGGTTTTAAGATTTATAATGATATTTTCAAATAAACATGATAATTTTTAGTAATAACGATAAATAATAATATTTTATATTAAAATAATAATTTTATTTGGATTGATAATTTTTAATAATAATAATACTAAAATGATAATAATAATGATATTTTATAATAACAATGATATTTCTGTTAAAATGATAATTTTAATAAAAATGATAGTTTTAATATTAATGATACATTAATAATAATGATAATAATAATTTTTCAATAATATATTTTATCTTAATAATATTTATTATATATATATATAATATATAATGATTATAATAAGAATAGCAATTATAATATTTTATAAAAATAATCCTATTAAAAATGATAATTTTTAATAATAACCCTAATATGATAAAGATAATAAAAATGATATTGTTATTAGAATTAATAAATTCAACAAACGTGATAATTTTAATATTAATGATACTTTTAATAATAATAATAATAATAATGATAAAAATAATAAAGTAATAGTTTTCATAAATATGTTAACTTTTAATAATAACTATAGTAAAAATAATAATAATAACAATTTTAATGATAATATCTATATTGATAACGATAATGATAATAATAATAATAATCAGATAATAATAACGACGATAATAACGATAATAATAACGACGATGTAATAATAATAATACTAATAATAATAATAATGATAATAATAATAATAATAATAATAATAATAATATTAGAGTTAATGATAATTCAATTGACAATATTTTTAAATCCGTTCATTGAAATCACACGACTTCTAAATGAAAAGTTAGTAACTTTTCGACAGCTTTTCAACGACATGCATATCATATACCTCATATCAGTATTATGTGTATTAAATTCGTGATTCATCATACACTATATAATGACAAAATAAAACATACAAGCATGCTTGATCATATATACTCGATCACTAGTGAAGGATACACTATTAATATATAAAAGGTTGGATATAAGTGCTCACGTATCAATATTGTGATTCAATATTGCAGGAAAGTACGTAGACGCAACAGAGATGATAAACACTAGTTTGACCTCACGAGTATACCCCCGAACATTACCCATATCCTCCATAGCTATAACACATAATTTCCTTAGCTCTATCCCTCTCAAAAACTCATTTTGAAAACATGCGAGCAGAAGCTCGTCGTAGTATTTTATGTATAAATAATAATATTAATACTAACACTAATACTACTAATAATAATATTAAGATTAATAATAATAATCTTAATAATAATAATAATAATAATAATAATAATAATAATAATAATAATAATTATAATAATAATAATATAATATATATGTGTGTGTAAAGAGATCGATAGATGGATAGGTAGTTAAACTGGAACCAAAAATCGAGCCTTTATAGAACCTGACTTGAAACAGTACCCCATACAATCACATGGGGCTTGAACTATATGGCCATGCGATCCCATGGCCTTGGATTCCAGCTCAGGATCGAATTATTGATGGATGTCGACAATTTTATTAATATTTAATATATATAATTATTTAATTTATATATTTATATATATATAATATTATATTTACGAGCATATGTGACTTGTAACATTAGTTCCGAAAACTTGTACACTAATGCTCGACCTATGTCTCGGTTCCGGTTTAACGAACGTCGTTTTTTATGCTAAAAAAACTTGTATTTTATGTTACACGACGTGTACCTATTATCAATAATTAATCTTAATTATCTATAGACTATATTACTCAAAATATAACCTTTACATTTGAATGTTGTGGTCATTTGCTTCTATAAATTAAAATCTCGTTATTTATCAAGGTATGTTTAATAATATTATTTTAAATCCAAAATGTTTTATGACCAAGTTAATATTATATTTCATCACTTCGTAAAATATAAATATATTTTCATTTAGAAATATAAACTTATATATTTTAGAAATATTTATTTACTAATATAATATTTAGTTTTTCAAAACTAATTATATTTCAAAGTTTTAATATATATAAATTAAAATTGTTTAAACAATAGATATTATTATATCACCTAACGTTTATGCTCTAAAACTTAATTTAATAATTCAATTATGCGTCAATATTTATTTTAACTTCTCAAACATTTTAACTAACATATCTAAAAATCAAACGAATCAAATAAACAAGTGTTACTACTATCTACTTAACTAATTTGAAATTATATATATATATATATATATATATATATATATATATATATATATATATATATATATATATATATATATATATATATATATATTCAATAATTATAAACACGTTTTAAATACACGTTGCAAGTTATTTATATATTCAACAACTAATATTCTAATTCATGTTATTTAAACAAGGACATTTTAATAATCAAGTTCCATTATATCGAAAAAACGTTTTCGTACACTTGTAACTAAATTAGTTGATTATTATAAAATTTAGTCTTCCACTAACTTTTGTCTAACCCTCATCAATTGACACATTTGTTCTTACATGTAAGTCACTTTACCATTTATTCCGAATACCGTTAAAAATAATAGATTTCTTAAATCATAGTGGACCTCATAACAGAGACTCGTATTCATAATTCAATGTATCTGATAATTCAATCATTTGGAATTATCTTTTAACTTCGTAAGTAAATATATCCAATAGGTATTCAAACCAAGATGTTTAATGTACGGTGACATATACCCTAAACATTTATTAACGTTCTCTAGTTATAATATATATATACATTTATGCACAAAACAAGTTACATATATTGGTTCGTGAATCGTCGGGGTTCGGTCGAGGTTAATGAATGTATGAACATAGTTTAAAATTTTTGAGATTAAACTTAACAAACTTTGCTTATCGTGTCTGAATAATATAAAGATGAAGTTTAAATTTGGTCGAAAATTTTCGAGTTGTCACAGTACCTACCCGTTAAAGAAATTTCTTCCCGAAATTTGATCGAGGTCGTCATGGCTAACAATAAGAATGTTATTATGACGAATATAAGTTGATAAATAAAGTTTTATCATCATTGAGTAATATAGATTAAAACAATTTGATTTTGTGAAGAGTGCGAATGAAGCTATCGCAAAAGAGTGAAATGAGTGAGTGTAGATTCGTCATATCTTTTGACTTAGATAGTATTGATTTCTGGAGTTCAAGGGATTTTGAGAAAATCTTCGTAATAAGATTTGATTCTTCGTTAATTAAGGAATTTAGGATTCGCTTTGATTAAATGCGATAACCTATTTTGATTGCTCTGTCGGATATCTTACTATATATCCACCCTCTTTGTTTCCTCAATTCCATATCTCACACCTTCTATTCTTTCTCCCTCAATTCATACTTTAAAGCATTTGTCAATATGCTCCATCCAGTTCTGCTTCTTGATATATTCCTAACTTTCATATCTGTCATTCTTCTTTTTCATTTGCCACCAGAAGAATCTATCTACTTCTACTATACTCTTGGTTTTATAGTGTTCTTAGTTCTCCCGTGTCTTTATATTGCTATATGCATCGATATATACGGTTTGTAATTTCTGAGTTGTTGTTAGGTTTTATATCTTCCTTTATATTTCAAAGTTCCTGCTTCTGTCTTTCTATAATCATCGACATCCACAATTAATGCTCTCTACCATTTGCTGCGATTTATACTCCAATTTCTATTTCGGAGCTTCATTCTTTTGTTTTCTCTTCTTGCCATTAAGCACCACATGTAATGATCCAGAATTCATAGATATTAATTTTGGAACGAACATGGTTAATGTTCTAAGAAAGAAATTGTAATAGCATGATCTTGATTTGTTAAATTACCAGAATACCTCAAAAAAGACCGAATCATCAAGAAAATATTTTCTTGATATGTTTAGAGTTTAAGTAGAATACAAGAGTCATGTAACATGGCACATGATGACGTTATGTTCTGTGAATCATCACGTTCCATTTAAAAACTCAGCATGACTTACTGTAATATAATCACGTTGATCAAGTGTCATTATATTATACTAAATCATGCTTCAGTTCCCAACACTACTTTAAAAATATTCATATTTTAAATTTGTAGGTTTCAGAAATTAGAAACTAAAATAGTTTCTTTTATGATGTAACACAGATAGCGAGAAAAGATAAATGTTTTCGGATAACAATAGTTATGAAGATATATTCAGAAATATCGAAGATATTTATAATGAAAGATATGATGATATCTTAGATTTTCTAACATCGATGGATGACGATGAAGATTTGTCTGTAAAGGTTTAGAGTCAGGAGTAAGGTATTCGCTAAAGGCTTCAGCAGACACTGAATCCTTTGGATTCTTTGAAGGCAGATTTAGTCGTTGTGATTTGTCCACAGCCTCCTTCATGGTTTGCTCAATCCGTTTTACAGTTCCAAATCTTCTCTTTTTCTGAGCTTTGCTAACACACTATTCTTTATCATCAAACTTTTAACTATTACAGTTGTCTACAGTTTCTGCTGCTTCATTCAACTTTTCTAAAACTTCAGAGAACTAATTCGTAGATTGGGGTATTTTTCAGAAACTTCACATTCGAAGTATATAAGTCTAGGATATAGACGTTATATGTACACATATAACTGTTGGCATAGACATGCTGCAAGATTTCAAAATACTGATTGCTGATTCCCAGTAATTGGCATGACAATTCTTGTTACAAGATGCTGATGAGTAAATGATGGGGTTTCGATAATATAATGATTTTCGAATAGTCAAAGATCAGTGAAGTTGTTGGTAAGTTTATTGCTAATGTGGCGAGATATGAAAGGTTCTCCGGTAACAACGATGAATGGGTAATCGTTATAATAAGGCTTATTCGACTGAACAATTGAAGGTGATTTGCTGGAGCTATGACAAAACTGTCTATTTTGAAAAGAGATTGAAAAGTTATTCTAGCTAATAAATGCCAAAGGGTCTGACATGGATTATGACTTTGGTTTCGAGAGTTTTTCAGGTGCCTAACTGTGGGTTACATGTGGTTGGATCATTATCTCGATTGTTCATTGTTTGAAGTGTCTTCAGTAATTTCGAGGGGTTTGAACACAGATTGTAATCGTTAACATACATATGATGTTCTAGGATTTTAAATGATACGAATATTTTTCTAGGTTTTATAAATAGAAGGGATGTTCTATCACAGTTTTGAAGTCAAAGTATAGCTTTGAAAGATGTATGAATCTAAGAGTGATGATACCGGTTATATCTCGAATTGAATTCTGAGATTTCCAAAATCAGAATATGTATATTGTTGTGAAAGTAGGGAGTATAGTGGATGATTTTCTTAATCAGAATCTAAGAATGTAACATATTAATTGTGAATTTATATATTTCTCGGGTATTACCTACCCGTTAAAAGTTTCACAAATAATATTTTGTACGAGAAAATTTTATTACAATTTTTATGAAAATATTAATATGTATATTTTCTTCAAATGTAATACAGATTTAATGAGTTAATATCATATTAAGCTCATTTGATTTTCAGCTGGAACTAGAAATGAATAATTTCTAAAACTTTAGAAATTTCGTAATCTTTGTAGATTATCACTTCAACGTAAATGAAATTATGAATCAATACTTCATTATTCATTTTTATTGATAATTACTCGGTGAATGATGTTGGTGTTTGTGGGATTCTTGTGAACTTCGCAAGGTACGAAAGATGTTTTCTAGAAAGTTTCGAGTACATCGCAGATGAAAGTGTAAAATCAAACATATAATTGAATAATGCACTTGGTTTATTATGAAATGGAATTCATTGAATTGAAATAGAATTTATAGTTAACGATGGTTAAGTTATTAATGAAGGATGTACATCATAGTATATTAGGGATATGAATTAACCGAGTAGTTAAGATTCACACATAATAGCTTTGTACGGAACGATATATTATGGTTTAAAATTATATATATATAAGATATACATATAAGTCTTTCAGTGGAAATGAGTTAATACTTCATAACTCGTTGATATGACATACTTGTTGTTGATTTGTGATGATATCTGTGGTGATTATAGAGTTGACGGAGCTTGTGATGTTGTAGATGCTGCTGGTGCTGGTGATGCTAATGGTACTGCTGGTGTTGCCCACGTAGCAAGTGTCGCTTATAAATCACGTACTATTCTGATCAGAGTTTCTACGCATCTGGTTTATGGTTAAGGCTAGAATAGATAATCTCTAAGACTTTAGAGATTACATAATCGCCGCAGAATGTTTCTCCAATGAAATTATAGATTAATACTTCATCGGTTATTGTTATTGGTACTCCTTGGTATCTATGGTGCATGTGATGTTGATGCTCGAGGTATAGATTGTGATGTTGAGGTGTGGGATGTGGATGTTGCTGTTGGTGGTGGTGATGGTACTGTTGGTGTTGCTAATAGTGGTACTATTGTTGTCGGTGCTGCTGCTGGTGCTTGTAACCTTTGCACCATATCCTCCAAAGTCACTACCCGAGCACGAAGCTCGTTGACTTCTTCTATTACACCGGGATGATTGGCGGTTCAGACGAGCGGATGAATAAGATTTAGAATTTGAGATAATATGTAGTCGTGACGAGACACTCTGGAGATGAGAGAGAAAATGGTGTCTCGGACAGTTTCGTCAGTAAGTGCTTCAGGTTCATCGCCAAAAGGGCAATGTGGTGGATGGAAGGGATCGCCTTCTTATTATCTCTAATGATTAAGTAGACTACGAACCCATCCCCAATTCATCCAGAATAGATGATGGCTAATTGGTTAATCCATTCTGGTCACACTGCTCTCGGAGCTTGAGTGAAACTCCATATCGGAATCCGAGGGACCTGAACTAGTGGCGAGTTCCATTTCGTACGATTGAATAAAGGATTTTTTGATATGAGATGATTTCTGGCTATCGGATGGTTTTCTAATTACATAGAATATCTATATATAAAGCAAAAGATTTCGTAGATTACGGAGAAATTTACGGAATATGACATGCAAGTTTACAGTAATAGATACGCTAAGATATGAATTAGCAGATACGCTAAGATACAAATTTTGTCTATACACTATTCATGCAATCAATGCAGTAAGATGTGTCTAGACCAAGAATGATAAGCATGTAATTTCTGACAAGAAATGATAAGCAAAACTTTTTTATATGCAGCTAAGGTCGAAGTCCAGACTCACTAATGCATCCTAACGACTATCAGTTAGACAAACTAATTCAGACCTGGTTTGCTAAGACCACCGCTCTGATACCACATGAGATGACCCGCCCTAATCCATAAGGACGAATACAATAACATATGATTACATTGCGAGGTATTTGACCTCTATATGATACATTTTACAAACATTGCATTCGTTTTGAAAAGACAAACTTTTATTTCATTGTAAGTTGACAGGCATGCATACCATTTCATAATATCCAACTATATATGACCTAATCTGTCATTTACTTAATAATAATCTTCATTAAACTCAACGACTTGAATGCAACGTCTTTTGAAATATGCCATGAATGACTCTAAGTAATATCTTTAAAATGAGAAAATGCACAGTGGAAGATTTCTTTAATACCTGAGAATATACATTTTTTAAAGTGTCAACTAAAAGGTTGGTGAGTTCATTAGTTTATCAACAATATTCATTTCCATTATTTTTAATAGACCACAAGATTTTCATTTCCATTTCTCATAAATATACATCTCATATCAGGCATTTCGCACTGCATAGAGATAAAAATCATTCATATGGTGAACACCTGGTAATCGACCTTAACAAGATGCATATAGAATATCCCCATCATTCCGGAACTCCCTTCGGACATGATAAATTCGAATTACTAGAGAATCTCGTACTTTGGATGGGGCTAATTGGGCCCGATAGATATATCTTTAGGATTCACGTCAATTAGGGTGTCTGTTCCCTAATTCTTAGATTACCAGACTAAAATGGGCATATTCGATTCGATAATCCAACCATATAATGTAGTTTCGATTACTTGTGTCTAATTCGTAAAACATTTATAAAAGCAGTGCATGTATTCTCAGTCCCAAAAATATATATTGCAAAAGCATTTAAAAAATGAGCAAATGAAGTTCACAATACTGTATTTTGTAGTAAAAATACATATGACGGCACTGAATGTGATGACCCGGAAATTTCCGACCAAAATTTAAACTTGATCTTTATATGTTTTCGACACGATAAGCAAAGTCTATAATGTTGAGTCTCAAAAACTTTGAACTATGTTCATGTATACATTTGACCTTGACTAATCCCGACGATTCACGAACAATTGTTGTTAATAAATATGTATATATACATATATAAATGTAAGTATATATATAATAACTTGAAATTTTAAAATATAATTTAAACATTAAATATGTAAAATAAAACATAAAATCATTAAGTTGTACTTAAAAGGAATTTATATAAAAAATATGATTTCTGTAGATAATTACTATTATATATATATATGATAATATAAATAAAATTGATAAGTAATAAATATTCAACAAAAGATGATATATAACGTAAGTAATGATACATATATATAATACAAGTATGAATATAGTTGTTATATATATATATTGTTATTCCAATGATGATATCAATATTAGTGTTATTAATATAATTTAAATATGATCTAATGATATGAATTTGATATATAATGATTTATATAGTATTACTATTATCAATATTATTATTAATAATATTAAGTATTATTAACATTATTGTTATTAACAATATTATTGTTATACATGTTATTACAATTGTTATCAAAATCATTAGTAATAATTTTATTTATTTGTTATTAATAAAATCATTATTAATATTACTAGTATTATTATATAATTATTAATTATTAATTATTAATTATTAGAATTAGCAATATTATTATCATTATTATTAATTGTATTAATATATTTACACTTATTAATTAACAAAATCTAAGGATCAAATATATTTATACTGATATATATATATAAATACATATACATATATGAAAATATATAGATATATATTTTTATACAAATACATATTCAGATATATAATACGATTATATATATAAACAGATATATAAATAGATATAAAATCAAATATACATAAATATATATATAAAATACGGTTATATATACAGTTATGTATATTACAGCTATATTGACATATATACAGATAATACGAATTTGTTTATACATCACATTCACATTGGATTATTTATCTGATATGAAAATCTTAGAATCGTACGAATTAATTATAAAACTATATATCTGTTCTTAAATTCTTCATTCTCTGTTTCAAATTGTACAATTGGTCGATTCAATCAAGCTACAAAACAAAAAAACTAATTGATTCGATTACGCTGTAATCATATCTAATAATCCCTATCTGATACTCTTCAAATGCAATTCAAATTGCATCTGTAAAATCAAATAAAAGTTCAAGAAAAAGACACTGTACCTCTGTTAGTCATATTTTCAACCCAAATTCGAATTCGAGTTTTATCTCAAAATCTATTAATGCAATTCCATTATAAATCCTTCATTCAAACATCCTGGAAAGTTTCAAATTCCAATTTCTAATATTGAGTAAGAATTTTAAGGTCAAAGTTAATTTTTAAAAAAGTCAACCTTTGTGCTTCGATCAAATTCGAGTTCAATTTGAAGTTTTCAGTTAAGTTGATGATTGGGATAGTTTTTAGGAAGAATTTGAAACATAATTTGTGTTATAACTTTTATCTAAATCTTAGCCATTTGCAAAATCAAATTTTTTTTCTTGAAGTATGAACAGCGACGGATACTTGAATTTTTTTTTCTTTATTTTGCTTTTTAACAATGAAATCACAACTGGTTATATATTGTGTCGACTTCGTATTTTAATTCAAACCTTTAAATTGTTGTTGTGATTATTATTTAAACCTGATCGATTTCAAGTTGATGAAGAAGAAGAACAAGGAACAAATATAATATGGGTTATGTATTTCTGTGTCTAAGACTAAATCAGAAAAACCAAAACAGAAGGATGGTTAAGTGTGTTTGTCGGGCAGCGAGAGGTCTTGGGTTCGAGTCCCTGGTGAGGCAGTATTCTTTTTTAGGCCGATTTCCTTTTAAGGTAGTCTTATTTTTCTTAGTATTATTATTATTGTTATCATTTTAATCATTATTATTATTTTACTATTATTATTATGCTGATTATTAATAACATGATTTTTATCCTTAATTTAGTTTATATTATTATCATTATCATTACTTGTATTACCATTAAGTATCATTAATATTATTATTATTATTATTATTAATATTATTATTATTATTATTATTATTATTATTATTATTATTATTATTATTATTATTGTTATTTATATCATTATTATTATTATTATTATTAGTAACTTATGAATATAAATATGATTACATTATAATTATAATAATCACATTATTATATGAACCCGAATAAGATATTAACAATATGATCATTTTAAGATGATTTAAATAATCACGATTTTAATAAAGATATAGTATTATAAGATGTTTATGATTATTAAAAGATAAATATAAAAGTATTATGGTTATATATCACGAAGATTATTATGATAAAAAGTTAATATAACAATTATGATCATAAACTTAACGATAATATAAAGTACAAGTTATTCTAATAAATATAAATAACTATGGTTAATATTATGAACTAGAACTTGGAAAAAGACTATATATTATTGATAACAAGAGGAACGAGTAAAAGATAAACGAACATTAAGGCATATCTATAATTAAAATTATATTGTAATGAAAGATAATGTAAAAATGATGTTATAAGTATTACTATTCATTTTATGAATATTGTAATTATCATCATTATTATCATTAATAGAGTTATTATTAACATTATTACCTTTATTAGTAATATTAAGTATTATCAATATTAATATTTTTACATGACAAATATTATTTAAGTATTATTATAATTACTAGTTTCAACAAACAAATGTTATATATACAAAATTATATTTAATATACATAACCTAACTATATTAAAAAAAATTTATACAAAATGAATAGATAATGATATATATATAAGTTATTAATATAAGAAATTATATCACTAATAATAAAATAAAAACTTATTCAATTTCAATTATGTGTATTAATACATATATGAATGATATAGGTTCGTGAATTCGAGGCCAACCATGTGTTGTTCAGTTGTTCAATGTCGTCATATGTATTTTTACTACAAAATAGATTATTGTGAGTTTCATTACTCCCTTTTAAATGCTTTTGCAATATATATTTTTGGGACTGAGAATACATGCACTTTTATAAATGTTTGACGACATAGACACAAGTAATCGAAACTACATTCTATGGTTGAATGATCAAAGCCGAATATGCCCCTTTTTTCTTGGTAGCATAAGAATTAGTAAACTGATCTACTAATTGACGCGAATCCTAAAGATAGATTTATTGGGCCTAACAAACCCCATCCAAAGTACCGGATGCATTAGTACTTCGAATTCGTTTTATCATGTCCGATGGATGTCCCGGAATGATAGGGGATATTCTTATATGCATCTTGTTAATGTCGGTTACCAGGTGTTCAATCCATATGAATGATTTTTGTCTCTATGCATGGGACATATATATATGAGAAATGGAAATGAAAATCTTGTGGTCTATTATATATTTGGAAATGATTGTTTATGATAAACTAATGAACTCACCAACCTTTTGGTTGACACTTTAAAGCATGTTTATTCTCAGGTATGAAAGAAATATTTCGCTGTACATTTGCTCATTTTAGAGATATTACTTGGAGTCATTCATGACATATTTCAAAAGACTTTGCATTCGAGTCGTCAAGTTCATCAAGATTAATACTAAGAAAATTATAGTTGGATATATTATGAAATGGTATGCATGTCATCAACTTTCGATGTAATGAAAGCTTGTCTTTTAAAAACGAATGTAATGTTTGTAAAATGTATCATATATAGGTCAAGTAACTCACGATGTAACCAAATGTAATGTATTCGTCCATATGGATTAGGACGGGTCACTACACTGGACAAGTGTAGGGTTGGCCTCGGATTCAGGAACCTATATTAAGTGTATATATATATATATATATATATATATATATATATATATATATATATATATATATTTATATAATGGTCAATGTCTGTCTAACAATTAAGGTCGAGTCATAGTTTACCGCAATCCTAATGCTCGAGATTATCATGCAAAAGTCAACAAAAATCAATTTGACTCAAAATGATTTCCAAAATTTATATGTGTTTATTATATAACTAAATATAATCATTTTATATATTTAAATATATTTAACAGATTTTATTAAAGTAAATAATAAAAGTCATTTGTTAATAAAAATTTATATTAAAATCTATATATGCTAAAAATATACTTTAATATAACTTAAGTAATAAAATTTATAAAGTTCACTTAATATCATAAAAATATAGTGATATGTATTATTAATGTAATTATATTACGTGTGATGAAAATATCTTTGTATCACATAATTAAATACTATTGATAATAATAATAATGAATAAAAGTTGTATTATTTTGAAATAATAATAATTATTATTATTCTACTAATAATAGTAATAACAATATTTATATTTACTAATGATGATAATAATCTTGATAATAAATAATAACTTTGTTATAGTAATACAAATGTTATAATAATACTAATATTTCAGATAAAAGTATTGTAGTCAGGTTAATGATAATAACAATGATAATAATATTATTGTTATTAATAATATTAATAAAAATGATAATTTTAAAGAAAATATAGGTTTTAAGATTTATAATGATATTTTCAAATAAACATGATAATTTTTAGTAATAACGATAAATAATAATATTTTATATTAAAATAATAATTTTATTTGGATTGATAATTTTTAATAATAATAATACTAAAATGATAATAATAATGATATTTTATAATAACAATGATATTTCTATTAAAATGATAATTTTAATAAAAATGATAGTTTTAATATTAATGATACATTAATAATAATGATAATAAAAATTTTTCAATAATATATTTTATCTTAATAATATTTACTATATATATAATGATTATAATAAGAATAGCAATAATAACATTTTATAAAAATAATCCTATTAAAAATGATAGTTTTTAATAATAACCCTAATATGATAAAGATAATAAAAATGATATTGTTATTAGAATTGATAAATTTAACAAACGTGATAATTTTAATATTAATGATACTTTTAATAATAATAATGATAAAAATAATAAAGTAATAGTTTTTATAAATATGTTAACTTTTAATAATAACTATAGTAATAATAATAACAATAAAATTTTTAATTATAATATCTATATTGATAACGATAATGATAATAATAATAATAATAATCAGATAATAATAACGACGATAATAATAACGATGATGTAATAATAATAATAATAATAATAATAATAATAATAATAATAATAATAATAATAATAATAATAATAATATTAGAGTTAACGATAATTCAAATGACCATATTTTTAAATCTGTTCATTGAAATCACACGACTTCTAAATGAAAAGTTAGTAACTTTTCAACAGCTTTCCAACGACATGCATATCATATACCTCATATCAGTATTATGTGTATTAAATTCGTGATTCATCATACACTATATAACGACAAAATAAAACATACAAGCATGCTTGATCATATATACTCGATCACTAGTCAAGGATACGCTATTAATATATAAAAGGTAGGATATGAGTGCTCACGTATCAATATTGTGATTCAATATTGCAGAAAAGTACGTAGACGCAACAGAGATGATAAACACTAGTTTGACCTCACGAGCATACCCCCGAACATTACCCATATCCTCCATAGCTATAACCCATAATTTCCTTATCTCTATCCCTCTCAAAAACTCATTTTGAAAACGTGCGAGCAGAACCACGTCGTAGTATTTTATATATAAATAATAATATTAATACTAACACTAATACTACTAATAATAATATTAAGATTAATAATAATAATCTTAATAATATATATATATATATATATATATATATATATATATATATATATATATATATATATGTGTGTGTGTGTGTGTGTGTGTGTGTGTGTGTGTGTGTGTGTGTGTAAAGAGATCGATAGATGGATAGATAGTTAAACTGGAACAGAAATCGAGCCTTTATAGAACCTGACTTGAAACAGTACCCCATGCGATCGCATGGGGCTTGAACTATATGGCGATGCGATCGCATGGCCTTGGATTCCAGCTCAGGATCAAATTATTGATGGTTGCCGACAGTTTTATTAATATTTAATATATATAATTATTTAATTTATATTTATATATATATAATATTATATTTTCGAGCATATGTGACTTGTAACTTTAGTTACAAAAACTTGTACACTAACGCTTGACCTATGTCTCGGTTCCGGTTTAACAAACGTCGTTTTGTATGCTAAGAAAACTTGTATTTTACATTACGCGACGTGTACCTATTATCAATAATTAATCTTAATTATCTATAGACTATATTACTCAAAATATAACCTTTACATTTGAGTGTTGTGGTCATTTGCTTCTATAAATCAAAATCTCGTTATTTATCAAGGTATGTTTAATAATATTATTTTAAATCCAAAATATTTTATGACCAAGTTAATATTATATTTCATCACTTCGTAAAATATAAATATATTTTTATTTAGAAATACAAACTTATATATTTTAGAAATATTTCTTTACTAATATAATATTTAGTTTTTCAAAACTAATTATATTTCAAAGTTTTAATATATATAAATTAAAATCATTTAAACAATAGATATTATTATATCACCTAACGTTTACGCTCTAAAACTTAATTTAATAATTCAATTATGCGTCAATGTTTATTTTAAATTCTCAAATTTTTTAACTAACATATCTAAAAATCAAACGAATCAAATAAACAAGTGTTACTACTATCTACTTAACTAATTTGAAATTATATATATATTCAATAATTATAAACACGTTTTAAATACACATTGTAAGTTATTTATATATTCAACAACTAATATTCTAATTCATGTTATTTAAACAAGGACATTTTAATAATCAAGTTCCAGTATATCGAAAAAAACATTTTTGTACACTTGTAACTAAATTAGTTGATTATTATGAAATTTAGTCTTCCACTAACTTTTGTCTAACCCTCATCAATTGACACATTTTTTCTTACATGTAAGTCACTTTACCATTTATTCCGAATACCGTTAAAAAGAATAGATTTCTTAAATCATAGTGGACCTCATAACAGAGACTCGTATTCATAATTCAATGTATCTGATAATTCAATCATTTGGAATTATCTTTTAACTTCGTAAGTAAATATATCTAATAGGTATTCAAACCAAGATGTTTAATATACGGTGACAAATACCCTAAACATTTATTAACATTCTCGAGTTATAATATATATATACATATATGCACAAAACAAGTTACATATATTGGTTCGTGAATCGTCGGGGTTCGGTCGAGGTTAATGAATGTATGAACATAGTTTAAAATTTTTGAGATTCAACTTAACAAACTTTGCTTATCGTGTCGGAATAATATAAAGATGAAGTTTAAATTTGGTCGAAAATTTCTGGGTTGTCATACTTGATATGTTTAGAGGTTAAATAGAATGACAGAGTCATGTAATAAGGCATATGGTGATGGTAAAGTCGATCAAGTCTTATCATTCTTAAGTTTCATTAGAACTTCCGCATGACTTAGAATAAATAGGAGCAAATTGTTCATTTAAAGGTTTTAGCAGATACTGAATCATCTGGATTCGTTAAGTATAGGTTTAGTCTTTGCGATTTGTCCATGGTCTCTTTCATGGTTTGTTCAATCCGTTTTCCAGTATCAATTTTTTTTATTGAGTGTTTCCAACAATCCATTCTTTATCATCAAACTTTTGGCCATTAAGACCATCTATAGTTTTGTTGCTTCATCAGCGTCATAACTGAATCTTTGGTTTTCAATCCGAGGTGTTTCAAGAATTTCGAAAGATTTGAAAGCAGATTGTAATCGTCAAGATACAAAAGATTGTTTAAGATGAAATCAAGTGGCAAAATTTGAAGAAATATTTGTTCTTCGATAAACGGATACATATATCGGTGGATGTAAGTAGGATAGTTAATGACTTGCTGAATCAGAATTGAAGAATGTACAGTGTAACATATTAATGTGAACTTAGATATTTCTCGGGTATCACCTACTCGTTATTAATTCACACGTCATAGCTAATATGAAAATGATTTTTATTTCGATCCTCATATATATAAATATATATTTTCTTCAAACAGAAATATTGAATTACAATCTTATTAATCTCGCTTGATTTGTGGTCGGGATCGGGATGAATAATTTCTAAACTTTTGAAATTACATAATCGCCGAAAAATGAAAATGGTGTCTGGGGTGCTGCTGCTCATGGTGCGGGTGCCTGTGCGTATGATGTTGATGCCGCCGGTACTGGCGGTGTTGCTGCCTGTAAAGTATGCACCGTGTTCTCCAAGGCCACCACTCGAGTACGGAGCGAGTTAACTTCTTCTGCTAACCCTGGTTGGTTAGCAGTGCGAAAAAGAGGCTGGATAACCCGTAGAATTTTAGAGATCACATACTCATTGCGAGATATCCTTGCAAGGAGAGTGAATATGGTGTTTCTGACAGGTTCGCCGGTCAGTGCCTCGGGTTCTTCACCAAGGGTCGAGAATTGTTCATGGAAGGGATCGCCTTCTTCTTGTCTCCATTGAGTAAGTTGTTCACGAGCCCATCCCTAATTCATCCAGAAAAGATAATGGCTAATTGGTTGATTCATTTCAGTTACACTGTTGCCGAAGCTTAATTCGATCTCGATATCGGAATCGCTCTCGTATCTCAAGGAATTATAGTTACATAGAATACCTATATATAATTCAAATGTCCCGTAATTTTACAGAGGAAATCAAGAAATATATCAGACAAAATCTAATATACTAAGTATGATAGCGACATGGTTAGTCTATATGTAATCGGTGCAATAATTGCAGTAAGATGTCGGTGGATCAAAAATGATAAGCAGTGAGAAGTAGTGATCAGTCGCGACTAGTAGTGAGAGGCGACATTGAGTAATAGTAAGCAACGATAAATAGCAAGGAGTAGTGGTATAAGATGATGAGTATGTCCAGGTAGTGTCTTCGTAGTGCCAAGTAGAAATCAAGGGTGACGGACAGTGTCGGGTAGTGACGAATTGTGACGTGATTACACGCTCCTTATAGATTATAATAACAATTAAATCGTACAGTGTAAATTTCTACTCATATTTGAAATTAAACGGTTTATGTTCTAAACGGTATTTATCCAAGTAACCTACTTGACTCGCTCCCAATTCCTTATTTTGCAATGTCGGAACTTCTATATGAGTTACCGTAATGTAATCCCGGTCATTAAATTCGCTATCTCACATTTTAATTCGACATCACTCCATAAGTTCAAGATGGCGTACTCAACTTAAATTAGTTAAACCTCGCGTCGCGGGTACGTATGTGACTCGTAGTATAACGTTTAGTTCAAGTCCATATCATATGGGTATAGGGTGTATATGTATGTGATGTAATGTGTAGCTCTACATGTCGTATTGTGAAGCAAATAGTGCAGGTATAGTGTATAAAAGTCATCCAAGACACACGGCTATAGACTAGACTTCACTAATGCGCCCTACGATTAGACACACTAATGTATCCTAGTTCCCTATAGCCAAAGCTCTGATACCATATGTAACACCCCGTCAAAAATCCCTTTAACGGAATGTTAACTCTGGTCCCAGTACTTAGCTTGACTTCTACGTAACAGCAATATTCTACAGCGGAATCAATTAATACCTGAGAATAAAACACGCAAAATAGATCAACAATAATGTTGAGTGAATCTACAGGTTTTAGGTAAACAATTCAGTATGTTTAGGAAACGATTTTTAGAAAATGTTTAGTTGTGGAAGACCACCAAAGTTTGATGTCGAAAGTTGCATACAACAATGTCAAGTGTTAACTGTTCGTAATCAGTGATGTCAAGTTTCAAATGTGTGTGACATCAAAAATAGTTTCACTTCATGTATTTGTAGACATTACCATGTCTAGTTTCAAATGTTTGTAAACCACAGTTTTAAATAATGTTGTATAGTATCTAAAAAAATAGTTATCAAAAAATAGTTTAAGTTCCTTGACCACGAGATTTTACAAGTACAACTTCAAGTTGCTAAACGTTTGCATAATCTATGAGCACCTGAATACTAGCAATGACCCGAGTATAGAAACCACTATACCTGCCTTTACCTCATAAAATGTTATACACTTGTTCGAGTGTATCTAATGTTCAAAGTAAATGCACCACAGTTAATATTGTAGGGTGAGATTGTCAACCTAACGGATCCGTCCATCTAAATTATGCTTACACCGATGGTATTAAAAGTATTCAAGCTAGAGGCTTTGTGAACAAACTCAATATGCATATATAGTACTCGTGTCAATAGAAAAGCATTTGATAATGTAAGTATAACATCGTGTATTCTCATCCCTGAAAATGTGTAAAAAGCAGGACTGTAGACTCACCTTTGAATAAAGCTCGGATTAAAAAGTGGACAATTAACTTGTACGAATTATAGCCGAGTAATGCAACCTAAGTGTACGTATTTAGGTTGGTCAATAAATATGTACTAAACAAATGTGGTTTCATATTATAAGTTGTCTTATTGCTCGAATCGACGCGTTTCAAAGTAAAAGTCATCATATAGTCAACTAGATCATGCAAGTCAAACGAAGTCAACCAAAGTCAAACCAAAGTCAAACTTGGTCAAAGTAGCCAACTAAGGTCAACATCAGTAGGTTCATGTCAAATGTTGGACAACATGTCAATACTAAGTCAAACAACACGTTTTAGATCATGAATGGTCAATTTCACAATTTTAGTTTATCGTTGTGCACAAAGTTCATGTACATGTAGCAAACTTAGCATATTATCTCATAGTACAAAATTCATGAAAAAATGGAAAACTCCAGATCATAAGTATACTCAAAATCGATTCCAAAAAGTCCAGCCAGAGTCTCATACGATAATTAAAAGTCAGGAATCAGAAGGGATACATTTATGGTTTGCCAAGTCAGTTTCTGACCGCGCACTGATTTCGTTTTGGCTATAACCGGAGCTAGGAACATGCAATTGACACAAGAGCTGCAGCCATGGTTCAAGGACAAGTCAAACTAACACATATCAAAAGTTGAGCAATTTTTGTGTGGCCAATTTGTACAGTTTATTCGTGCAAATTGAATGTTCAGTTTTCAGCTCAATTCAGAATTTACACAATATATTGCCCTATTGTGCCCAATTCATAAGGTTTCAGAGATTACAATTAACTAACCATATGTCACATATCATGTTAAGATTCATTTAACAGAAGCATACTTGCTAATTCAATAAACACAAACCAGAGAGTATAAAATAGAGAGCGATTTGCAGCTTCGAACCTAGTTTAGCTAGTCACATTCGCACGCAATTATCCGAAGATCTAGATACAATTAGACTATGATATCTACATCAAAAGTGAAGTACTTTTTGTGTAAATTTCAAATATGCAAATATTTAAACACAGAAGTTAACACATTTTATCATACAAGGCTGTTTTCATGCAAGTGCTATATAAACCCACTTTTTCACTAAATCAAGCATATCTCAAGTTATACATAAACAAACGACATGATATCCTAGTGAAAAATGAGTATTTTTAAATTATCTATCCAATGGTATTAATTTCACAAGCCAATTCTTGGTCTATCAAACCCAGATTTCTGATTACACAACAAAAACACAACGTTAATTTCAAATGGACATAACTTGATCATCCGGAAACGAAATCAAGCGAATTCAAAGCCTAAAATCAATAGTTTTTTGAAAGGATTCTAATTGTATCATAATAATTAACATTTAACAAAGTCAATTTTTCTGTATACATACAAATCAAATTCGGTTTTTAACCCTAACGCATCAAACGATCAATTTAAAGACACCAATCAACAATAACGCGTATAGACTTGAGCAATTAACAACATAAACTATGAAACATCAATAAAATCATATTTTAAAAGTTAGGGTTTATGCAATTATACTATTGATCGTGAAATTAATTATACCCACGCGTAGAGAACGACGCAAGCAACGATATTGATCAAAGAAGCAAAAACAAAAGATCAAAACTTGATGGAGAATTGTATGGATGAAGGTAGGCGACTATTTGGTGTGTATGGGGCTGCAATCATAGAGAAAGAATGATAGGAAAAATAATGGGACATGTTATCTTGTTATTTAGGATTTAAGAGAATATAGTTAGTGTCCTAAATAACCAAAAGTCAATAAACATGGGCCTAAAAACCAATAGTCAACAACCATGGACTAATCATGGGACCAAGGATGATAAGGTATGAGGTCACAGCCATGTGGCCTCGGGCTCGGGTCTCGGGCTCGTTTTGTGTAAAAGCCCGTTCGCGCTTGGTTCATTTCTAGTGCTGTTAACCGTACTGAATCTTCGGAACGTTATCTAGTCATTGAAACAAAATCACCTTGTTTAATTCATTAAGTAAATAATAAATTAAATTTCTTTCGTAAGTTCAATAATTATTAACAATAATTATTCTATCGTTTTTCTAAGTTTCGTTAACTGAAAAGTTTTCTAGGCGATTAACTTTAATCGTGTCGTTTCTAGTTTAATTCGTCCACCGAATTAAGTTCACTAATTAATATAACATATTAATTCAAGTAATCCACTAAGGATCAAGTACGCATTTAATTACTTTAAATACGAAAAAGTTTCACGTAGCCACTGTTAACTATTCTGAAAAAAAGAATTTTTGACGTATGAAAATCATATCATTTAACTAATGATCGTGAAGTATTTAACGGAAGTTTTAACGGAAAAGCTCGGGTTGTTACATGTGACCCCGGGAGTAGACCCAAAATGGTCGAGTTCACGAATTTCGGTGGTAGTGTTGAGAGTTACATAACATTGCGTCAGGTGCTTCCTTATATCTGCTAGTGAAATGTTTGACTCTGATGGTGTGATTACTATAATGACCCGTCCAAATCCACCTTGACGAAGTCATCAACATTTGGTACCATTACGAGGTACTGACCTCTATATGATACGTTTTACAAACATTGCATTCTTTTAAAAGACAAACTCATTTCAAAATATAACCTTTCGATACAAATGATATTGATTCCCATAATATGAATGACTAATCTGTCATTGACTTAATAACAGTATTTTTGAACTCAAACGACTTGAATGCAACGTCTTTTGAAATATGCCATAAATGACTCCAAGTAATATCTTTAAAATGAGCAAATGCACAGCAGAAGATTTCTTTCATACATGAGAATAAACATGCTTAAAAGTGTCAACCAAAAGGTTGGTGAGTACATTGGTTTATTATAACAACCATTTCAATATTTTAATAGACCACAAGATTTTATTTGCGTAAATAACATACAGGCATATAGCTATTTGTATAAAAATCATTCGTATGATGAACACCTGGTAACCGACATTAACATAATGCATATAGAATATCCCCCGCATACCGGCACTTCGAAATCAGTATGCTATATACCGATAATCGCAATCAGTATATATATATATATATATATATATATATATATATATATATATATATATATATATATATATAGGCATAAAGCAATCTGTATAAAAATTGAAGTACTAAAGTAGTTCATATCTCTGACTGGGGCTTGTCAATGCCCATAGATCTATCTTTAGGATTCGCGTCAATTAGGGGCCATTTCCCTAATTCTTAGGCTACCAAGCTAAAAGGGGCGATATTCGGTCTAATAATCCAACCATAGAATGTAGTTTTGAGTACTTGTGTCTATTTCGTCAAACATTTATATATATATATTAACACATATAATTGTAATCGAACAAATTTATATAAAATTATTAGTGATATAATTATTATATTAATAAATTACATGTTTATATATATTCGTTTTATATATTTTAAATAATTACATTTGTTATTTCATTTTCATCATTAGTTTATTAATATAGTAAATCTCTCATTAATATATTTATATGTGTAGTATTATGTAAATATAATTAATATTATTTAATATATTAAAATATAATTGTAGGTGATATTATGGTATTTGTAATAATTATATTCTAATATAAATAATAGTTGTTGTCATAATAAAAATAATAATAATATTAATAAAAAATAATAATAATAATAATAATAATAATAAGAATAATAATAATAATAATAATAATAATAATAATAATAATAATAATAATAATAATATTAATAATAATAATAATATTAAAAGTAATATTAATAATATTAATAATGATAGTAATAATAATAATAATATAGTTATTATAATACTAATAATAATAATGTTAAAAATAATGATAATAATAATAATAAAAATAATTTCAATAATAATGACAATACTAATAATAATCTAAATGGTAATACTAATAATATTATTAATGATAATATTAGTAATAATATTATTGATAATAATAATAATAATTAATAATAGTAATAATAGTAATAATGATAATAATAATAAAAATGATACTTTTAATAATAATGATAAGTGTTAATAATAATGATACTTTTAGTAATAAAAATGATAATTTTATTAGTAATGATAATACTAATAACCTTAATGATAATATTAACAATATTATTAGTAATAATAATAATAATAATAATAATAATAATAATAATAATAATAAAAATGGTAATGATAATAATAATCATATTAATGATAATAATAATTATAATATTAATTTTAGTATTAGCATAATAATAATAATAATAATAATAATAATAATAATAATAATAATAATAATAATAATATAATAATAATAATAATAATAATAATAATAATAATAATAATAATAATAATAATAATAATAATAATAATAATAATAATGATGATAATAATAATAATAATTAATACTACCTTAAAGTAATAATCCTCAAACAAAAATATGTCACTGCCCAGGCTCAAACCCAAGACCTATCGTTCAATAGCCATATGCCCAACCATCGATCATTCTATTTCTTTCTGAAATAAACCGCCCATTAAATCCTTTTAACCCTTAATAGTCTGTTTCCTTCTTTTTCTACACTGTATTATCGCTACTGTTTCATTTCATGGTGGTTCTTCGTTGATGTAGAAAACAGAAGACAAGTTGCAGAAGAAACTGCAATATAGCAGTAGCAGTAATACACGAGTGGTTTTGATGGTGGTGGAAGGTGATGCTATAGTGGTGGGTTTCGATATTGGTTGTGGTGTTTCCTTAGATAAAATAATAACAGTAGCACACCATAGCTACAACAACAGTTAACGACAGTTGTTGTGGTGGTTTGAGGATTCATGACGAAAAGGAATAGAAAAAAATGCAGGAGGTTCTCGGTCATGGTGGTGAGGGTGTTGTGTGTTGTAAATGGGTGGTGTTGGAGTGGTGTGGGTTATCTTCAGTCGACAGGAAACAAGACAGAATAGCAGCAGCCTACAGCGGTTTAATGGGTGTCGATGGTGGTGATGGTCATGGTTGAACATGGGGTTTCTTGTGTTGATGGGTTTAATCGAATTGAATTAGAAAATAAAAAGTACCAGTTACCTGAGGAGGTGGTGGATGGTGGTGGTGATGGATGTTGGGCTGTGAGCAAAACCGAATGATGGAGCATGGTGTTTCACGATGGTGGTTCTTGAGTTCTTAAAGATGATGGTGATGAAAAGGTGGTTTTTTGAACGTGGTGTGTGTTGTATTGAAACATACAGAGAATATATATATAGATATATCTCTATGAACATAGTCCACTCAAAATTAATAAATATAATATAATAATAAATCATAATATATTAACAACGTGCAGTAATGAAAAGAATAAAAACAGTTAAGCCGCCTATCATTTGGATTGTTTCTACCGACAGTTTTCACGGAGTGCTATATCGTGCTCCGTTGTTAAACAGTGACGGATAAAAGTATTCGGAAAAATTTCATATTTTTAAATTAACTATATTTATTTATTTCGATCTTTTAGGGTGTAAAAACAATCACAAAAAGTTTATTGATTATTAGCGCTCAATTCCAAGTAAAATATACGGAGTGTTAAAACTTAACAAATAGATTCTAAATATATTTTTAACAAAACAAATAATTTATATAACTTATTTTCGGATCAACGTTTATTTTTAAACTCACATAAATTTGTATTTAACTTTTTTAATATCCATTGAATGGCAATTGAGTGTTACTGTCGTTACTAAATAAATTCGAAATCACAAAATATATTTTTAATATACTTTATTTATATATATAGATATATTTTAAATAATAATTATCATAATATCATATTTTTATTTTTATTTCACATAATTACTTTTAATACCTAAATCATATAATATATTTCAAATTATTATATATATGTATATATATTTTAAATATATATGCATCTATTTACAAATAGTCGTTCGTGAATCGTCGAAAATAGTCGAAGAGTAAATGAATATATAAAAATAGTTCAAAAATTTTGAGACTCAACATTACAGACTTTGCTTATCGTGTCGGAAATATTAATTCATTTAGAGATTTTGGTTAAAAATAAGTCGAAATTTTCTGGGTCGTTACAGTACCTACCCGTTAAAGAAATTTCGTCCCGAAATTTGACAGAGGTCGTCATGGTTGATGATAAGAATATTTTCATGACGAATAGAAGTTGAAAAATAGAGTTTTATCATTATTGAGTAATATAGATAAAACAAATCGATTTTTCAAAGAGTATCAGTGAAGCTTATCGTAAAAGAGTGAAATGAGGAAAATAAATGCTCTCTTTAACTTTTGACATAGTCACGGTTGATTTCTGAAATTCAAGGGATTTAAAGAAAATCTTTGTAATCTGAATAAGATTTGATCCTTCGGGATTTAAGGAAATTAGGATTCTCTTTAATTAAATCCTGTAATCTGCCTTGGTTGCTTTGTCTGATATTTCACTATAAATTTACCTCTTCTGTTCCATTATTTTCATCACTCCTATACTTTCTTCCTCAATTCAAGCTTCCAAAAGATCTGTTATAATGCTCAATCCTCTTCTTATCCTTGATATTTTCCTGACTATCGTTTTTGTCATTCTTCTTTTTCATTTACCAACAGAAGAATCTGTTTACTTCTACTGTTACCTTGAAGTTATAGTGTTTTTAATTCTCCCGTGTCTTTATATTGTTATACATATTGATATACACGGTTTGTAATTTCTATGTTGTTGTCGTGCTATATGTTCCCTTATATTTCGGTGCTCCATGCTTTTGTTTTCTCTTATGGATCTTAAGATTAAGTCATCTCGGATTTGTAGATATGAAGTTTGAATGAACATGACTAATGTTCTAAGAAATAAATTGTAATAGCACGATCTGATTTGTTAAATTACCAGAAATCACGGAAAAGATAGAACTATCAAGAAAAATATTTTATTGATATGTTTAGAGATTAAGTAGAATGTAAGAGTTATGTAACATGGCACATGATGAGGGTATGGTCTGTGAATAATCACGTTCTATTAGAAATTCAGCATGACTTACTGTAATATAACCACGTTGGCCAGACATCATTATATTACACTAACTCATGCTTCAATTTCCAACACTACTCCAAAAACATTCATAATTTAAACTCGAATTTTATAGAGATTTAGAAACTAAAACAGTTTCCTTTATGATGTAATACAAATAGCACGAAGAGATAATTAATTTCAGACAAGAATAGTTATGAAGATATCTTCAGAAATATCGAGGATATTTATAACGAAAGATAAGATCATATCTTAGAATTTCTAAAATCGAAGGAAAATGAGGAAAATTCTTATGTAAGGGTTTAGAATGCGTAAAGAAATCTTTTGTGATTTTCATCAGAAATCGAATCATCTAGATTCTTTGGGTATAGGTTTAATCCTTGTGATTTGTCAACAATCTCCTTCATGGTTTACTCATTTCGTTTTTCAGTTCTAAATCTAAGATTTTTCAACACTCCCTTAATTATTATCAAGCTTTTGGTCATTAAGACCATCTACGGCTTTTAGTGCTTCATCAACATTCTTATATCTGAATCATTGGTTATCGATCCGAGGTGTTTTTCAAGACTTTTGAAGGGTTTGAACGCAGATTGTAATCGTCAAGATACAAATGATGTTTAGGATGAAATCAAGTGACAACTTTGAAGAAATTTTTAGTTTCATATATTATAATCAATATTTTAATACCTTTTAATTGTCCAATGTTAGTAATCCACTGTTAGTAGTCCAAATATAGTCCAATAGTTTAATATATAATCTTTGAATAATCAAGACGTATTGTATACGTATTGCCTAAGACTCAATCGTGAACCATTGTACAACTATTGTCTTAGAATTAATCTAGACGTATTATGTACATGTGCCTTGTGATTTATCCGACGTATTGTATATCTATTGTCTTAACTAGCCAACATTATATTATATTGTCTCAGGTTTAACCAAGACTAGTATATTATAAGGAAATAATCATGACGGATATAGGAACAGTTAGCTAGGATATTGTTAGCGTGGATTCTTTACAAAATTTCACATAGTATTAGTTTGTTTCTAATAAATTTTATTTTGTCCATTATTTTCTTCATTATGCCACCTGTTAAAACTTGAATTGGATTCTGATTGGTCAAAATCCGAATATGAAATTGAATTTGAATGAAAATGGTTATTCGTCGGTGAACGGATACGTATATCAGTGGATTTGAGTAGGATAGATAAAGGTTGTTGAATCAGAATTGAGGAATGTACAGTGTAACATATTAATGTGAAATCTAAATATTTCTAGGGTATTACCTACCCGTTAAAATATTCTCATCATTAATAGTTTGTACAAAAGAATTTTTAATTACAATCTTTATGAAAATATACTTACATATATATTTTATTCTGATGTAATCATAGATTTAATGAGTCAATATGATATTAATCTCATTTGATTTACCGTTAGAACTAGAATACATAATCTCTAAAACATTAGAGATTACATAATCGCCTTGTAGAACGAAGATAAATGATGTAGAACGATATGTAGAACGAAGATTATGCTCGAGGTATGGATTATGATGTTGAGGCGTGTGTTGTTGGTGGTACTGGTGCTGTTGGTGCTGATGCTGGTGGTTCCTGTGATGTTGCTGGTGCTTGTAAGTTTTGCACCATATTCTCTAAAGCCGCTACTCGAGCGCGAAGCTCATTGACTTCTTCTATTACTCTGGGATGATTGGCGGTTGGAACGAGATGACGGATAAGGTTTAGAATTGTAGATAATATGTAATCATTATGAGCTATTCTGGAAATGAGGGTAAAAATGGTGTTTCAGACTGGTTCGCCGGTAAGTGCTTCAGGTTCATCGCCAAGAAGTAAATTTGGTTGATGGAAGGGATCGCCTTTTTCTCGTCTCCATTGATTAAGTCGACTACTGTGACAACCCGGAAATTTTTGACCAAATTTAAACTTCATCTTTATATTATTCCGACACGATAAGCAAAGTTTGTTAATTTGAATCTCAAAAATTTTAAACTATGTTCATACATTCATTAACCTCGACTGAACCCCGACGATTCACGAACCAATATATGTAACTTGTTTTGTGCATAAATGTATATATATATTATAACTAGAGAACGTTAATAAATGTTTAGGGTATATGTCACCGTACATTAAACATCTTGGTTTGAATACCTATTGGATATATTTACTTACGAAGTTAAAAGATAATTCCAAATGATTGAATTATCAGATACATTGAATTATGAATACGAGTCTCTGTTATGAGGTCCACTATGATTTAAGAAATCTATTCTTTTTAACAGTATTCGTAATAAATGGTAAAGTGACTTACATGTAAGAACAAATGTGTCAATTGATGAGGGTAAGACAAAAGTTAGTGGAAGACTAAATTTCATAATAATCAACTAATTTAGTTACAAGTGTACGAAAATGTTTTTCGATATAATGGAACTTGATTATTAAAATGTCCTTGTTTAAATAACATGAATTAGAATATTAGTTGTTGAATATATGAATAACTCGCAACGTGTATTTGAAAAGTGTTTATAATTATTGAATATATATATAATTTCAAATTAGTTAAGTAGATAGTAGTAACACTTATTTATTTGATTCGTTTGATTTTTAGATATGTTAGTTAAAACATTTGAGAAGTTAAAATAAACATTGACGCATAATTGAATTATTAAATTAAGTTTTAGAGCGTAAACGTTAGGTGATATAATAATATATATTGTTTAAACGATTTTGAAGGTTTTTCGTATGCCCGAGAGACATATTTAATTAATGTGGCTAATATGTTATGATCCAAGTCGGGTCATACCCAATAACAAGCTTACCGACACCTTAAACGTATTTAAGTTTAACGATTAAATCATTAAGTAAATACGCGACACTTGGATTTTAGAAAATCAGTTTTCTAAAATATTATCACTTGAGATAAATTATTTGGATAATTTATATATAATTGTTTATAAGTTTTAAATGATTATATTGTGTTATATTTTATAAAAGGTTTATAAAATGTGAAAGTAACATAACAAATACATGTTTTATATATATATATAACATATTTATATATATGTTAAAACATTGTTATAAAATAGACATAGTGGGCAGATTTTGGGACTCCTAGACACTCCCATGCTTGTCTTGTTTTGTTACTTTTAAGACTACACAAGTCCTTATGTGCATGGGAAACTCTTGGACCAAAGTAGGAATCATTCTCTAAAGTAAAAACTACACATTCAAGGCTTGTAAAAAACTGCACAAATTCAGCTACTGCAGCTGTTGGAGCCGTGGCCTTTTTAGCACTCTAAAGTGGGTTCTAAATTTGTTTTGCAAGCATATATCTAGTGTCAATCAAATCCTAACTAAAGGCAAAGGTGTTGGGATTATTGTTTGGGGTATTACACACTTGAGGCTTCAAGTTAGAAGCTTACAATCCATCATCTTCATTATCATCTTGCTCATCAAATCAACCCTCAATTAATTTGAGGAGGTATAAACTTTCTTCCTTCTATATATATATATATATATATATATATATATATATATATATATATATATATATATATATATATATATATATATATATATATATATATATATATATATATATATATATAAGCATTTATCCAAGACTTGATATTAACATGGGATTCAATTTAAATGGTTTAACATATTAACTTGTTTTCTTAATAATTATGCTTCCGCTTTAACTAAATTGGTTTGTGATTATGTTAACATTAAGAACTTGTTATTATGTTGAATTCCATCAGATTTTAATTTATATATATTAAAACTTTGAAATATAATTAGTTTTGAAAAACTGAATATTATATTAGTAAATAAATATTTCTAAAATATATAAGTTTATATTTCTAAATGAAAATATATTTATATTTTACAAAGTGATGAAATATAATATTAACTTGGTCATAAAAGATTTAGGATTTAAAATAATATTATTAAACATACCTTGATAAATAACGAGATTTTGATTTATAGAAGCAAATGACTACAACACTGAAATGTAAAGGTTATATTTTGAGTAATATAGTCTGTAGATAATTAAGATTAATTATTGATAATAGGTACACGTCGCGTAACGTAAAATACAAGTTTTCCTAGCATACAAAACGACGTTCGTTAAACTGGTTGATTTATATTTATTCAATTGGTTTGTAATAATATTTATTCATTTGGCATGTAATAATTCATTTGGTTATGTAATTTATTTTATATTTGGCATGTAAAATAGATTAGGTTGTATTTTCATTTTTTAGAGAAAAATGTATTAGGATATATTTTGTAAAAATGAAGATACAAGAAGGTGACAATGCAGAACACTAGGAAGGATGCAAGATTAAGTGGGAGATTTTGAAATCTCCTACTTTGTGTTATAACCCCTTTACCGGTGGCATTTGTTTTCGGCTAAAAAAATGCCTACCAAAATGGCTTAATTGTGAACATATTTGTTTTGCATGCGTGGTTGTTTATTGTATGATTGTGGATTGTATATTTGTATGCTACAAGTTAATCACACAAGTTAACAACAAGCAAAATGGAAATTTAATTGGTTAAATTAGACATTAATAACGACATGCAAAACGACAATTTAATTGGTTAAATTATAAATGGCTAAATGGATTATAATAATTGGTTATTAAAACACATATAAAATGGTTTATATCAATGTAATGATTTTGGCTTTATTACATAACATGAAAAATGGATTTTCAAATAAACCATACACTAAATGCATGTTGGTGTATGGTACAGTAGTTTTCTTAAACTAGAAATAATGAAAACTTAAAATCCCTTATTAACAAGGCAAACAAGTTAAACGCCATCCTTTTGTGTGACACTTAAAAATATTAGGGAACTCATAATGGGATAAAAGTCACCTAACCGTTATGAGCAAACTAATATGATTAAGGTGAATTTCGCACACTTGTGGGATAAAGGTCACCTAACCACTTGTTTGTTAAATTTACACGTTTACACAAGTAGGACGACTTGATTTGGCAATCATGAACTTAGGGTCACCGAAGCATGATGAACAAATAGGAATTGATGGGATAAATATGCCATGCAAAAGGATTGCATAATCCCATAACTTAGAAGTTGCAAAAGGATTGCAATTGTCATATATTGACTACCTAGCTAAATCAAATGATGGGATAAAGGTCACCTAACCGAAATTTGGTCTACCGTTGGATTCTAAAATTTAATAAATATCAATTGGATTTAAAGGGTATTGATTGTTAAATTAAAATTGATACTTAAACAACTTTGTTAAATTTTGTAGATGGCCGCCAATAACAACAACATTCCAAACGCTCCAATCAACTTTAACAACCTATCGTTGAGGTCAATCCTCAAAAAGGAAAAACTCAACCATACGAACTCCATGAATTGGTTTCGTAATCTAAGAATTGTCCTCAAACTAGAGGATAGGGCGTATGTGTTGGAAGACCCCATTCCCGATCAACCAGACGAGGATGATATGGAAGGCATGGCTTATTGGGATAAGTATTACACTAATTCGGTGCAAGTCGCTTGCCTTATGCTTGGGACTATGATACCAGAACTCCAAAAGGATTTCGAGCATCATAGTGCATATGACATGATCACATAATTGAAGGAGATGTTCCTTCAACAAGATCGTGTCGAGTGCTTCAAAATGGTTCGAGCGCTTCATGCATGTCGGATGGACGACTCCTAATCCGTTTCATCTTATGTCCTTAAGATGAAAAGGCTAATTGATTGAGCGAACCGTCTAAACTGCAACGTGTCTAATGAATTAGCCATGGACCTTATCCTTAATTCCTTATCAAAGAGGTTTGACACATTTGTAATGAATTACAATATGAATGGTTGGGATAAGAGCATTGGTGAATTACATGCCATGCTTAAGACGGCCGAAGCAAGCATGGGTAAAAGGGCTTCACCCATATTTATGATCAATGAAGGCGGGTCCAAAAACAATAACACTTCTAAGCCAAAGACGGCTAAGAGGAAAGGACCCGTCTACCAAGGCAAGGGCAAGGGAAGGGGAAGATGGTTACCCCAACCAACAATAACAAAAAGTAAAAGGTTGCCGGTAAAGCTAACCCCAAGGAAGATCCGTACTTTGGTTGCGGTGAAATGGGTCACTGGAAACGCAACAGCCGTCTTTGGCTTCATGGGTAATGGATCAAGGGTGCAAGTGAAAGCTCAAGGAGACTTTGTTTTAAAGCTTCCAAGTGATTTGGAGCTTATTTTGAAAAATGTTTTGTATGCACCCGATTTATCTTTAAACATTATTTCTATTTCCCGTTTAAGACAATGTGGTTTTGATTTCAATTTTATTGATGATGATATCCATGTTTCTTTAGATAATGTGTTCTATTTTAAGGCTTTGCCTTTGAATGGTATTTATGAACTGGTTCATGATGACACATCATACAATAGCTCAATGTTCCATACAAACACCAAGAAACTCAAAAGGGATTTGAGTGATTCCTACTTATGGCATTGTCGCCTTGGTCACATAAACAAGAATCGAATGCATACACTTCAAAAGAATGGGCTTTTCAAATCAAATGAACTAGATTTGTTTGATGTATGTGAATCTTGATATTCTTTAAACCCATAACTGTGAATGGTGAAAGATACTTCGTTACTTTCATTGATGACTTTAGTCATTTCGGATATGTCTACTTATTAAGACACAAGGACGAAACTTTTGAAGCATTCAAAGAATATCAAAATGAAGTACAAAATCAACTCAATAAGACAATCAAGGTACTTCGTACCGATAGAGGAGGTGAATACCTAAGCAATGCTTTCCAGTATCATCTTAGAAGTTGTGGGATTATCTCGCAACTTACTCCACCGGGAACACCCCAACTAAATGGAGTTTCCAAAAGGAGGAACCGAACCCTAATGGATATGGTTCGATCTATGATGTTAAGAAGCTCATTACCTCTATCATTTTGGGGTTATTGTCTATGCTCCGCGGCTCGTATTCTAAATATGGCCCCGACCAAGAAAGTGGAACGAACTCCTCATGAGATGTGGTTTGGAAAACCTCCATGTCTATCATACTTAAAGGTATGGAGATGTGAAGCTTATCCTAAGCGTTATGTCCCTAATAAGTTGAATGCTTGATCCACGAAGTGTATCTTCATAGGATATCTCAAGGATGATATGGGATATTATTTCTATGATCCATCCGAGAAGAATGTATTTGTTGCTCGGAAGGCTGAATTTCTTGAAACTAAGTTCCTAATGGAAGGTAATAGTGAAAGGAAGATAGATCTTGAAGAGGTTCAAGATCAAGTAGATGATACACAATTGGTTGACACTAGCACTCAACTTGAAAATGTTGAGAATGATCAAATGGATGATCAAAGTATACATGACGTTCGCAGATCTTGGTAGGATTAGTAATCCTCCTGAGAGATATGGGTTTCTCATGGATGGTTGCTATGTGGTTGATTTGGATGAACCAACAAACTACCAAGATGCTTTATCAAGGATTGACAAAGATAAATGGCAGGAAGCCATGAACGCTGAGATGCAATCCATGTATGACAACTGTGATGACCCGAGAATTTCCGACCAAATTTAAACTTAATATTTATTTGATTCTGACACGATAAGCAAAGTCTGTAACGTTGAGTTTAAAAACTTTTGAACTGTTTACATGGATTCAATTACCTTTGACTGTTTCCGAGGATTCACGAATAATTGTTTGTAAATAAATATGTATAAATATATATATATATATATATATATATATATATATATATATATATATATATATATATATATATATATATAAATACAAGTGTATATATTAATTTGAAATTATAAATTATAATTTAAACATTTGAGTTAAAAATGTAAAATAAGACATAAAATAAGTAAGTATAATTTAAAATGAAGCTTTATATAAATATGTATGGTTATTATAATTTTATACAAAATGTATAAATAATAAATCCTTAATAAAAGTTATTATATAATGTATTATATGATCATTAAATATTACATAAGTAATAATATATATATAAAAACAAATTTAAATATAGTTGTTATAATAAAATTATTACTTTCATTATTATTATTATAATTATCATACTTAGAGATATAAAAAAAAACATTACTAAAATTATTATTATTAGTAACATTATTATTACTATCATATTATTATAAATTTGTATTATTATTATGTATAATATTAAGAGTATTATTATTAATATTATTATATTTATTAATATTTAATAATATTAATTATAATCTAAAAAAAAATATAAATATAGGAGTTTACATGTATGGAAATATATAAACACAAATAGATATCTATATATACAAATATATATCACGGTCTGTATTATTATTTATTATTATTATTATTATTATTATTATTATTATTATTATTATTATTATTATTATTATTATTATTATATATAAAAGAAATCAAACAAAATCGTACAAACTTGTTACCAGTATCAATCAACTGTATTAGATTCTTAATCATGTCTCTAATTTGATTCCATGATAGAAAATGATTAGCAATACGATCCAAAATCTGTTTGAAGTCCTTTTCCAGTTTAATTTTTTATTTATTTCAGTACCTCCTGAGAAAGACTTTTTCGACCATCAATTCATTGTAAATAAGATCAAATGCAGTTTTATGTAATACCAATAACCCTCACCTTATTATTTACCAATAGCAAAAACCCTTTACGAATTTTAATTAATCAAACTGAAACAGAAATATTGAAGAACGCCTCCTGTCCCTCTGTTCTTGACTATTATTTGAAATCGTTTGATTTTGTTTTAATTCTTTAATCTTTAAATGCAGTTCTTTCATAAATCATGTGTTTAAAATATCTGGAAAGATTCAAGTTCCAATTTTTGATATTGAAGTCGAATTTTCAAGTCAAACTTAGTTCTTAAAAAGTCAACAGTTTTGTTCATTATAAGAATTCGAAGTCTAGTTGGTGTTTCAGGTTAAATTGATGGTTCAAACAGATTATAGGAAGGATTGTAAACATTTTTCGTGTAGAAAGTTGGTCGATAATAGTCTCAAATCCAATATCACGATTGGAGTTCTTCTTTTTAAAAAAAACTGTGTTTATTTTATTTTTTTCTGTTTCTGTTTGAATTAATCCCTATCACAGCTTATAAACGTTTATAGTACGTTTGAAAACCCTTATTTCATTCATTTAAATAGCTGTTAACATAGTACCTGGTCTCTAGTCGAATTGAATTTAAGTGAAGAAGAAGAAGAATAGGAAACAGATTAGTACGGGATATGAATATTTCTTTTGGTTATAAATCAGAAAAACACTTATGGACGGATGGTTTAGAGGGTGCTGTTGGGAGCGAGTGGTCGAGGGTTCGAGCCCCGGTGTGGGCTATTCTTTTTAGCAAAGGCTCCTAAGGGTATACACTTATTTTTATTACTATTATAATTATTATTTATCATTTATTATTATTATAATAATTATTGTGATTATTATTATTGTTATGTTAGTATCTTTATGTACTAGTATTAACATATTACTAAATAATATCATTAATTAATATTATTAGTATTAACACTAATACTATTATTTGTATTATTATTATTGTTGTATCATTATTGTTATTATAAAATATTATGAATAAGATTACGGATATGTTAATAAGTGATAATACTAACTTAGTATTAAGAATATTAGTATCATTAAAATAAGTAACTTTGTTATTATAAAATCTAATATCAATATTAAGCATTAGTTATTAGTATTATTATTATTACTAATACAAGTATTAGTTACCCTTTCATATTAATATTATTAACATAACCCTAGTTACAAGTACTATATTCATTGTATTATTATTATTATTACTACTATTAATTAGATTAAGATTGGTGACATTATTAGTATATTATCATTAATGTTAATATCATTGTTATCCTTATCAATATCATCTAAAGTATAATTACAAGAATTTTAAAATTATCATCATTATTAAATAAGTATGAAAATTATTATTATCATCACTAATAGTTGTGTTATTGTTATTATGATTATGATTAGGGTTATTATTATTATTATTATTATGAAAATAATACAAGTTATTATTAATCTCATTAATATTAGTATTAGCATCACTTTTGTAACTATTAGTATTATTATTATTTTTAAACAAAAGTATTATTACTAACAATATTATTATTATTATTATTATTATTATTATTATTATCATTTTTAATAAGGTTATTATTATTATTAGTGAATCATTAATATCATAACTATCATAAACATTAAAAGTAATATCTTTACAAGTATTATTCTTAATATCATTGTTATTATCACTAATAGAGTTATAATTAACATAAATATATTATTAACATAAAAATGATATAACTAATACTTTATATATATATATATATATATATATATATATATATATATATATATATATATATATATATATATATATATATATATATATATATATGTTCAATTACAACTATGAATATTAATAGATATACAAATGATATAGGTTCGTGAATTCGAGGCCAACCCTATACTCGTTCAATGACGTTATATGTATTTTTACTACAAAATACAGTATGGTGAGTTTCATTTGCCCTTTTTACTCTTTACGTTTTTGGGCTAAGAATACATGCAAATGCTTTATTAAATGTTTTATAATATTTATATGCGTGAGTTTCATTTGCTCCCTTTTACTCTTTACGTTTTGGGCTGAGAATACATGCAAATACTTTATTAACTGTTTTACAATATTTATATGCGTGAGTTTCATTTGCTCCCTTTTACTCTTTACATTTTTGGGACTGAGAATACATGCGCTTCTTTTATAAATGTTTTACGAAATAGACACAAGTAATTGAAACTACATTATATGGTTGAATGATCGAAGTCGAATATGCCCCTTTTTATTAAGTCTGGTAATCTAAGAATTAGGGAACAGACACCCTAATTGACGCGAACTCTAAAGATAGATCTATCGGGCCCAACAAGCCCCATCCAAAGTACCGGATGCTTTAGTACTTCGAAATTTATATCATGTCCGAAGGAGGATCCCAGAATGATGGGGATATTCTTATATACATATTGTGAATGTCGGTTACCAGGTGTTCAATCCATATGAATGATATTTTGTCTCTATGCATGGGACGTATATTTATGAGAAATGGAAATATGAAATCTTGTGGTCTATTAAAATTTTGAAATGATTATTTATGTTAAACTAATGAACTCACCAACCTTTTGGTTGACACTTGAAAGCATGTTTATTCTCAGGTACGAAAGAAATCTTCCGCTGTGCATTTGATCATTTAAAAGATATTACTTGGAGTCATTCATGACATATTTCAAAAGACGTTGCATTCGAGTCGTTGAGTTCATCAAGATTATTATTAAGTCAAGTATATTTGGATATATTATGAAATGTTATGCATGTCTGTCAACTGTCGATGTAAATGAAAGTTTGTCTTTTAAAAACGAATGCAATGTTTATAAAATGTATCATATAGAGGTCAAGTACCTCGCGATGTAATCAACTGTTGTGAATCAGTTATAATCGATATGGACTTCGTCCGGATGGATTAGGACGGGTCCTTTCAGTTGGTATCAGAGCGGTGGTCTTAGCGAATCAGGTCTGCATTAGTGTGTCTAACAGATAAGTCGTTAGGATGCATTAGTGAGTCTGGACTCCGACCGTGTCTGCATGTCAAAAAGTTTTGCTTATCATTTTGTGTCGAAAATTACCTGCTCATTATTCTTAGCCTAGACACATCTTATTGCATTGATTGCATGAAAAGTGTATAGACAAAATTCATATCTTAGCGTATCTGCTAATTCATATCTTAGCGTATCTGTTATTGTTATCTTTGCCTGACAGCTTCCGTAGATTCCTCCGTAACTGATGAGATTTTAGTATTATATATGTATATGTAAATTATGTATTGCAGGATACTAATCTACATCCTATAATCTATTTCTTATTGAAAATCCTTCATCTGATCGTACGAGATGAATACTACAACCAGTTCGAGTCCCTCAGATTCCGATAGCTATTCCGATAGTTATTCCGACAGCTATTCCGACATAGATGTTCACCTAAGCTCCGAAAACAGTGTCATCGGCATGAATCAACCAATCAGCCATTATCAATTCATCTGATGGGTTCGTAGTCGACTTAATTAATGGAAATGCGCAGAAGGCAATCCCTTACACCAACCGAATTCACCTCTTGACAATGAACCTGAAGCGTTTACCGGCGAACCTGTTCGAGACACCATTTTCAGTCTCATTTCCGGGGTAACTCGACAAGATTATATTCTATCCACAATTCTGAACCTTATTCATCCGCTCGTTCCGACCGACGATCATCCTGGAGTAATAAGTCAACGAACTTCGCGCTCGAATAATCAATTCGGAGAATATGGTGCAAAATGTACCAGCTTCAGCAACATCACTGGCACCAACAGTACAATCAATGACAGCACCAGTACCATCAACAATCCATGCTTCAATATTATCATCTGTACTTTGAGTATGATCTTCGTTCGACATGTCGAATGTGTAATCTCTAAAGTTTTAGAGATTATTTATTCTTGTTCCAACCGAAAAGCAAATGAGTTTAATATTATATTAACTCATTAAATCCATGAATACATCTGAAGAAAATATATATGTATATATGTTTTCATAAAGATTGTAATTAAAAATTCTCTTGTACAAACTGTTAATGGTGAAAATATTTTAACGGGTAGGTAATACCCGAGGACTATTTAAATTTCACATTAATAAGTTACATTGTACATTCTTCGAATCTGTTTCAACAGTCATATACTATCCTACTTACATCCACTGATATACAAATCCGTTCACCACAGAATAACCATATTCATCCAATTACATATTTGGATTTTGACCTATCAGAATCCAACAAGTGGCATAATGAAGAAATAATGGACACAATAAAAATTGATTAGAAACAGATTAATTAACAATATGAAATTCTATTAAGAATCCACGCTAACAAAATCCTAGCTAACTGTTCCTAGCTAACTGTTAATTCTGTATTACCATTTAATTATCGCAATTTATTTATCGCAATTTATATTCTCGTAATTTTATTTATCGTCATTTAATTTCTGTTATTTACTTTACGCATTTAATTTATCGTCATTTAATTTCTGTTATTTATTTTACGCACTTTAAATATCAGGACACGTATACAAGGTTTTGACATATCATATCGACGCATCTATATATATTATTTGGAATCACCATAGACACTCTATATGCAGTAATGATCGAGTTCTCTATACATGGTTGAGGTTGATTCTATAATAATATATATACTTTGAGTTGTGATCGAGTCTGAGACATGTACACGGGTCACGATACGTATTAATTAATTCGAATACTATATAGTAACTTATATATGAATTATTATTTGTACACTGCTAACTGTGGACTATCAACATTGGACAATTAAAATGAATTAAAATATTAATTATAACATATGAAACTAAATAATTCTTCAAGTTTGCCACTTGATTTCATCTTAAACCCCATTTGTATCTTGACGATTACAATCTGCGTTCAAACTTTTCGTAATTCTTGAAAACACCTCAATCGAGAGGATGAATCAACCGCACTTCATCTACGGAAGGAAAGGGTTATGCATATAGTTATGCATCTGAAAAACTCTCGGAAACTGAGTAAATGTTTAACACGTAGTTGTGCTAATTCCTTAGTGTTATTATCACCCAAAATAAGATTACAATTTTTTTTTTTTTTTTTTTTTTTTCACAATTAGCCAATTTTGTCCCAGCTCCAACAAATCCACTTCAATTTTTCATTCGAATAAACTTTATTATAAAGATTACCCATTCATCATCGTTACCAGAGAACCGTTTATATACCACCACATTAGCAGTAAACTTACTAGCAAATTCATTATTCATTAACTTAAGTTTATCTCCGAAAAACCATTATAATTGTTCATTAAAGTCCTATCATATACCCATCCGCATCTTGTAAAGAGAACTGCCATACCAAATACCGAGAAATCAACAATCAGTACTTTGAAAACTCACAGCATATCTACATCAACAGTTATATGTATAACATTTATCTCTTAGAATTATGACCTTTCATTATGAAATTCTGAAAAGCACTCAGTCTACAAATCAATACTCTGAATGTTGAAAAAGCTGAATGAAGCAGCAGAAATCGTAGACAACCGTAAATGACCTTAATCATCAAAAGTTTGATGATAAAGAAAGGAGTGTTAGGAACGCTCGATAGAAAATTGAGTATTGAAAAACAGATTGAGCTACCCATGAAGGAGACCAAGGACAAATACAAGGACCAAACTCTATATTCAAAGGATTCAGGTAATTCTGGAACTGTTGAAATCTTTAGAGAATATCTTGCTCCGAAGTCATGTTAAAATCTTGCAGAAAATCTTTCTCCATCAACCATCGAACTTAGAAATTCTAAAATATCATCATCAATATCTTCGATATTTCTGAGGATATTTTCATAAATATTCTCGTCCGAAATTATATACCTCCTCGTGCTTCCTGTGTATCATTATATTGGAAATATTCAATAGAAAATTTAGTACCGAAAAGCGGATTATGAGAAACTATGAAGGAAGCCATGGACAAATCACAAAGAATAAGTTTGACTTCAAAGAATCCAAATATTAAAAATTTTCTTATTTCACTCTTTTTATTATTTTTAGAGTGTCTATGAATGTTATTGAAGTAATGTTGGGAACTGATGCATGAGTTAGTATAATATAATGACACTTGATCAACGTGATTATATTACAGTAAGTCATGCCGAGTTTCTAATGGGACGTGATGATTCACAGATCCTAACGTCATCACGTGCCATGATACATAACTCTTTCATTATGCTTAACTTCTGAACATATCAAGAAAGTATTTTCTTGATAGTTCTATTCTTAGTGATTCTGGTAATTTGATAAATTAAATCGTGCTAATACATTAGTTCTTATTTAGAACACGATGTTTATTCGAAATTCCATACTTACGAATTCTGGACCGTTACTCGTTTTATTAGAAGCCGGGAGGATAATAAAAAGGCAAAGAGCTCCAGAATATAAGAGAAAATATAAAGCCCAACAACAACACCGAAATTACAAACCGTGGATATTAATGCGTATAACAATATAAAGACACGGGAGGATTATAAATACAATAATCCCTAAAGCATAGTAGAAATAAACGGATTCCTCCGGTGGAAGTTGGAAAAGGAGAATGATGGTTGCGATAATCAGGATAAGGACAAGGATCAGAACTGGATTAAGCATTTTCACGATCTTTTGAATTTGGGAATTGAGTATAGAAGTGGTGGAAACTAATGGAACGGAAAAGGTAAATTTATAATGGAAATACTAGACCGGATAATCGAGGCAGATCACCATATTTAATTATAGAGATCTTAATTCCCTTATTAGCCGAAGAATCAAATCTTGTAGATTTCAAAAATTTTCTTAAAATCCCTTGAATTACGGAATTCAACCAAGTCAACGTCAGAAGCTATGACGCACTTTATTTTCTAAATTCAACCCTGACTACGTCAAAAGTTAGGATGCACCTCATTTTCTAAATTCAACCAAGGCAACGTCAAAAGTTAAAAAGAAACTTCATTTATTCATTTCACTCTTTTGTGATAGCTTCATTCGTGCTCTTCGAATAATCGAATTATTTAATCTGTATTATTCAATAATAATAAAGCTCTATGTATCAGCTCATATTCGTCAGGAAAACAAATTTATTGTTAGCCATGACGACCTCACTCAAATTTCGGGACGAAATTTATTTAACGGGTAGGTACTGTGATGACCCAAGAATTTCCGACCAAATTTAAACTTAATCTTTATTTGATTCTGACACGATAAGCAAAGTCTGTAACGTTGAGTTTAAAAACTTTTGAACTGTTTACATGGATTCAATTACCTTTGACTGTTTCCGAGGATTCACGAATAATTGTTTGTAAATAAATATGTATAAATATGTATAAATATATATATATATATATATATATATATATATATATATATATATATATATATATATATATATATATATATATATATATATATATATATATATATATATATATATATAAATACAAGTGTATATATTAATTTGAAATTATAAATTATAATTTAAACATTTGAGTTAAAAATGTAAAATAAGACATCAAATAAGTAAGTATAATTTAAAATGAAGCTTTATATAAATATGTATGGTTATTATAATTTTATACAAAATGTATAAATAATAAATCCTTAATAAAAGTTATTATATAATGTATTATATGATCATTAAATATTACATAAGTAATAATATATATATAAAAACAAATTTAAATATAGTTGTTATAATAAAATTATTACTTTCATTATTATTATTATCATTATCATACTTAGAGATATAAAAAAAAACATTACTAAAATTATTATTATTAGTAACATTATTATTACTATCATATTATTATAAATTTGTATTATTATTATGTATAATATTAAGAGTATTATTATTAATATTATTATATTTATTAATAATATTAATTATAATCTAAAAAAAATATAAATATAGGAGTCTACATGTATGGAAATATATAAACACAAATAGATATCTATATATAAAAATATATATCACGGTCTATATTATTATTATTTATTATTATTATTATTATTATTATTATTATTATTATTATTATTATTATTATTATTATATATAAAAGAAATCAAACAAAATCGTACAAACTTGTTACCAGTATCAATCAACTGTATTAGATTCTTAATCATGTCTCTAATTTGATTCCATGATAGAAACTGATTAGCAATACGATCCAAAATCTGTTTGAAGTCCTTTTCCACTTTAATTTTTTATTTATTTCAGTACCTCCTGAGAAAGACTCTTTCGACCATCAATTCATTGTAAATAAGATCAAATGCAGTGTTATGTAATACCAATAACCCTCACCTTATTATTTACCAATAGCAAAAACCCTTTACGAATTTTAATTAATCAAACTGAAACAGAAATATTGAAGAACGCCTCCTGTCCCTCTGTTCTTGACTATTATTTGAAATCGTTTGATTTTGTTTTAATTCTTTAATCTTTAAATGCAGTTCTTTCATAAATCATGTGTTTAAAATATCTGGAAAGATTCAAGTTCCAATTTTTGATATTGAAGTCGAATTTTCAAGTCAAACTTAGTTCTTAAAAAGTCAACAGTTTTGTTCATTATAAGAATTCGAAGTCTAGTTGGTGTTTTAGGTTAAACTGATGGTTCAAACAGATTATAGGAAGGATTGTGAACATTTTTCGTGTAGAAAGTTGGTCGATAATAGTCTCAAATCCAATATCACGATTGGAGTTCTTCTTTTTAAAAAAACTGTGTTTATTTTATTTTTTTCTGTTTCTGTTTGAATTAATCCCTATCACAGCTTATAAACATTTATAGTACGTTTGAAAACCCTTATTTCATTCATTTAAATAGCTGTTAACATAGTACCTGGTCTCTAGTCGAATTGAATTTAAGTGGAGAAGAAGAAGAATAGGAAACAGATTAGTACGGGATATGAATATTTCTTTTGGTTATAAATCAGAAAAACACTTATGGACGGATGGTTTAGAGGGTGCTGTTGGGAGCGAGTGGTCGAGGGTTCGAGCCCCGGTGTGGGCTATTCTTTTTAGCAAAGGCTCCTAAGGGTATACACTTATTTTTATTACTATTATAATTATTATTTATCATTTATTATTATTATAATAATTATTGTGATTATTATTATTGTTATGTTAGTATCTTTATGTACTAGTATTAACATATTACTAAATAATATCATTGATTAATATTATTAGTATTAACACTAATACTATTATTTGTATTATTATTATTGTTGTATCATTATTGTTATTATAAAATATTATGAATAAGATTACGGATATGTTAATAAGTGATAATACTAACTTAGTATTAAGAATATTAGTATCATTAAAATAAGTAACTTTGTTATTATAAAATCTAATATCAATATTAAGCATTAGTTATTAGTATTATTATTATTACTAATACAAGTATTAGTTACCCTTTCATATTAATATTATTAACATAACCCTAGTTACAAGTACTATATTCATTGTATTATTATTATTATTATTACTACTATTAATTAGATTAAGATTGGTGACATTATTAGTATATTATCATTAATGTTAATATCATTGTTATCCTTATCAATATCATCTAAAGTATAATTACAAGAATTTTAAAATTATCATCATTATTAAATAAGTATGAAAATTATTATTATCATCACTAATAGTTGTGTTATTGTTATTATGATTATGATTAGGGTTATTATTATTATTATTATGAAAATAATACAAGTTATCATTAATCTCATTAATATTAGTATTAGCATCACTTTTGTAACTATTAGTATTATTATTATTTTTAAACAAAAGTATTATTACTAACAATATTATTATTATTATTATTATTATTATTATCATTTTTAATAAGGTTATTATTATTATTAGTGAATCATTAATATCATAACTGTCATAAACATTAAAAGTAATATCTTTACAAGTATTATTCTTAATATCATTGTTATTATCACTAATAGAGTTATAATTAACATAAATATATTATTAACATAAAAATGATATAACTAATACTTTATATATATATATATATATATATATATATATATATATATATATATATATATATATATATATATATATATATATATATATATGTTCAATTACAACTATGAATATTAATAGATATACAAATGATATAGTTTCGTGAATTCGAGGCCAACCCTATACTTGTTCAATGACGTTATATGTATTTTTACTACAAAATACAGTATGGTGAGTTTCATTTGCCCTTTTTACTCTTTACGTTTTTGGGCTGAGAATACATGCAAATGCTTTATTAACTGTTTTATAATATTTATATGCGTGAGTTTCATTTGCTCCCTTTTACTCTTTACGTTTTGGGCTGAGAATACATGCAAATACTTTATTAACTGTTTTACAATATTTATATGCGTGAGTTTCATTTGCTCCCTTTTACTCTTTACATTTTTGGGACTGAGAATACATGCGCTGCTTTTATAAATGTTTTACGAAATAGACACAAGTAATTGAAACTACATTATATGGTTGAATGATCGAAGTCGAATATGTCCCTTTTTATTAAGTCTGGTAATCTAAGAATTAGGGAACAGACACCCTAATTGACGCGAACTCTAAAGATAGATCTATCGGGCCCAACAAGCCCCATCCAAAGTACCGGATGCTTTAGTACTTCAAAATTTATATCATGTCCGAAGGAGGATCCCGGAATGATGGGGATATTCTTATATACATATTGTGAATGTCGGTTACCAGGTGTTCAATCCATATGAATGATATTTTGTCTCTATGCATGGGACGTATATTTATGAGAAATAGAAATATGAAATCTTGTGGTCTATTAAAATTTTGAAATGATTATTTATGTTAAACTAATGAACTCACCAACCTTTTGGTTGACACTTGAAAGCATGTTTATTCTCAGGTACGAAAGAAATCTTCCGATGTGCATTTGATCATTTAAAAGATATTACTTGGAGTCATTCATGACATATTTCAAAAGACGTTGCATTCGAGTCATTGAGTTCATCAAGATTATTATTAAGTCAAGTATATTTGGATATATTATGAAATGTTATGCATGTCTGTCAACTGTCGATGTAAATGAAAGTTTGTCTTTTAAAAACGAATGCAATGTTTATAAAATGTATCATATAGAGGTCAAGTACCTCGCGATGTAATCAACTGTTGTGAATCAGTTATAATCGATATGGACTTCGTCCGGATGGATTAGGACGGGTCCTTTCAGTTGGTATCAGAGCGGTGGTCTTAGCGAATCAGGTCTGCATTAGTGTGTCTAACAGATAAGTCGTTAGGATGCATTAGTGAGTCTGGACTCCGACCGTGTCTGCATGTCAAAAAGTTTTGCTTATCATTTTGTGTCGAAAATTACCTGCTCATTATTCTTAGTCTAGACACATCTTATTGCATTGATTGCATGAAAAGTGTATAGACAAAATTCATATCTTAGTGTATCTGCTAATTCATATCTTAGCGTATCTGTTATTGTTATCTTTGCCTGACAGCTTCCGTAGATTCCTCCGTAACTGATGAGATTTTAGTATTATATATGTATATGTAAATTATGTATTGCAGGATACTAATCTACATCCTATAATCTATTTCTTATTGAAAATCCTTCATCTGATCGTACGAGATGAATACTACAAACAGTTCGAGTCCCTCAGATTCCGATAGCTATTCCGATAGTTATTCCGACAGCTATTCCGACATAGATGTTCACCTAAGCTCCGAAAATAGTGTCATCGGCATGAATCAACCAATCAGCCATTATCAATTCATCTGATGGGTTCGTAGTCGACTTAATTAATGGAAATGCGCAGAAGGCAATCCCTTACACCAACCGAATTCACCTCTTGACAATGAACCTGAAGCGTTTACCGGCGAACCTGTTCGAGACACCATTTTCAGTCTCATTTCCGGGGTAACTCGACAAGATTATATTCTATCCACAATTCTTAACCTTATTCATCCGCTCGTTCCGACCGACAATCATCCTGGAGTAATAAGTCAACGAACTTCGCGCTCGAATAATCAATTCGGAGAATATGGTGCAAAATGTACCAGCTTCAGCAACATCACCGGCACCAACAGTACAATCAATGACAGCACCAGTACCATCAACAATCCATGCTTCAATATTATCATCTGTACTTTGAGTATGATCTTCGTTCGACATATCGAATATGTAATCTCTAAAGATTTAGAGATTATTTATTCTTGTTCCAACCGAAAAGCAAATGAGTTTAATATTATATTAACTCATTAAATCCATGAATACATCTGAAGAAAATATATATGTATATATGTTTTCATAAAGATTGTAATTAAAAATTCTCTTGTACAAACTGTTAATGGTGAAAATATTTTAACGGGTAGGTAATACCCGAGGACTATTTAAATTTCACATTAATAAGTTACATTGTACATTCTTTGAATCTGTTTCAACAGTCATATACTATCCTACTTACATCCACTGATATACAAATCCGTTCACCACAGAATAACCATATTCATCCAATTACATATTTGGATTTTGACCTATCAGAATCCAACAAGTGGCATAATGAAGAAATAATGGACACAATAAAAATTGATTAGAAACAGATTAATTAACAATATGAAATTCTATTAAGAATCCACGCTAACAAAATCCTAGCTAACTGTTCCTAGCTAACTGTTAATTCCGTATTACCATTTAATTATCGCAATTTATTTATCGCAATTTATATTCTCGTAATTTTATTTATCGTCATTTAATTTCTGTTATTTACTTTACGCATTTAATTTATCGTCATTTAATTTCTGTTATTTATTTTACGCACTTTAAATATCGGGACACGTATACAAGGTTTTGACATATCATATCGACGCATCTATATATATTATTTGGAATCACCATAGACACTCTATATGCAGTAATGATCGAGTTCTCTATACAGGGTTGAGGTTGATTCTATAATAATATATATACTTTGAGTTGTGATCGAGTCTGAGACATGTACACGGGTCACGATACGTATTAATTAATTCGAATACTATATAGTAACTCATATATGAATTATTGTTTGTACACTGCTAACTGTGGACTATCAACATTGGACAATTAAAATGAATTAAAATATTAATTATAACATATGAAACTAAATAATTCTTCAAGTTTGCCACTTGATTTCATCTTAAACCCCATTTGTATCTTGACGATTACAATCTGCGTTCAAACTTTTCGTAATTCTTGAAAACACCTCAATCGAGAGGATGAATCAACCGCACTTCATCTACGGAAGGAAAGGGTTATGCATATAGTTATGCATCTGAAAAACTCTCGGAAACTGAGTAAACGTTTAACACGTAGTTGTGCTAATTCCTTGCAAGACAACCTACTGGCTCAAGGCTAGTTGATTGTAAATGGCTTTTCAAAATGAAAACCGACATACATGGAAACTTGGATACATATAAAGCTAGACTTGTAGCAAAAGGTTTCACTCAAACTCAAGGGGTTGACTATGATGAAACTTTTTCGCCTGTGGCAATGCTAAAGTCTATTAGGATATTACTTGCCATTGCTGCTCATTATGATTATGAAATATGGCAAATGGATGTCAAGACCGCTTTCCTAATTGGATATCTTGAGGAAGATGTCTATATGGTACAGCCTGTAGGTTTTGTCGATCCGAAATATCCTAAAAAGGTATGCAAGTTAAAGAAGTCAATCTACGGATTGAAACAAGCATCTAGAATGTGAAACCATCGTTTTAATGAGGAGGCCAAGAAATTTGGATTCATTAAAAATGGTGATGAAGCTTGTGTATACAAGAAAGCTAGTGGGAGCACTATCATGTTCCTTGTATTATATGTGGATGATATATTATTATTTGGGAACGATATTCCGGCAATGCAAGGTGTTAAAACTTGGTTAAGTAAATGCTTCTCCATCAAGGATCTTGGAGAAGCACAATACGTTTTGGGGATTGGGATCTACAGGGATAGATCCAAGAAACTGATAGGTTTGAATCCAAGTGCATACATTGAAAAGATCTTGAAAAGGTTCAAGATGGACAACTCTAAGAAAGGTTTGGTACCTATTCAAAGAGGAACGTCTCTCAGTTCATCCCAGTGTCCTACCACGAAAGATGAACAAGAGAGAATGAAGAAAGTCCCGTACGCATCTGCTATTGGGTCAATCATGTATGCAATGATATTCACTAGACCGGATGTGTCATGCGCTCTTAGCTTGACAAGTAGATACCAGAATAACCCAGGAAACAGTCATTGGATTGCAGTTAAAAGTATATTGAAATACCTTAGGAGGACTAAGGATATGTTTCTAATATATGGGTCTGGTGAGGAGGAACTCGTTGTAAAAGGTTACGTGGACGCGAGTTTCCAAACTGATTGAGATGATTCTCGATCGCAATCCGGTTATGTCTTCACGTTAAATAGAGGTGCGGTCTCTTGGAAAAGTTCAAAATAGGATGTTGTTGCATTATCCACTACAGAGTCAGAGTACATTGCCGCCTCATTGGCAGCTCAGGAAGCTACATGGATGAAGAAATTCATCGACGACTTAGGAGTTGTCCCTTCCATTCAGGACCCTCTTGAGATCTTTTGTGACAACGAGGGTGCGATTACTAAAATTAAGGAACCTCATGCTCACCAAAAGACCCGTCACATTGAGCGGAGATTCAACTACATAAGGGATGAAGTTGAAAAAGGAAAGATATGTATTCACAAAGTTCACACAGATCTTAATATAGCGGATCCACTCACGAAACTCTTACACGGTGCAAAACATCAAGGGCATGTTAGTGCATTAGGGCTTCGATATTCTAGTGATTGGTTGTGATCTATTTTATGTATTGTAACGGAACGAAGTGGTTCAAACTCATTAATATAATTATGGTGTTAATTTATTAATCTTGAGTCAGGTTCCTATTTTGTATATTTTATCCATGAATAAGTAATTATTCTAAATTTCGTAGTCGATCACATTTGTGGGAGCAAGTGTGAGGTTTAGACTATTATGAACTTGGATTGGTATACATTCACGGGATGAATGTGGTGCAAGGTTGCAACCAAGGTTCATAGATATTTGTAGGATACAAATATTGGAAGACCCGCCCTCAAGATTTACTAAATGGAGCATTTGTGGTTGATCACATGTAATCTTGAGTAAAGGCGAATATCATTGTATCCTCTTACCTGAGATACATTTTGGGTTCGGATATTTACTAAGTGTTGTGCCTTGAGTCTTTCCTTCGCTATTCTGAAATATGGTAGTTCACAAGGAAGAGCTCAGGTGTGATACAAAGTATATATCTAGGACGTATGTAGTCAAGATGGAATTTGTCCCTCTTATTCGTTGAGAGTTAGATGTCTAAGGCCTAATAAAGTTAAATCTATAAGAGAGTGATCACTCTGTGTCTCTTGGATTTAACATGACATATAGGACGAAAGGATAAAATGAAAGATTCACCTATTCATATTCGAGATGGGAACTCGAAAAGGATGATGTTATTGAATGGCACAAAGTCATAACATATTGGGGGTGATGGACGGTCGTTAGGTGGTATCCGTCATTTGCATTAATTTCTTATGTTTCTCGTGCAAGTGGGAGCTTGAAGGTTTTTCGTATGCCCGAGAGACATATTTAATTAATGTGGCTAATATGTTATGATCCAAGTCGGGTCATACCCAATAACAAGCTTACCGACACCTTAAACGTATTTAAGCTTAACGATTAAATCATTAAGTAAATACGCGACACTTGAATTTTAGAAAATCGGTATTCTAAAATATTATCACTTGAGATAAATTATTTGGATAATTTATATATAATTGTTTATAAGTTTTAAATGATTATATTGTGTTATATTTTATAAAAGGTTTATAAAATGTGAAAGTAACATAACAAATACATGTTATATATATATATATATATATATATATATATATATATATATATATATATATATATATATATATATATATATATATAAGCATTTATCCAAGACGGGGCAGGATGGGGAAGTAACCAATCGGGGGGAAGCGGGGGGAAGAAAAAAAAAAATTCGTTTGTTTGAAAAAAAAAATTTCCGGCATCAAGATCACACGAAAATATGAACATTTAGAAGAGACACTTCGTGATGAATGTTATTATTTAGGCGGGAAAACGATCGACAAAAATAACATTCAAGATAATATTGTTCGTGAAGAATATGAAGTTTTTTTTTTCTTGTTTTGTGAAGTAAAATTAAGCCCGATTTAGAGTTTAGGGTTTAGGGTTTAGGGTTTAGGGACCAAACCCTAAACCCTAAACCCTAAACTCTAAACCGTTCGTGTTAAAAACTTAATCTAAATCCTAAATCTAAACCCTAAACCCTAAATTTCTAAACCCAAATATCTAAACCCTATAAACCCTAATATTTAAACCCTAATATCTAAACCCCAATAGCTAAAACCTCAAAATACGCTCGAAAAACACGATAATTGTTATATATTACTTCTTCGAGCGTTTTCCCGCCAAAATAAAAACATTTATCACAAAGTGTCTCTACTAAATGTTCATATTTTCATCTCATCTATAATGTTAGTGAATAAAGTTTTTTCAAAAAACGAAAAAAAAGGTTTTTGCTTCCCCCCGCTTCCCCCCGAATGGTTACTTCCCTCTTGATCCTACCACTATCCAAGACTTGATATTAACATGGGATTCAATTTAAATGGTTTAACATATTAACTTGTTTTCTTAATAATTATGCTTCCACTTTAACTAAATTGGTTTGTGATTATGTTAACATTAAGAACTTGTTATTATGTTGAATTCCACCAGATTTTAATTTATATATATTAAAACTTTGAAATATAATAAGTTTTGAAAAACTAAATATTATATTAGTAAATAAATATTTCTAAAATATATAAGTTTATATTTCTAAATGAAAATATATTTATATTTTACGAAGTGATGAAATATAATATTAACTTGGTCATAAAACATTTTGGATTTAAAATAATATTATTAAACATACCTTGATAAATAACGAGATTTTGATTTATAGAAGCAAATGACCACAACACTGAAATATAAAGGTTATATTTTGAGTAATATAGTCTATAGATAATTAAGATTAATTATTGATAATAGGTACACGTCGCGTAACGTAAATTACAAGTTTTCTTAGCATACAAAACGATGTTCGTTAAACGTGAACCAAGACATAGGTCGAGCATTTGTGTACAAGTTTTCAGAACTAATGTTACAAGTCACATATGCTCGTAAATATAATATTATATATATATATAAATATATAAAGTAAATTATTATATATATTAAATATTAATAAAACTGTCGGCAGCCATCAATAATTCAATCCTGAGCTGGAATCCAAGGCCATGTGATCGTATGGCCATATAGTTCAAGCCCCATGCGATCGCATGGGGTACTGTTTCAAGTCAGGTTCTATAAAGGCTCGATTTCTGGTTCCAGTTTAACTATCTATCCATCTATCGATCTCTTTACACACACACACACACACACACACACACATATATATATATATATATATATATATATATATATATATACATATATTATTATTATTATTATTATTATTATTATTATTATTATTATTATTATTAAGATTATTATTAATCTTAATATTATTATTAGTAGTATTAGTGTTAGTATTAATATTATTATTTATACATAATATACTACGACGAGGTTCTGCTCGCACGTTTTCAAAATGAGTTTTTGAGAGGGATAGAGCTAAGGAAATTATGGGTTATAGCTATGGAGGATATGGGTAATGTTTGGGGGTATGCTCGTGAGATCAAACTAATGTTTATCATCTCTGTTGTGTCTATGTACTTTCCTGCAATATTGAATCACAATATTGATACGTTCGTGAATCCGAAGCCAACCCTTCACTTGTTTAGTGCTGTCATATGTATTTTTACTAAAAATTTAGTATTGTGAGTTTCATTTGCTCCTTTTTTAAATGCTTTTGCAATATATATATTTGGGACTGAGAATACATGCGCTGCTTTTATAAATGTTTTACTAAATAGATACAAGTAATCGAAACTACATTCTATGGTTAGATTATCGAATTGAATATGCCCCTTTTAGTCTGGTAATCTAAGAATTAGGGAACAGACACCCTAATTGACGTGAATCCTAAAGATAGATCTATCGGGCCCAACGAGCCCCATCCAAAGTACCGGATACTTTAGTACTTCAAATTTATCATGTTCTAAGGGAGTCCCGGAATGATAGGGATATTCTATATGCATCTTGTTAAGGTCGATTACCAGGTGTTCACCATATGAATGATTTTTATCTCTATGCAGTGCGAAATGCCTGATATGAGATGTATATTTATGATAAATGGAAATGAAAATCTTGTGGTCTATTAAAAATGATGGAAATAAATATTGTTGATAAACTAATGAACTCACCAACCTTTTGGTTGACACTTTAAAGCATGTATATTCTCAGGTATTAAAGAAATCTTCCGTTGTGCATTTGCTCATTTTAAAGATATTACTTGGAGTCGTTCATGGCATATTTCAAAAGACGTTGCATTCAAGTCGTTGAGTTCAATGAAGATTATTATTAAGTAAATGACATATTAGGTCATTTATAGTTGGATATTATGAAATAGTATGCATGCCTGTCCACTTATAATGAAAAGAAAGTTTGTCTTTTCAAAATGAATGCAATGTTTGTAAAATGTATCATATAGAGGTCAAATACCTCACAATGTAATAATATGTTATTGTAGTCGTCCTTATGGATTAGGACGGGTCATCTCAACTACGAACCCATCCCCAATTCATCCAGAATTGATGATGGCTAATTGGTTGATTCCAGTTACGCTGCTTTCGGAGCTCAGTTGGATATCCATATCGGAATAGCTGTCGGAATCCGAGGAACGCGAACTAGTTTCAGAATTCATCTTACACGGTTAAATAAAGGATTTTCAATATTAAATGATTTTCGAACATCGGATGATATTCTAATTACATAGAATACTATATGTAGTACAGAAGATCCCGTAGATTACGAAGGAACTTTCGAAAGTTGTCAGACAAAGTTTTCAGTAACAGATACACTAAGATATGAATTTATCTATACACTATCTATGCCGTAAAGGAAATAAGACGTGTCTAGACTAAGAATGATAAACAGCTAATTTCCGACAAGAAATGATAAGCAAAACTTATAATATTCAGCTAAGGTCAAAGTCCAGACTCACTAATGCATCCTAACGACTATCAGTTAGACACATTAATGCAAGACCTGGTTCACTAGGACCAACGCTCTGATACCACATATAACGACCCGTCCAAATCCACCTGGACGAAGTCATCAACATTTGGTCCTATTGCGAGGTATTGACCTCAATATGATACGTTTTACAAACATTGCATTCTTTTAAAAGACAAACTCATTTCAAAATATAACCTTTCGATACAAATGATATATGATTCCCATAATATGAATGACTAATCTGTCATTGACTTAATAACAGTCTTTTTGAACTTAAACGACTTGAATGCAACGTCTTTTGAAATATGCCATGAATGACTCCAAGTAATATCTTTAAAATGAGCAAATGCACAACGGAAGATTTCTTTCATACCTGAGAATAAACATGCTTAAAACTGTCAACCAAAAGGTTGGTGAGTTCATAGGTTTATTATAACAACCATTTCAATATTTTAATAGACCACAAGATTTCATTTTCATAAATAACATACATGCATATAGCTATCTGTATAAAAATAATTCGTATAATGAATACCTGGTAACCGACATTAATATAATGCATATAGAATATTCCCCCGCATACCAGCACTTCGCAATCAGTATGCCATATACCGGCAATCGCAATCAGTATATATATATATATACAGGCATAAAGCAATCTGTATAAAAATTGAAGTACTAAAGCAGTTCATATCTCTGACTGGGGCGTGTCAATGCCCATAGATCTATCTTTAGAATTCGCGTCAATTAGGGGCAATTTCCCTAATTCTTAGGCTACCAAGCTAAAAGGGTGCGATATTCGGTCTAATAATCCAACCATAGAATGTCGTTTTGAGTACTTGTGTCTATTTCTTCAAACATTTATAAAAGCAGCATACGTATTCTCAGTAAAAAGGGAGCAAGTGAAACTCACGATACGATATTTTGTAGTAAAAATATGCATACGACGAAACTGAACAAATGCAGGGTTGCCCTCGGATTCACGAACCTATATCATATATATATATATATATATATATATATATATATATATATATATATATATATATATATTAAAACATATAATTGTAATCGAACAAATTTATATATAATTATTAGCGATATAATTATTATATTAATAAATTACATGTTTATATATATTTGTTTTATATATTTTAAATAATTACATTTGTTAATTCATTTTCATCATTATTTTATTAATATAGTAAATGTCTCATTAATATATTTATATGTGTAATATTATGTAAATATATTTAATATTATTTAATATATTAAAATATAATTTTAGGTAATATTATGGTATTTGTAATAAATATATTCTTATATAAATAATAGTTGTTGTCATAATAATAATAATAATAATAATAATAATAATAATAATAATAATAATAATAATAATAATAATAATAATAATAATAATAATAATAATAATAATAATAATATTAATAATAATATTAATAATGATAGTAATACTAATAATAATAATACTGTTATTATAATACTAATAATGATAATAATAATAATAAAAATAAAAATGTTAAAAATAATGATAATAATAATAATAATAAAAATAATATCAATAATAATGACAATACTAACAATATTCTAAATGGTAATACTAATAATCTTATTAATGATAATATTGGTAATAGTATTATTGATAATAATAAAATTATAGTAATAATGATAATAATAATTAAAATGATACTTTTAATAATAATGATAAGTGTTAATAATAATGATACTTTTAGTAATAAAAATGATAATTTTATTAGTAATGATAGTACTAATAACCTTATTGATAATACTAACAATATTATTAGTAATAATAATAATAATAAAAATGATAATGATAATAATAATCATATTAATGATCATAATAATTATAATATTAATTTTAGTCTTAGCATAATAATAATAATAATAATAATAATAATAATAATAATAATAATAATAATAATAATAATAATAATAATAATAATAATAATAATAATAATAATAATAATAATAATTAATACTACCTTAAAGTAATAATCCTCAAACAAAAATATGTCACTGCCCGGCCTCAAACCCAAGACCTCTCGTTCAACAACCATACGCCCAACCATCAATCTATCTGTTTCTTTCTGAAATAAACTGCCCATTAAATCCTTTAACCCTTAATAGTCTGTTTCCTTCTTCATCTACACTGTATTATCGCTACTGTTTCATTTCATGGTGGTTCTTCGTTGATGTAGCGAACAGAAGACAAGTTGCAGAAGAAACTGCAATATAGCAGTAGCAGTAATACACGAGTGGTTTTGATGGTGGTGGAAGGTGATGCTATAGTGGTGGGTTTCGATGGTGGTTGTGGTGTTTCCTTGGATAAAACAGAAAAATAATAACAGTAGTACACCATAGCTACAGCAACAGTTAACGAAAGTTGCTGTGGTGGTTTGAGGATTCACGGCGAAAAGGAACAGGAAAAAAATAGGAGGTTCTCGATCATGGTGGTGAGGGTGTTGTGTGTTGTAAATGGGTGGTGTTGGAGTGGTGTGGGTTAGCTTCGGTCGACAGGAAACAAGACAGAATAATAGCAGCCTACAGTGGTTTAATGGGTGTCGATGGTGGTGATGGTCATGGTTGAACTTGGGGTTTCTTGTGTTGATGGGTTTAATCGAATTGAATTAGAAAACAGAAAGTACCGGTTACATGAGGAGGTAGTGGATGATGGGGGTGATTGATGTCGGGTTGTGATCAAAACCGAATGATGGAGCATGGTGTTTCACGATGGTGGTTCTTGAGTTCATAAAGATGATGGTGATGAAAAGGTGGTTTCGTGAATGTGGTGTGTGTTGTATTGAAACATACAGAGAATATATATAGATATATCTCTCTGAACATAGTCCACTCAAAATTCATAAATATAATATAATAATAATCATAATATATTAACAACGTGCAGTAATGAAAAGAATAAAAACAGTTAAGCCGCCTATCATTTGGATTGTTTCACCCGACAGTTTTCACGGAGTGCTATATCATGCTCCGTTGTTAAACAGTGACGGATAAAAGTATTCGGAAAAATTCTATATTTTTAAATTAACTATATTTATTTATTTCGGTCTTTTAGGGTGGAAAATTAATCATAAAAAGTTTATTGATTATTAGCGCTCAATCTCAAGTAAAATATACGGAGTGTTAAAACTTAACAAATAGATTCTAAATATATTTTTAACAAAACTATAATTTATATAACTTATTTTCGGATCAACTTTTATTTTTAAACTCACATAAATTTGTATTTAACTTGTTTAATATCCATCGAATGACAATTGAGTGTTACTATCATTTACTAAATAAATTCAAAAATCACAAAATATACTTTATATATATATATATATATATATATATATATATATATATATATATATATATATATATATATATATATATATATATATATATATATATATATATATATATATATATTTTAAATAATAATTATCATAATATCATATTTTTTTTATTTCACATAATTACTTTTAATAACTAAATCATATAATATATTTCAAATTATTATATATATATATATATATGTATATATATTTAAATATATATGCATCTATTTACAAATAGTCGTTCGTGAATCGTCAGAAATAGTCGAAGAGTAAATGAATATATAAAAACAGTTCAAAAATTTTGAGACTCAACATTACAGACTTTGCTTATCGTGTCGGAAATATTAATTCATTTAGAGATTTGGGTTAAAAATAAGTCGAAATTATCCGGGTCGTTACAATTACTGTGTACATGGGTACCCGTGAGAAACCCAAAGATAAAACTATGATTGGATGTGGAGTTTAGCGGGAATGAATTTACGGATTTGAAAAGTCGAGGTTCGAGTACCTTGTTATAAGTTCGCAGAGGATTGGTGTGTATGACCAATGTTGAGACCGGTCGTGTGAATTAAGGAATGTTGAATTCTGTAGGATGTTATCATCTTGGCGGTGAGAGCGTAGGGTTAGAACCCAAGTGGGGGAGTTAAGTACCCGAAGTGTGAAATGTCCCGTTCATAATAATTATAAACGTTTCATATTAATTGATTTCGTTGCGAGGTTTGGACCTCTATATGAGACGTTTTTCAAAGACTGCATTCGATTTTTATAACAAACCATAACCTTTAAAATATTACGACGATTATCAAATAATGATAATCTAAAATATAGCGTTTTCACACAACCATTACATAATGGTTTACAATCATATTACACAACAATATATGTCTTTAAATGTAGTTTTTAAACAATATTATACAAACATGCTGAATCCAACTTTTGTCCATAAATTAGCATGCAACAGCGGAAGCTCTTAATAATCACCTGAGAATAAACATGCTTTACACGTCATCAAAAATGTTTGTGAGTTATAGATTTAACCTATATATCAAATTGTAATAATAGACCACAAGATTTCATCTTTCAATAACATGCAATCTGCATAAAAGTCATTCATATGTTTGAACACCTGGTAACCGACATTAACAAAATGCATCTAAAATATCCCCATAAATAATATCGAAGTACTAAAGCAGTTCAAATTCTCTGACTGGGGTGTGTCAAAGCCCATATATCTATCTTTAGGATTCGCGTCAACTGGTGGCAATTATAATAAACACCAATTCTTAGGTTACCAAGTTCAACAAGGGCGATATCCGGTATAACGATTCAACATAGAATGTAGTTTCAATTACTTGTTTCTATTTTGTAAATCATTTTCAAATCTACATGTATTCTCATCCCAAAAATATTAGATATTAAAAATGGGACTATAACTCACTTTCACAGATTTTTACTTCGTCGGGAAAATAAGACTTGGCCACGGGTCGATTCATGAACCTATAACAAATATGTACATATATATCAAAGTATGATTGAAATATATTCACAACATTTTTGTTTACGTTTTTAAGATTTAAGTTTGTTAAGATAGCAGTCCTCGTTAGTAACCTACAACTAGTTGTCCACAGTTAGATGTACAGAAATAAATCAATATATATTATCTTGAATCAATCCATGACCCAGTGTATATAAGTCTCAGGCTAGATCACAACTCAAAGTATATATATTATTTTGGAATCAACCTCAACCCTATATAGCTAACTCAAACATTACTGCATATAGAGTGTCTATGGTTGTTCCGAAATATATATATAGATGGGTCGATATGATATGTCAAAATATTGTATACGTGTCTATGGTATCCCAAGATTACATAATATGTATAATAAAATATAAATTAGTTCGGATATGTTTAGTCTAGATTTGTTACAAAATTTTCGTACCTAAAACTAGCAAATTTATCCAATTTTATTTTACCCGTCATTTCTTTGTTTCAAATCCGTTTTAAGTGATTCAAGTTGCTATGGTTTCATAATGAACTGAAATTTATGAAACTAAACAGAAAAAGTATACAGGTTACAAGTGATTTTTAAAGAGGTAGTCATTTCCGTCGAAAGAACGACATCTTGATGACCATTTTGAAAAACATACTTCCACTTTGAGTTTAACCATGATTTTTAGATATAGTTTCATGTTCATAAGAAGAATCATTTTCCCAGAAGAACAACTTTTAAATCAAAGTTTATCATAGTTTTTAATTATCAAACCCAAAACAGCCCGCGGTGTTACTACAACGGCGTATGTCCGATTTTACAGTGTTTTTCGTGTTTCCAGGTTTTAAATCATTAAGTTAGCATATCATATAGATATAGAACATGTATTTAGTTGATTTTAAAAGTCAAGTTAGAAAGATTAACTTTGTTTGCGAACAAGTTTAGAATTTACTAAACTATGTTCTAGTGATTACATGTTCAAATCTTTGAATAAGATAGTTATGTATATATGAATCGAATGATGTTATGAACATAATTACTACCTCAAGTTTAGTAGGTAAACCTACTGGAAATGGGAAAAATAGATCTAGCTTTAAAGGATCCTTAGATGGCTTGAAAGTTCTTGAAGCAGAATCATGACACGAAAACAAGTTCAAGTAAGATTTCCACTCAAAATAATATTGTTATAGTTATAGAAATTGAATCAAAGTTTGAATATGAATATTACCTTGAATAAGAAAGATAACCTACTGTAAATAACAAAGGTTTTTTTTATCTTGGATTATTACTTGGAATGGATTTGAAAGCTTGGAAGTAAACTAGTAAACTTGAAAGTGTTATTGAAGTTTTCTTAAGTAGTTGTTTTATAGGTTAATCAAAGGTTGGATTTATGAGCTAGATTGATATAGATTTTGATGAATATGATGAAGAACACTTAGAACATCATCATAGAACAAGAAAGAGATCAAATGAGTGAAAGAAAATTGAAAAATGTAAGTGTGTGTGAGGATGAAGAAAAACGTGAATGAGGGGTTCCATATATGCAAGTTGTAATTTAATTTTTAGTGTAATAATTCATGTTAGTTGCCAAATGATGGTTTCAGATGTTTATTGACTAAATGAGGGCTACTAAGAGCTGAATTATTATGTGTATATACCAATAGTATATACGTCTAAGAGCTGAGTATTGTACGAGTACGAATACGGGTGCATACAAGTAGAATTATTGATGAAAATGAATGAGAATGCAATTGTAAACATTTTTGTTAAGTAGAAGTACATTGATATGTGTCATGAAGTCTTTCAAAAGTGTACTAATACATCTTAATATACTACATGTATATACATTTTAACTGAGTCGTTAAGTCATCGTTAGTCGTTACATGTAAGTGTTGTTTTAAAACCTTTAAGTTAACGATCTTGTTAAATGTAATTAATTCATTGTTATTATACTTAAATGAGATGTTAAATTGTTATGTTAACATGATAACATGGTGTATGAATATATCTTAATATCATATATATATGTTAAAATACTATTACAACGATAATCGTTATATATATATATATATATATATATATATATATATATATATATATATATATATATATATATATATATATTGTTTCGAAATCCTTAAGTTATTAGTCTCATCTTACTTTTATAGTTCATTGTTAATACACTCAATGATATACTTAATTATCATTTTATCATGTTGAATATAGTATATCAATATCTTAATACAATACATATGTATTTAGTAAGACGTTGTTATAACGATAATCGTTATGTATATCATTTCGAGCTTCATAATTCAATATTCTCATTTTTTTATGTATATCACACATTGTTAATATACTTAGTGAGATAATTACTTATCATAATCTCATGTTAACCATATATATGTCCATATATATCATCATGTCATTTTTACAAGTTTTAGCGTTCGTGAATCGCCGGTCAACTTGGGTGGTCAATTGTCTACATGAAACTCATATCAAATAATCAAGTCTTAATAAGTTTGATTGCTTAACATGTTGGAAATATTTAATCATGCAAATATAGTTTTTTTAATATATAATCATGGAAAAGTTCTGGTCACTACAGTACCTACCCGTTAGATAAATTTCGTCCCGAAATTTTAAGCGGTTGAAGGTGTTGACGCATCTTCTGGAAATAATTGTGGGTATTCCTTCCTTATCTGGTCTTCACGTTCCTAGGTGAACTCGGGTCCTCTACGAGCATTCCATCGAACCTTAGCAATTGGTATTTTATTTTGATTAAGTCTTTTAACCTCACGATCCATTATTTTGATGGGTTCTTCAATGAATTGAAGTTTTTCATTGATTTGGATTTCGTCTAACGGAATGGTAAGATCTTCTTTAGCAAAACATTTCTTTAGATTCGAGACATGAAAAGTGTTATGTACCCCGGCGAGTTGTTGAGGTAAGTCAAGTCGGTAAGCTACTGGTCCGACACGAACTATTATCTTGAATGGTCCAATGTACCTTGGATTTAGTTTTCTCCTTTTACTAAATCGAACAACACCTTTCCAAGGTGAAACCTTAAGCATGACCATCTCTCCAATTTCAAATTCTATATCTTTTCTTTTAATGTTCGCGTAGCTCTTTTGTCGACTTTAGGTGGTTTTCAACCGTTGTTGAATTTGAATGATTTTCTCTGTGATTTCTTGGATGATTTCTGGACCCGTAATCTGTCTATCCCCTACTTCACTTCAACAAATCAGAGACCTGCACTTTCTACTATAAAGTGCCTCAAACGGTGCCATCTCAATACTCGAGTGGTAACTGTTGTTATAGGAAAACTCTGCTAATGGTAGATGTCGATCCCAACTATTTCCAAAATCAATAACACATGCTCGTAGCATGTCTTCAAGCGTCTGTATCGTCCTTTCACTCTGCCCATCAGTTTGTGGATGATAGGCAGTACTCATGTCTAGACGAGTTCTCAATGCTTGTTGTAATGTCTGCCAAAACCTTGAAACAAATCTGCCATCCCTATCAGAGATAATAGAGACTGGTATTCCATGTCTGGAGACAACTTCCTTTAAGTATAATCGCACCAACTTCTCTATTTTATCATCTTCTCTCATTGGTAGAAAATGTGCTGATTTGATGAGACGATCGACTATTACCCAAATAGTATCATAACCACTTGCAGTCCTTGGCAATTTAGTAATGAAATCCATGGTAATGTTTTCCCATTTCCATTCCAGGATTTCAGGTTGTTGAAATAGACCTGATGGTTTCTGATGTTCATGTTTGACCTTAGAACACGTCAAACATTCCCCTACATATCTCGCAATATCGGCTTTCATACCCGGCCACCAAAAATGTTTCTTGAGGTCCTTGTACATCTTTCCCGCTCTGGGATGTATTGAGTATCTGGTTTTATGTTCTTCCCCAAGTACCATTTCTCTCACATCTCCAAACTTTGGTACCCAAATTCTTTTGGCTCTATACCGGGTCCCGTCTTCTCAAATATTAAGGTGTTTCTCCGATCCTTTGGGTATTTCATTCTTCAAATTTCCTTCTTTTACAACACTCTGTTGCGTCTCTTTTATTTGAGTAGTAAGGTTAGTGCGAATAATTATATTTATAGCTTTTACCCGTATAGGTTCTCTGTCCTTTCTACTCAAAGCATCGGCTACCACATTTGCCTTCTCCGGATGGTAATGAATCTCGAAAGCGTAATCATTCAATAACTCAATCCACCTACGCTGCCTCATGTTCAGTTGTTTCTGATTAAATATGTGTTGGAGACTTTTGTGATCGGTATATATAATACTTTTGACCCCATATAAGTAGTGCCTCCAAGTCTTTAATGCAAAAACAACCGCGCCTAATTCCAAATCATGCGTCGTATAATTCTGCTCGTGAATCTTCAATTGTATAGACGCATGGCGTCACAATATATCACAAAATCATCATTCCCTTTAGGAAATGACAATATAGGTGCCGTAGTTAACTTTTTCTTCAACAATTGAAACGCTTTTTCTTGTTCATCCTTCGATTCAAATTTCTTCCTTTTATGCGTTAATGCAATCAAGGGTTTTGCTATTTTAGAAAAATCTTGGATGAATCTTCTGTAGTAACCAGCTAATCCTAAAAATTGGCGTATGTGTTTCGGAGTTTTCGGGGTTTTCCATTTTTCAACGGTGTCAATCTTTGCCGGATCCACCTGTATACCTTCTTTGTTCACTATGTGACCGAGGAATTGGACTTCTTCCAACCAAAATGCACACTTTGAAAACTTAGCGTATAGTTTTTCTTTCCTCAACAACTCTAGCACGTTTCTCAAATATTCTTCGTGCTCTTGATTATTCTTTGAGTAGATAAGTATGTCATCGATGAAAACAATAACAAACTTGTCAAGATATGGTCCACACACTCGGTTCATAAGGTCCATGAACACAGCTGGTGCGTTAGTTAAACCAAATGGCATAACCACAAACTCGTAATGACCGTAACACGTCCTAAAAGCTGTTTTCGGAATATCATCCCCCTTCACCCACATTTGATGATATCCAGAACGTAAATCGATATTCGAATAAACCGACGAGCCTTGTAGTTGATCAAATAAGTCGTCGATTCTTGGTAGTGGATAACGGTTCTTGATGGCAAGTTTGTTCAACTCTCGGTAGTCGATACATAACCTGAATGTACCATCCTTCTTTTTGACAAACAAAACAGGAGCTCCCCATGGTGATATGCTTGGTCTAATGAAACCACGCTCTAAAAGTTCTTGTAATTGGCTTTGGAGTTCCTTCATTTTTCTGTATGGAGCACGAGCTATTGGTGCAGCTCCTGGTACAAGATCTATTTGAAATTCAACAGATCGGTGTGGAGGTAGTCCCGGTAATTCTTTTGGAAATACATCGGGAAATTCTTTTGTAACGGGAACATCATTGATGTTCTTTTCTTTGGTTTGTACTTTTTCAACATGTATTAAAACAGCATAGCAACCTTTTCTTATTAGCTTTTGCGCCTTCAAATTAATAATAAGATTTAGCTTCGCGCTGCTCTTTTCTCCGTACACCATTAAGGGTTATCCTTTTTCCCGTACAATGCGAATCGTACTTTTGTAACAAACGACCTCTGCTCTCACCTTTTTCAACCAGTCCATGCCAATTATTAGGTAAAAACTCCCTAACTCGACTGGTATTAAGTCAATCTTAAATGTTTCGTCAACTAATTTAATTTCTCTATCCCGACATACTTTATCTGCTGTAATTAGTTTACTGTTTGCTAATTCGAGTAAAAAATTACTATCCAAATGCATTAATGGACAATTTAATTTGGCACAAAAATCTCTACTCATATAGCTTCTATCCACACCCAAATCAAATAAAACATAAGCAGATTTATCGTCAATAAGAAACGTACCCGTAACAAGCTTCGGGTCTTCTTGCGCTTCTGCCGAATTAATGTTGAAGACTCGTCCACGGCCTTGCCCATTATTATTTCCTTGATTATGGCATGTTTTGCTGAAATGGCCCGGCTTTCCGCATCCGTAACAAATAATGAAATTATTTGTTCTGTTATTTTTATATGCCTTTGGTCCATAGACATCACACTTCGTTACACTATGTCCGGTTCTGTTACACTTGGTACACACTACTACACAGAACTTATCTGGACGATACCCTCACACCTTAGACATTTATTGTTCTGATTATTGTTGCCATTGTTGTTATTGATTTGGTTATTTTTGGGATTATTATTGTTGTTAGGATGGTTATTGTGGTTGTTGTTGTTGTTGGGATAGTTGTTGTTGCGTTTGTTTTTGCGAAAAATGGGGCGATTGTAGTTGTGATTGCTGTGTTGGTTGTTGAAGTGATAGTTACTGTTGTTTTGTTGGTGACTCTTGTCACTGTTTTCTTCCCACTTCCTCTTGACTTGTTTCGTGTTGGCTTCTTCGGCTGCCTGCTCTTTAATTCTTCCCTCAATCTGATTTATGAGTTTATGAGCCATTCGACTTGCCTTTTGTATGGAGGCGGGCTCGTATGAACTCACATCTTCTTGAATCCTTTCTGGTAACCCTTTTACAAATCCATCAATCTTCTCTTCTTCATCTTCGAATGCTCCCAGACACAATAGGCACAACTATGTGAATCATCATTCATACGTGGTAATATCAAATCCTTGTGTTTGTAACCCTCTAAGCTCTAACTTGAGCTTATTGACCTCGTTTCTGAGACGGTACTGCTCATTCATCAAGTGCTTGAATGCTGACCACGATAATGCGTAAGCAGCATCTTGTCCCACCTGCTCGAGATAGTTGTTCCACCATGTTAACGCAGTACCTGTGAAGGTATGTTTAGCGTACTTTACTTTGTCTTCTTCAGTATATTTACTTATGGCAAACACCGATTCAACCTTTTCAGTCCACCGTTTTAATCCGATTGGACCCTCGGTTCCATCAAATTCCAAAGGTTTGCAGGCAGTGAATTCTTTGTAGGAGCATCCTACACGATTTCTTGTGAAATTATTTCCACTGCTAGAACCAGAGTTATTGTTGTTATTTTGCATTGCGGCCTGCACATCGGCTATGTTTGCAGCAAGGAAAACGCGGAAGTCTTCCTCGCTCATGTTCAAGTTCTGAAGAGTAGTCGGTGCCATTTCCTTCAAAAATAGCCAAAAGAATTAAGTTAATCATATAGAATATTAAGAGTAGTCAATAGTATTTCGTAGCATAATATGAACTTATTTATAAAAGCTTTTTCTTCATATTAGCGTTTTATAATTTTCCATTCGGGTAGTACCTACCCGTTAAGTTCATACTTAGTAGCTAATATACAATTCAACTACTACAATTCTATATGAAAAACTGATTACAATAATATTTTGCGTTCAAACTCTTATACAATATTTTACAAACTTACAATACCGCTAATATTCATATAGCATGAAATACAGCACATAATAACTTTGATACAAAAGAGTTGTGAGAACAATCCTAGTTAATACGCAAGTCGTTCAGCAAAGGCAATAAAAACAATGTAATTCATAAGTCCAGAAACAAATCATGCATTCTGGTTTTACTAAGACTACTTCCCATCCTTGGTCTTGTAGAAAATAACTGTTATGACCATTGGCTAGGCAGCATGTTGTAACATCGTCAAAAGGACGAGGGTTTCGTAATGCCCAACAGCCCCGTAATAATCTAAAAACCTAGTTTCTCACCCCCACTACTGAATCCGTCACTTGTGGGAAGGTTTTATTTAAAAGTTGTAATCCGATGTTCTTTTTCTCACTTTGGTGAGAAGCGAACATCACTAACCCGTAAGCATAACATGCTTCTTTATGTTACATATTAGAAGCTCTTTCTAACTCATGAAGTCCTACGTTGGGATATGTTGAGTCAAAATAGGTTCTTAACCCGTAGCGTAAAATTGCATTTGTGTTCCCTGCATTTAACGCTTTAAAGAAAACATGGCGTAACTTACGGTCTCCCCAATGTGATATACCCCATCTTTCAAATGAAAGCCTTTTATAAACTAAGGCATTCCTGGAACGTTCATCAAATGTTCTACACACTAATTTCGCCATAAATAATAGTGCCGACGAATTCTGACCGACTTTAGACAAGATTTCATCAATCATGTCCCCGGGTAGGTCTTCTAAAATTTTTGGTTGTCTATCCTTAACATCCATTTTTGTTTTTATACTGTAAAAATAGACGAGGGTTAGATTCGTAAAAGATAATTATCAAATAATACAAGCAATTTTCACGTACAACAAGAAAAGTACAAGCATACTTATTTTACATATTTTACACCTCATGATTACAACTCTTTATTCCGACTCACTAGTTTCTTCCTCTTCGAACCTGTTTCGTTTTGCTAATTTTCTAGGGATATATGATGTTCCTCTAATACGAGCCGTTGTTTTCACAAATGGTTTAGAAAAATCTGGTGGCTTAGAGGTTCCCGGGTTATTGTTACAACTTAAGAAATAAGGGTTTTGACGATACATATAAAGTTCATCAGGGTTGGAATCAGGTTTCTCTATTTTGATGCCCTTTCCCTTATTATTTTCTTTAGCTTTTTCAAATTGGGTCGAGGTAATTTCTATAACATCATCGGAATCCTCATCGGGATCCGATTCATCGGAAAATTTGTAATCTTCCCAATATTTTGCTTCCTCGGCGGAAACACCATTGACCATTATTAATTTTGGTCCATTGGTTGAGGGTTTTCTTTTATTTATCTGTTTTTCAATGGTTTCTAATATTTCCTCCTCCGGAACCTCTTCTTCTTCCGGTTCCTCTTCTTCCGGTTCCTCTTCGGGAATTTGTGAATCTTCCCAATATATATTCGACTCTTCATTATTATTAGGTGAGTCGATGGAATTTGTACTAGAGGTAGACATCTATCACACAATATCAAATACGTGAAAAGATTAATATATCACATAATATTTACATGTTACAATTTGTAGTTTTCAACAAGAAAATATTAAGCAATCATTTTTTTTTCTTAGCAAAACACGGTCGAAGTCCAGACTCACTAATGCATCCTAACAAACTCTATAAGATACACTAATGCAAATTTTCTGGTTCTCTAAGACCAACGCTCGGATACCAACTGAAATGTCTCGTTCATAATAATTATAAACGTTTCATATTAATTGATTTCATTGTGAGGTTTTGACCTCTATATGAGATGTTTTTCAAAGACTGCATTCGATTTTTAAAACAAACCATAACCTTTAAAATATTAGGACGATTATCAAATAATGATAATCTAAAATATAGCGTTTTCACACGACCATTACATAATGGTTTACAATCATATTACACAACAATATATGTCTTCGAATGCAGTTTTTAAACAATATTATACAAACATGCTGAATCCAACTTTTGTCCATAAATTAGAATGCAACAGCGGAAGCTCTTAATAATCACCTGAGAATAAACATGCTTTAAACGTCAACAAAAATGTTGGTGAGTTATAGGTTTAACCTATATATCAAATTGTAATAATAGACCACAAGATTTCATCTTTCAATAACATGCAATCTGCATAAAAATCATTCATATGTTTGAACACCTGGTAACCGACATTAACAAAATGCATCTAGAATATCCCCATAAATAATATCAAAGAACTAAAGTAGTTCAAATTCTCTGACTGGGGTGTGTCAAAGCCCATAGATCTATCTTTAGGATTCGCGTCAACTGGTGGCAATTATAATAAATACCAATTCTTAGGTTACCAAGTTCAACAAGGGCGATATCCGGTATAACGATTCAACATAGAATTTAGTTTCAATTACTTGTGTCTATTTTGTAAATCATTTTCAAATCTGCATAAAATCTCATCCCAAAAATATTAGATATTAAAAATGGGACTATAACTCACTTTCACAGATTTTTACTTCGACGGGAAAATAAGACTTGGCCACGGGTCGATTCACGAACCTATATAAAATATGTACATATATATCAAAGTATGATTGAAATATATTCACAACATTTTTTATTACGTTTTTATGATTTAAGTTTGTTAAGTTAGCAGTCCTCGTTAGTAACCTACAACTAGTTGTCCACAGTTAGATGTACAGAAATAAATCAATATATATTATCTTGAATCAATCCACAACCCAGTGTATATAAGTCTCAAGCTAGATCACAACTCAAAGTATATATATTATTTTGAAATCAACCTCAACCCTGTATAGCTAACTCAAACATTACTGCATATAGAGTGTCTATGGTTGTTCCAAAATATATATAGATGGGTCGATATGATATGTCAAAACATTGTATGCGTGTCTATGGTATCCCAAGATTTCATAATATGTATAATACAATATAAATTAGTTTGGATATGTTTAGTCTAGATTTGTTACAAAATTTTGTAGCTAAAACTAGCAAAATTAGTCAATTTTATTTTACCCGTCATTTCTTCGTTTCAAATCCGTTTTGAGTGATTCAAGTTGCTATGGTTTCATAATGAACTGAAATTTATGAAACTAAACAGAAAAAGTATAAGTTTATAGTCAGAAATACAGGTTACAAGTCATTTTTAAAGAGGTAGTCGTTTTCGTCGAAAGAACGACATCTTGATGACCATTTTGAAAAACATACTTCCACTGAGTTTAACCATGATTTTTAGATATAGTTTCATGTTCATAAGAAGAATCATTTTCCTAGAAGAACAACTTCTAAATCAAAATTTATCATAGTTTTTAATTATCAAACCCAAAACAGCCCGCGGTGTTACTACAACGGCGTATGTCCGGTTTTACGGTGTTTTTCGTGTTTCCAGGTTTTAAATCATTAAGTCATTAAGTTAGCATATCATATAGATATAGAATATGTGTTTAGTTGATTTTAAAAGTCAAGTTAGAAGGGTTAACTTTTTTTGGAACAAGTTTAGAATTTACTAAACTATGTTCTAGTGATTACATGTTCAAATCTTCGAATAAGATAGTTATGTATATATGAATAGAATGATGTTATGAACATCATTACTACCTCAAGTTTAGTAGGTAAACCTACTGGAATTGAGAAAAATAGATCTAGCTTCAAATGATCCTTGGATGGCTTGAAAGTTCTTGAAGCAGAATCATGACAAGAAAACAAGTTCAAGTAAGATTTCCACTCGAAATAATATTGTTATAGTTATAGAAATTGAATCAAAGTTTGAATATGAATATTACCTTGAATAAGAAAGATAACCTACTGTAAATAACAAAGGTTTCTTGATCTTGGATGATTACTTGGAATGGATTTGAAAGCTTGGAAGTAAACTAGTAAACTTGAAAGTGTTATTGAAGTTTTCTTGAGTAGTTGTTTTATGGGTTGATCAAAGGTTGGATTTATGAGCTAAATTGATGTAGATTTTGATGAATATGATGTAGAACACTTATAACATCATCATATAACAAGAGAGAGATCAAATGAGTGAAAGAAAATTGAAAAATGCAAGTGTGTGTGAGGATGAAGAAAAACGTGAATGAGGGGTTCCATATATGCAAGTTGTAATTTGATTTTTTGTGTAATAATTCATGCTAGTTGCCAAATGATGGTTCCAAATGTTTATTAACTAAATGAGGGCTGCTAAGAGATGAATTATTATGTGTATATACCAATAGTATATACGTCTAAGAGAGCTGGGTATTGTACGAGTACGAATACGGGTGCGTACAAGTAGAATTGTTGATGAAAATGAATGAGAATGCAATTGTAAGCATTTTTGTAAAGTAGAAGTACATTCATATATGTCATGAAGTCTTTCAAAAGTGTACTAATACATCTTAATATACTACATGTATATACATTTTAACTGAGTCGTTAAGTCATCGTTAGTCGTTACATGTAAGTGTTGTTTTGAAACCTTTAAGTTAACGATCTTGTTAAATGTAATTAATTCATTGTTATTATACTTAAATGAGATGTTAAATTTTTATGTTAACATGATAACATTGTGTATGAATATATCTTAATATCATATATATGTTAAAATAATATTACAACGATAATCGTTACATATATATATTATTTCGAAATCCTTAAGTTAGTAGTCTCATATTACTTGTATAGTTCATTGTTAATACACTCAATGATATACTTAATTATCATTTTATCATGTTAAATATAGTATATCAATATCTTAATCCAATACATATGTATTTAGTAAGACGTTGTTATAACGATAATTGTTATGTATATCATTTCGAGCTTCATAATTCAATATTCTCATTTTTTTTTTATGTATATCACACATTTTTAATATAATTAGTGAGATACTTACTTATCATAATCTCATGTTAACCATATATATGTCCATATATATCATCATGTTGTTTTTACAAGTTTTAGCGTTCGTGAATCGCCGGTCAACTTGGGTGGTCAATTTTCTACATGAAACTCATATCAAATAATCAAGTCTTAACAAGTTTGATTGTTTAACATGTTGGAAACATTTAATCATGCAAATATAGTTTTTTTAATATATAATCATGGAAAATTTCGGGTCACTACAAAGTGTACAATGTTGCCTCGGTTTGGTAGGCGTGTTCGTACGAATTACCGGATGTCCTCTCATTTGGTGAGCAAACTCGGGACATAGTGTGTTGATTTTGACTGTCTCCTGTGGAGACATGTGGGTGTTGAGCGCGTTTAAGAGTGAGTTCTCTAGAGTATTGAGAACTTGTACGTGCGAAAAGTGATCATCCTAATGGACGTTCAAAGCGAAGGTTCACAGGGTAAAGGTGAACGAGTGGTGAGTTGATCAAGATTGTGTATCGGTTGGAGTTACTGAAGAGCTTACGGGAAATTCCATCACAGTGGTGCGGATGACCCAAATAGATTGTCAGTTAGCGATGATACTCTGAGTCGTAAGTTAGAGTGTGCCAAAGAATCGTGGAGGATTTGTTGTGTGGTTAGAGCATTGCGTGACAAGGAAGTTAGACCGATGGGTTGCAATGGCGGCATCAAAGGGTCCAGAACTATGTGAACTCGAAGAGTTGAGGAAGGTGTATTTTCTTGACTATTACGAGGCTAGATCACGAGGACGCTATCCAAATTAAGTGGGGGAGATTTGTAACACCCCATATTTTCAATCAAGAAAGATTTAGGGTTATATGTTGGTTTAAGGCCAAAAAGCCTTGTTTAGTGTATAACTGACAAAATGCACTCTATTTCGTGGGTCAAACGACGTTGTGCAAGGAAGGAATGTGTAAAGCATTGAATAGAACATTTTGGAGCAGTTTGGAGAATGACGTTCTCTTAAGTGGAATGAGGTTTCAGAGTCACGTTCAGAGGAAGAATGTTCCTAAGTCTGGAACGACGTTCCTGTTGCCAGACTGGAATTTTAAACTCATTTTTTGTGGGTTTTAAATGAGGGGTGTTTTGGTCTTTTCACATGGTGCCAGGTTTGTGGCCACAAAACTGGTCCAATCGTCTTTTCACATGGTGCCAGGTTTGTGGCCACAAAACTGGTCCAATCCCATCCTTATCCTCATTTTCACCTCCTTCACACATTATCACCTAGAGAGAGAAAAAGAGTTCTTGAGAGAGAAAGCTTGGGATCTTGAGGAATAAGCTTGATTCTCAACAAAGTCCAAGCATTAAAGTTGTTCATCTCGTTCCTAGCTACATTTTGGTAGTGGTGGTAAGTCCTAACTCCGAGTTTCATTTAATTTGATGTTATGGTTTGAACTTGCATGTTCTTGATAAGACCCATCTAGCTCACAAATGGGTGTTTGAAGCTAGTGGTGGGTGTTGTTGACCCTTGTTGGTGGGTTTTAAGTTGGAAGACAAATTGGTCATGTTAGGGCTTGTAATTTGGGTGTAATCACTAGGATTAGTGATTATGTTGGTGTTGGAACCTAAATGAGTGTGTTTTGAAGCTTGATTTTGAAATGGGTCAAAATTAGGGTTTGTGACTTGGTTTTTGGGAAGACAAGTGTTTAGCACTTGTGTTTCGGGTTAGTTGGTTTTATAGGACCATTTTCACTAGTGTTAAGTGATTATTGGTTAGTTTGGGCACGGGTTTTTCTTGGAAGTGCAATTGGGTCATAATTGCACTAGGTGTCAATTTAGGTTGGTTTGTGATCCACCCTAATTGTGTTGTTTGTTATGTGATAAATGAAATAGGTACTATCAATTGGCGGATTGCGAATTTGGTTTGCATTCATCAAGGCGACAAGGTAAGTGTAAATATATTATATGCGTACGTATGCATAGGATGAGTGCGGGTGAGGTAGAGTGATCCTATTGCGTCGGGGTTCACTTTATATTTGTGCCGGATAATGGACCCCGTGAGTTCGGGTTCACTTAGCGTGTCTGTGCGTTTTGGGTTACCACCCTTGGGGTAGTGAATCTCGTGAGTTTCGAATTCACATTGACAAGTAGGCCAACCCTGTTGATGTTGTGGAAGTGATATGGGTAGTGAATCTAGTGTGGTTTCGGATTCATGATGTCGCGTGTAGTTTCAGACATTCCCATTGTTGTTGTTATGGCTTAGGGTAGTGAATCTCGTGAGTTTTGGGATTCACTGGGGCACGTGAGTTTTCGGCCAACCCTATTGTTTATGTGGATTGGGGTAGTGTATCGCGGAGTTTTTGGATACACTAAGGCGCGTAAGTTTTTGGCCAACCCCGATTGTCATTACGGTGAAGATAGTGAATCGCGTGAGTTTTCGGATTCACTAGGGAGCGTGAGTTTTCGACCAACCTTCATGTGATTAAGGTTAAGGAGTTATACTTGGGATACTTGGGTATACGCGTATATGTATACATGTATATATATATATATATATATATATATATATATATATATATATATATATATATATATATATATATATATATATATATATATGTGTGTGTGTGTGTGTGTGTGTATATATGTGTGTGTGTATATATATATATATATATATATTGTTGTGTTGTAGCTAATCCTGTAGATTTGCGTGATGGTATGTAGCGTATAGCTTGCTTAGTTATACATGGGTGCGGTATGTGTTTATTAATTGTGTTGGTGATGCTTATTCATTTTATGCATATGTATATATATAGTATGTTTACATTCACTAAGCTTTATTGCTTACCTTCTCGTTGTTTATATTTTTATAGATTCGCAAGAAAGAGGTAGCAAGGGTAAGCATGGAGACTAGTGGATTATTGCGGGTTGCTTTAGAAGACTTTACCTTTAGATTTGATTTAGGATTGGGTAGTGCATTCCCAATCACCATGCTCGGTTTTATGTTGGAATTAACCACTATGGGTGGATATTACCTGTTTGTTATGTCAAACGGGTCTTGGGTTGCTATGCCCATTTTGAAATGTGGACTTATGTATTGAATAGATTAAAGTTGTTTAAACTTGTTAGTTTATTGGAAATGTTTTGAAAACATAATGGTAGTGTTGTTGTTACTAATATTAACCTGTGATAAAGAAAAAAATTTCAGGTCAGTATAATGACGGGTTGGGTCATTACACTACCTTATTTTGTTGTATACGTACTTAACTAGTTAACTTGTTTAGCATGAAGTGTTAACTAATTAATTGATTTACTAATTAATGCATTATACAATAATGATGACGTAAAGCTTTCAAGTAAGGCTTGTACGTTGACATGGCTATCAAGTCACCTAGACCCTAAATCTCATTTATAATTGTGGGGTAAAAACCTACAACAAAACTCACTTCCTCCATCACATATGGCCTCCATTCTTGTGTATAGTCTTTGCTTGCTTAATTCCTAACGATCATCTATGTGATCGGATCATCTCAACTCGATGGGACAACTATCGAGAGGGTTTTTACCTACGGTTCCTCGTAGAGTTTTTCCCCTTACCGTTGACCGAACCTGTTGATCGTCCGGTGGAAAAATCGTTAACCACCCTACCGATATCATTATCTCGACTCGGCTTATCCACAGTTTATAGATCGGAGGTTAATGACGTTGAACACTAAGAAACTCCTTTTCTATTGCGATCAAAAGTGTGTTTTCAACACGAAAATTTATGCTTGATCAATTGGTGCTTCCATTAAGAGGCACAACATAATGTCTCGTACCCTTACAATCACACGTTCGAGTATTGAATGTTTGTTTTTCTTATTGAACTATTAATTTGTTACATGCGGTTCAAATATAGAATATCTCACGCTATTGTTCGCGCGCGAGCATGCTTAGCCCTTTGTCGCTCTTTTGCGTAGCTATCTGCGAACTATTTTGCGCGGTTGTTCGCGAGGTTTTTACCCACATCTGTCCTTGGTTTAACGGGTAGTTTTCTGGCGGTTTTAAGTGCGCCGATCAGCAGTTTTACACTTAGCTATTTTTGCAGGTTTTTGTGAACTTGTTTTTCTGCAACATTATGCGAAATTCAAAACGATTGACAAAAATATTTTACTGAACTCGAGGGAAAACATGATGTAGGGTTTTTCAATTAGGGTTTGTACGTTAACTTGGTTAAAAAGTCACATAAACCCTAATTCCTAATTATAAAAATTAGGTAAAAGTTGTGACGACCCGGAAATTTCTGACCAAATTTAAACTTAATCTTTATATGATTTCGACACGATAAGCAAAGTCTGCTAAGTTGAATCTCTAAAATTTTGAACTTTGTTCATGTATTCATTTAACCTAGACCAAACCCCGACGATTCACGAACGATTATATGTATATGTATATATATATATATATATATATATATATACATACATACATGTATAGATATTATAATTTGAAAACATTATCAAAGTATTAAATGTATAATATTTACATGAACGTATTTGTTTCTATATATGTTTAATATTTTATTGACGGAATTAAAAGATAATTTCAAATGATTGAATTATCAGATACATTGTGATATGATTACAGGTCTCTGTTGTAAGGTCCACTGTGATTTAAGAAATCTGCACTTTTTAATAATATTCGAAAAATGGTAATGTGAATTACAAGTAAGAATGAAAGTGTCAATTATCGAGGGTTAGACAAAAGTTAGTGGAGATTTCTATTTGATTTCCAATTCATGCTTTACAATAATTTTCTCGTAACTTTTGATAGGATAATTATTTGAGCTTTCATATTATTTAATGTGAATGTAAGAACGTGAAGTCTAAATGACTTAGATGTTGGATATCGACCAGTTAAGAAAATTGACGTTTTACATTAAGATGATTTTATACGTTTATTTAACCTTTGGACTTTATCCCACGCTTCACCATCAAATTGTAACTTAAAAACTTGAAACCTATTATGAGTATATATAATTTTACTTTTCTAAAACGTTTTATGATATAACAATTTCCATTATTTTAACCTTTTAACAAAATGATTCTTAAATATATTTAGTTTTGGAAAACAAAATTATCATATTTATTTGATTTAGTTTCAAACGTACCAAAACGTTTTCAGTTTAAAAAGAACTTTATTATTAAAACGTTTTATAAAGATAATTTGTTTATGAATTTTGAAGAATTTAATTAAAGCTTTGTATTATAAATCTGCAAATATATTTTTTTTAAAAGATAAAAGTATTACTAAATAACAATTTCGAAACGATTTTAAATTATATAAAACTAACTTTGAAATATAGTTAGTTTTGAAAAACTAAATATTATATTATTAAAATATTTCAATTATATATAATATGTACAAATTTATATTTTAATATATATATATATATATATATATATATATATATATATATATATACATATATATATATATATATATACATATATATATATATATATATACACACATATGTATATATTTTACAATATGATAGAATATAATATATAAAACGTTTTGATTTAAAATAATATGATTATATATTATTAAATAACGAGACGACGATTTAATGAAGCAAATGACCATAACACTTGAACGTTCAAGTTACACTTCGAGTGATATATATATTATTGGTAATTTAAGTCCAATTATTGATAAAGGTACTTGTCGCGTAGCGTAAAGTGCCAGTTTTCTAAGCGTACGTAACGTCGTTCGAAAAACCGGTACCGGAACATTAGTCGAGTGACAACGTACGAGTCATTGGAACTAAATTTACAAGTCAACTAAGCACGAGAATATAATATAATATTTATATAATTATAAATATTTATTATATATATATATATTTATTTATTATTAAAACGTTAGCAGCCGTAAATGATTGAGCATTGTGAGCTGGCAAAATAGCCCATACGATCGCATGGCTAAATGCCTTAGACCCCATGCGATCGCATGGGGGTCGGTGGCAGAATTATTCTATAAAAACTCGATCACTTCTGCTCGACTCATTCTCAATCTATCTCTCAATCTCTCAGTCTCTCTTTATATATTTATATTGATATTAATATTATTATTAATATTAATCCTAATATTATCAGTAGTAATATTGGTATTATTATTAGTATTATACATTAAATATTACGACGAAGTGATGCTCGAGTGATCTAAAACGGGTTTTCAAAACGGGTTTAAGCTTTGGAATTGTGGGTTATAGCTATAGAGGTTTGGGTAATGTTCGTGGGTATTGTTCGTGAGGTCAATCTAGCGTTTATAATTTCCGTTGCGTTTGCGTACCTTCCTGCAATATTGAATCACAATATTGATACGTGAGTGACGATTCCACTTTCAATTATTGTTACTAATATTATTATTATTATTATCATTTCTATTAATATTATTATCATTATTATTAATTATTAATAACATTAATATTATTACTAATATTATCATCAATATCGTTATAGATATTATCATTATTACTAAAAGTTATTAAAAATTATTATAGTTATCGTTATAATACAACTTATTACTATTATTATCATTATGATATTAATATTACTACAAATAAAATGACTATCAGTATTATCAAAAATTATTATTATCATTAGCGAATATAATTATTATTATTACTAATATGATTATTATTAATATTATTATTACAAAATAATACAACTCTACATTCATTATTATTATTAATATTAATTTATTAAATAAATATTAAATATATAAAAATATAATTACTACATATAATACAACTATATTAATATTATATATCACTATATTTTCTTATCATTAAAAAGATATTAATTGAGTTATATACAAATTACATCAATTATTATATAAAAATATATTTTTATCATATATAAGTTTTTATTTCTATTATAAAGAGCGATAAATATTATATTGTTAAACTAATTTAATCAATATTTACTATATAAATATTAATAAATGCACTACGAAAATAAATATTAACTACTTAAAATATGTAGAATAAATATAAGATATTTAATTATTAAAATAACATATAAATCATTAGATATAACAAGTATATTAATAATATTAATATATACAAACTTGTTATATGTTTTAATATATATATATATATATATATATATATATATATATATATATATATATATATATATATATATATATATATATATATATATATATATATATATATATATATATATATATAACTGATATAGGTTCGTGAATCCGAGGCCAACCCTGCACTTGTTCAGTGCCGTCATTGCTACGAAATACAGTATCATGAGTTTCATTTGCTCCCTTTTTGAATGCTTTTGCAATATATATTTTTGGGCTGAGAATACATGCACTATTTTTATAAATGTTTGACGAAAGAGAAACAAGTACTCAAAACTACATTCTATGGTTGGATTATTTGACCGAATATCTCCCCTTTTTAGCTTGGTAGCCTAAGAATTAGTGTTTATTATAATTGCCACTAATTGAGGCGAATCCTAAAGATAAATCTATTGGGCCCAAAAAGCCCCATCCGGGTTACGGAAGCTTTAGTACTTCGATTTATCATATCCGATGAGAGTCCCGGAATGTTGGGGATATTCTATATGCATCTTGTTAAGGTCGGTTACCAGGTATTCACCATATGAATGATTTTTATCTCTATGCAGTTTGCGAAATGCCTGTACGAGATATATTTAAGTAAAATGAAATCTTATGGTCTATTAAAATTATTGAAATCAATGTTTACGATAAACTTATAAACTCACCAACCTTTTGGTTGACACTTTTAAGCATGTTTTTTCTCAGGTATGAAAGAAATCTTCCGCTGTGCATTTGCTCAATTTAAATATATTACTTGGAGTCATTCATGGAATACTTCAAAAGACGTTGCATTCAAATCATTTGAGTTCAAAAAGATTGATAATAGATGAATGATAGATTAGTCAATTATATAAGGGAAACATGATAATATCATTGGTATGCATATTTGTAAACTTTCATTGAAATGAAAGTTTGTCTTTTAAAAAGAATGCAATGTTTGTAAAACGTATCATATAGAGGTCAAATACCTCGCAATGAAATCAACTATTGTGAATCATTTATAATCGGTATGAACGGGTACTTTCAGATGGTATCAGAGCGGTGGTGTTAGAGAACCAGGTCTTGCATTAGTGTGTCTAACTGATAGTTGTTAAGATGCATTAGTTAGTCTGGACTTCGACCGTGTCTGCATGTCAAAAATTTTGCTTATCATTTCATGTCGGAAATTACCTACTTATCATTCCTAGACACATCTTACTGCATTCATTACGTAGATAGTGTATAGACAAATTTCATATCTTAGCATATCTATTACAGTAAACTCTGCCTAACATCTTCCGTAAAATTCCCCGTAACTTATGGGATTTTGGTATTATATATATATATATATATATATATATATATATATATATATATATATATATATATATATATATATATATATATATATATATTATGTATTGAAGAATACTAATCTAAATCCTATAATCTATCAAAAATCATTTCCCTAATTTTATAAGATGGATCCCGCAACAAGTTCGAGTTCTTCGGATTCTGACAACTCTTTCGATATGGATTTCCACTCGAGCTCCGAAAACAGTATAACCGAAATGGATCAACCAATCAGCCATCATCAATTCTTGATGAATTGGGGATGGGTTCGTAGTCGACTTAATTAATGGAGACAGGAAGAAGGTGATACATTCCACCCATCAAATTTCCCTCTTGGCAAAGAACCTGAAGCACTTACGGCAAACCAGTTTGAAACACCATCTTCTCACTCATTTCCAGAATATCTCGCCATGATTATATAATATCACAAATTCTAAATCTTATTCATCCCCTTGTTCCAACCACCAATCATCCCGGTGTACTAGAGGAAGTCAATGAATTTCCCGCTAGAGTGGTGACTTTGGAGAATATGATGCAAAACTTACAAGCCTCACAAGCCTCACAAACACCAACTGCACCACCCGCATCAGCACCATCACTACCAATACCATAACCAACGACATCTACATCCCACGCTTCAACATCACGCCTGGTACCTCGATCACCAACATCATACGCCCCAAAGATACCAAGGAGTACCAACAACAATAACCGATGAAGTGTTGATTCATAGCTTCATTGGAGAAATATTCTACGGTGATTATGCAATCTCTAAAGTCTTAGAGATTATCTATTCTAGCCTTAACCATAAATCAGATGAGTAGAAACCCTGACCGGAATAGTGCGTGATTTACAAACAACACTTGTTACATAAGCATCACCAGCAGTACCGCCAGCATCACTAACAGTATCACCGGCACCAGCAATGCCTGCAGCACCAAAAATTCCGTAAACTCCATAACCACCTCAGATATCGACACCACAATCATCAATAGATATATTTTAATAACGAGTTATGATGTATTAACTCATTATTTCCGAAGAATTCATATGTATGTATATATATATATATATATATATATATATATATATATGCGAATTTTGAAACCATAGTAAATCTTTTCGTACTAAGCTATTACATGTGAATTTTTAAAGAGTAGATACTACTCGGTTAATTCATATTACTAATATGCTATGATGTACATCGTTCGTTAATAACTTAACAATCGTTAATCTATGCTTCAACTCAATAGATCCCATCTCATAATAAACCAAGTGTACTGTTCGAGTACATGTTTGATTTCACACTTTCATTTTCGATATACTCGAAACTTTCTAAATCATCATTCGTGTCTTGCGAAATTCACAAGAATTCCACGAACACCAACATCATTCACCAAAGAAATAGCAACAAATATGAATAATGAAGTATTGATTCATAATTTCATTTACGTGAAGAAATACTCCGAAAAAATTATGTAATCTCTAAAGTTTTAGGGATTATTCATTTCTAGTTCCAACCGAAAATCAAATGAGTTTAATATTATATTAACTCGTTAAATCTATGTTACATCTGCAGAAAATATATATATATATATATATATATATATATATATATATATATATATATATATATATATTTTCATCAAGACTGTGATAAAAATTCTTTTGTACAAAATATTACTTGTGAAATTTTAACGGGTAGGTAATAACCAAGGTGTGTTTAAGTTCACAATTAATATATTACACGGTACATTCTTCAATTCTAATTCAATAATCATTAACTATACTAACTACTTTCACAACGGTGTACATTCTTTCATAAAAATCAGAACAACCATTCTCATACAAATCCAATTACATATTCTGATTTTTGACAGATCAGAATCCAAGTCAATATTTAACAGAAGACATCACCCTTAGATTCTTACATCTTTCAAACCATACTTTGAATTCAAAATTGTGCTAGGACGTCATAAAGATATTTGTATCATTCAAGATTCACGACGATTTCATCATACGGATATTGACTATGACAACCTGCGTTTAAACCCTTCAAAATTCCTGAAGACACCTCAACTATTGAATAATCGATAAGATGAACCAACCACATGTTATCTACGAAAAGAAGAATTTATGCACATAGTTATGAATCTGGAGAACACTCAGAACCTAAGTAAAAGTTTAACACGTATCCGTGTCAGATCCTTTGGCATTTATTACCAAAAATAACCTTACGATCCCTTTTCAAAGTAGCAAATTTTGTCACACCTCCAGCAAATCAATTTTGATTCTCAGCCAGATTAGCCTTAATATAACCTTAATATATAAGTTGCCCTTTTCATCATTGTTACCGGGGAACCTTTTATATTCCACCATATTATCAGCAGATGTACCAGCAACTTCGTTATTCTGTGGCGTAAGTCGTTCCAAAAATCACTATATTTATTCATCGAAACCCTATCATGTACCCATTTGCATCTTGTAATGATAATTGCCATACCAAATACCGAGAAGTATCAATAATTATTTTCGAATGTCGCAGCTTTTATACGACAACAGTTATATATATATATATACATATAACGATACCTCCTGGAATTATAATTCTGAAATTCTGAATAACATCCCAGCCTACGAATCAGTGCTATGAAGTTTTGAAAAAGCTGATGAAGCAGCAAGGACTGTAGACAGCATTAACAGCCAAAAGTTTAATGATAAAGAATAGTATGTTTGAAAAACTCAAAAGAAAATTTTGTTACGGAAAAACAGATAAAGCAAACCATGAAGGAGGCTGTGGACAAATCACAAAGACTAAATCTGCCTTCAAAGAATTAAAATGACTCAGTGTCTGCTGAAGTCTTGAGTGAATACCTTGCTTCTTACTCTAAACCCTTGCGGACAAATTTCTGCATCATCCTTTGATTTTAGATATTTAAAAATTACAAGATATCATCGTATCTTTCATTATAAATATCCTCGATATTTCTGAAGATATCTTCATGATTATTCTTGTCCAAAATTATTTATCTTTTCGCGCTATCTGTGTTACATCATAAAGGAAACTGTTTTAGTTTCTAAATTCTGAAAAATTCGAATATGAATGTTTTTGAAGTAGTGTTGGGAATTGAAGCATGAGTTAGTATAATATAATGATACCTGATCAACGTGATTATATTACAGTAAGTCATGCTAAGTTTCTAATGGAGCATGATGATTCACAGACCATACCGTCATCATGTGTCATGTTACACGACTCTTACATTCTACCTAATCTCTAAACATATCAAGAACATATTTTCTTGATAGTTCTATCTTTTCCCGTGATTTCTGGTAAATTGACCAATCAAATCTTGCTATTACAATTTCTCTCTTAGAACATTAGCTATGCTCATTCCAAAATTCATATCTACGAATTCTGGACCATTACTCGCTTTACTTAAAGTCAAGAAGAGAAAACAAAAGCATAGAGTTTCGAAATATATATAGGAATATAAATCGCAGCAAATGGGAGAGCGCATTAACCGTGAATGACGATACAGAAGCATGAAGCTCCAAAATATAAAGGAAAATATAAACACGACAACAACACAGAAATTACAAACCATGTATATCAATGCGTATAGCAATATAAAGACACGGGAGAACTAAAAATACTATGAATCCAAGAGCATAGTAGAAGTAAATAGACACCTCCGGTGGTAGATGAAAAAGAAGAATGACAGATGTGATAGTCAAGAATATATCAAGAATTAAAACTGGATGGAGCATATTTTAAAAGTATGAATTGAGGAAGAAAGTATAGAATATGAGAATTGTGGAAATAAGGAAACGAAGGGGGTTGATTTATAGTGAAATATCAGACAGGGCAATCGAGACAGATTACGGCATTAAATTGAAGAGGATCGTAATTTCCTTAATTACCGAAGAATCAAATCTCATATAGATTACGAAGATTTTCTTTAATCCGGAGATCAACTATGATGACGTCAAAAGTTTAAACGAATCTTTAATTTTCCCATTTCACTCTTTTGCAATAGCTTCACTCGTACTCTTCACATAAACGAATTTTTTTATCCATATTACTCACTGGTGATAAAACTCTAATTTTCAACTCGTATTCGTCATAAGAACATACTTATTGTCATCTATGACAATCCCAATCAAATTTCGGGACGAAATTTCTTTAACGGGTAGGTACTGTGACGACCCGGAAATTTCCAACCAAGTTTAAACTTAATCTTTATATGATTTTGACACGATAAGCAAAGTCTTTTAAGTTAAATCTCAAAAATTTTGGACTTTGTTCATGTATTCATTTAACCTAGACCAAACCCCGACGATTCACGAACGATTCTATATATATGAGATATGTAGATATATATATATATATATATATATATATATATATATATATATATATATATATATATATATATATATATATATATATATATATATATATATATATTATTTGAAAACGTTATCAAAGTATTAAATGTATAATACTTTACATGAACGTATTTGTTTCTATATATGTTTAATATTTTATTGACGGAATTAAAAGATAATTTCAAATGATTGAATTATCAGATACATTGTGATATGATTACAGGTCTCTGTTGTGAGGTCCACTGTGATTTAAGAAATCTGCACTTTTTAATAATATTCGGAAAATGGTAATGTGAATTACAAGTAAGAACGAAAGTGTCAATTTTCGAGGGTTAGACAAAAGTTAGTGGAGATTTCTGTTTGATTTCCAATTCATGCTTTACAATAATTTTCTCGTGACTTTTGATAGGATAATTATTTGAGCTTTCATATTATTTAATGTGAATGTAAGAACATGAAGTGTAAATGACTTAGATGTTGGATATCGACAAGTTAAGAAAATTGACGTTTTACATTAAGATGATTTCATACGTTTATTTAACCTTTGGACTTTATCCCACGCTTCACCATCAAACTGTAATTTAAAAACTTGAAACTTATTATGAGTATATATAATTTTACTTTTCTAAAACATTTTATGATATAACAATTTCTATTATTTTAACCTTTTAATAAAATGATTCTTAAATATATTTAGTTTTGGAAAAAAAAATTATCATATTTATTTGATTTAGTTTCAAACGTACCAAAACGTTTTCAGTTTAAAAAGAACTTTATTATTAAAACGTTTTATAAAGATAATTTGTTTATGAATTTTGAAGAACTTAATTAAAGCTTTGTATTATAAATCTGCAAATATATATTTTTTTAAAGATAAAAGTATTACTAAATAACAATTTCGAAATGATTTTAAATTATATAAAACTAACTTTGAAATATAATAAGTTTTGAAAAACTAAATATTATATTATTAAAATATTTTAATTATATTTAATATGTACAAATTTATATTTTTAAATAAATAAATATATATATATATATATATATATATATATATATATTTTACAATATGATAGAATATAATATATAAAACGTTTTGATTTAAAATAATATTATTATATATTATTAAATAACGAGACGATTTAATGAAGCAAATGACCATAACACTTGAACATTCAAGTTACACTTTGAGTGATATATATATTATTGGTAATTTAAGTCCAATTATTAACAAAGGTACTTGTCGCGTAGCGTAAAGTGCCAGTTTTCTAAGCGTACGTAACGTCGTTCGAAAAACTGAAACCGGGACATTAGTTGTGTGACAACGTACGAGTCATTGGAACTAAATTTACAAGTCAACTAAGCACGAGAATATAATATAATATTTATATAATTATAAAGATTTATTATATATTTATTTATTTATTATTAAAATGTTAGCAGCCGTAAATGATTGAGCATTGTGAGCTGGAAAAATAGCCCATGCGATCGCATGGCTAAATGCCTTAGACCCCATGCAATCGCATGGGGGTCGGTGGCATAATTATTATATAAAACTCGATCACTTCTGCTCGACTCATTCTCAATCTATCTCTCAATCTCTCAGTCTCTCTTTATATATTTATATTGATATTAATATTATTATTAATATTAATCCTAATATTATCAGTAGTAGTATTGGTATTATTATTAATATTATACATAAAATATTACGACGAAGTGATGCTCGGGTGATCTAAAACGGGTTTTCAAAATGAGTTTAAGCTTTGGAATTGTGGGTTATAGCTATGGAGGTTTGGGTAATGTTCGTGGGTATTGTTCGTGGGGTCAATATAGCGTTTATCATTTTCGTTGCGTTTGCGTACCTTCCTGCAATATTGAATCACAATATTGATACGTGAGTGACGATTCCATTTTCAATTATTGTTACTATTATTATTATTATTATTATTATTATTATTATTATTATTATTATTATTATTATTATTATTATTATTATTATTATTATTATTATTATCAATGTTATTGTTGTCGTCATTATTATTATTATCTAATAAATATTATTATTATTATCATTATCATTATTAAAATAAGTATTATCGTTAAAATTGTTATTATTATTATTATTATTATTATTATTATTATTATTATTATTATTATTATTATTATTATTATTATTACTATCGTTATTATTACTAAGATTATTATTAGTATTATCACCGAGATTATTATTAGTATTATCATTGTTAGTACAAATATTATTATTATTATTATTATTATTATTATTATTATTATTATTATTATTATTATTATTATTATTATTATTATTATTATTATTATTATTATAATAATAATAATAATAATAATAATTATTATTATTATTATTATTATTATTATTATTATTATTATTATTATTATTATTAGAACCATTATCATTGTAATTAGTATTATCATCATCTAATTATTATTATTATGATTATCATTATTGGTACGATTATGATTATGACTATATGATCATGATATAGAAGTAGACTAAAGGCTACTAAATAAAATGATCATGATATAACAAGAATAAGTATTTGGGTTTAATTAAGATACTGTTAAGATTATAATTTAGATAAAAGTATCGTTTTCATTATTTTTTATCATTATTATTATTATTATTATTAAAAGTATCGTTATTATTAAAAAATTACCATTTTTATAAAATTATCATTTTATCATTTTTATTAAAAATTATCATTTCTATTAATATTATTATCATTATTATTAATTATTAATAACATTAATATTATTACTAATATTATCATCAATATTGTTATAGTATTCTCATTATTACTAAAAGTTATAAAAAATTATTATAGTTATCGTTATAATACAACTTATTACTATTATTATCATTATGATATTAATATTACTACAAATAAAATGACTATCAGTATTATCAAAAATTATTATTATCATTAGCGAATATAATTATTATTACTAATATGATTATTATTAATATTATTATTACAAAATAATACAACTCTACATTAATTATTATTATTAATATTATTTTATCAAATAAATATTAAATATATAAAAATATAATTACTACATATAATACAACTATATTAATATTACATATCACTATATTTTCTTATCATTAAAAAGATATTAATTGAGCTATATACAAATTGCATCAATTATTATATAAAAATATATTTTTATTATATATAAATTTTTATTTCTATTATAAAGAGCGATAAATATTATATTGTTAAACTACTTTAATAAATATTATTCTATAAAAATATTAATAAATACACTACGAAAATAAATATTAACTACTTAAAATATGTTGAATAAATATAAGATATTTAATTATTAAAATAACATATAATTCATTAGATATAACAAGTATATTAATAATATTAATATATACAAACTTGTTATATGTTTTAATATATATATAACTGATATAGGTTCGTGAATCCGATGCCAACCCTGCACTTGTTCAGTGCTGTCATTGCTACGAAATACAGTATCGTGAGTTTCATTTGCTCCCTTTTTAAATGCTTTTGCAATATATATTTTTGGGCTGAGAATACATGTACTATTTTTATAAATGTTTGACGAAATAGACATAAGTACTCAAAACTACATTCTATGGTTGGATTATTAGACCGAATATCTCCCCTTTTTAGCTTGGTAGCCTAAGAATTAGTGTTTATTATAATTGCCACTAATTGACGCGAATCCTAAAGATAGATCTATTGGGCCCAACAAGCCCCATCCGGGTTACGGATGCTTTAGAACTTCGATTTATCATATCCGATGAGAGTCCCAGAATGATGGGGATATTCTATATGCATCTTGTTAAGGTCAGTTAACAGGTGTTCACCATATGAATGATTTTTATTTCTATGCAGTTTGCGAAATGCCTGTACGAGATGTATATTTAAGGAAAATGAAATCTTGTCGTCTATTAAAATTATTGAAATCAATGTTTACGATAAACTTATGAACTCACCAAACTTTTGGTTGACACTTTTAAGCATGATTATTCTCAAGTATGAAAGAAATCTTTCGCTGTGCATTTGCTCAATTTAAAGATATTACTTGGAGTCATTCATGGCATATTTCAAAAGACGTTGCATTCAAATCATTTGAGTTCAAAAAGATTGATAATAGATGAATGATAGATTAGTCAATTATATAAGGGAAACATGATAATATCATTGGTATGCATATTTGTAAACTTTCATTGAAATGAAAGTTTGTCTTTTAAAAAGAATGCAATGTTTGTAAAACGTATCATATAGAGGTCAAATACCTTGCAATGAAATCAACTATTGTGAATCGTTTATAATCGGTATGAACGGGTCCTTTCAAAAGTCTACATCGAGACTCATTTCCACCCCCACATATGACTTCCATTCTTGTGCCCAATCTCCGCTTCTTTACGATCGTCTCTATGATTGGATCGGGTTTTTACCTACGTATTCTCGTGGGGTTTCTTCCTTTTTCGTTGATCGATGTTGATCAGACGATGGGCAAATCATTAGCAACTCTCCCGATATTATCATCACGGCTAGGGTTATCCGTGCTTTTTGGATCGGAGGTTATTGTCATTGACGCTAAAAAACCCCTCTTCTATCGCGATTAAGGGTGTATATTCTATCGAAAAATATATGTTTGATCAAATAAAAATTGCTAGAGTGCACTTCAGATTCAAGTCAATATTTTGATTTCCATACAGAGTGAATTAATTAAAACATTTATACGTAATTAACTGATGAACGTTCTTAATTTCATACTACTAAACAATAAGGGTTAAAGCTATAAATAGGCTATATACTTTTGTTTTTGTTCCAATGTAAGCTATATACTCAGAAAAATACCAATGTAGGCTATATACTTTCAAAAAGTATACTCATGTCAATAAAAATGACTTGCTACCGACTAAACCAGTTAACATGATTATGTGGATTTTTTTCTTTTAAATATGACATGGAATAAAAAAAAACTGCAACTTTTTCGTTCATAAGTAAGCTATATACTTTCATTTTTGTTCCAATTTAGGCTATATACTCCAAAAAATATCAATGTAGGCTATATACTTTCAAAAAAGTGTAATCATGTCAACAAAACACAATTTTGGTGTTCTTCATGAAAACCCCTCCTGTTCTTCATCGAATTGTGAAATCGTTGTGGATTTTGAATCTTAATACTTCACAAAAGCAGTTAGTCGAGGCTATTGGCATCATTTTCAAGTAATTTGAAGCTCCGATTAGATGATGATGTTGATACGATTAAGATGATGATGTTAGCAGGTTTTTAAGCTTTGTTGGTATACATCAATACACCTTTTAAGAATATATAGCCTATATTGATATTTTTCTGAGTGTATAGTCTACATTAAAAAAAATGAAAGTATATAGCATATTTATGAATTTAACTCAAACAATAATTGATGACATTTTGTAATGTCAAAAGCAGCCTCAAGTGGTGGGGCCATGACATCGTGTGATAGTCTCTGACAAAATAGATGCAAATTAAGAATATTATAATAATATGTTTTATTATATATAAATATAAAATTTATACCTTTTATTTATTTTAAAATTCTTATCTTTTACTTTTTATCTACTCCTTTATATGTATAAAAAAGATTATTAGATAATTTAATCTCAATATGTTTTAAATTTATAAAAATAAACTATTAATTTGAGATAAAATAAAATGTAATAAGAGTAATATACTATTAAATTGAGATAAAAATGTAGCAATTAGATGTTTTTTAGTACAACTAACTATACATGTAATACAATTATTTTTTGCATAATTGCAGTGAAACTATAAATCTAAATGGAGAAAAATAACATTGGCCTTTTAATTTACAATAGTCAAAGGAATATTGCATCATTAAATCATATATCAACCTTCAAATCTAGTAATTTTTAATTATTTAATTAAGGCGCACTAAATTATTTTAAATGCTTTTCTAATATATTTAATACCTTAATCAATGAAAACGAATACGAGTTATTGAGTAATAATAAACTATATTTGTATATATCTGTTTTAATTATCTTTTCTTCAATAATGTGATAACAACATAACACCGTCTGACTCTTAGACAGGATCCTCTATGACCACATAATATCCAAGAAAAAATTCAATATTATGCACAATTTGAACAACTTAATTGCTAGTCATGTATAAGACAAAGTCAACAATAATTTTAGGTAGCAACTTGTCAGGGGCGTCTTCGATACACGTGCAGAGTATGCAACCGAACAGGGCTCAAAAATTTTTAAAGGCCCAAAATTTTGAAATATAATAGTTTAATTATATTAAAATGACAATTATTTGTGAATAAAAAAAATTGTTACGCAACTTTTTTGCATTGATAATTTTTATAGTATTATCTTTTTATATGTATTAAAAGATTTAATGTCTATAATAGGGCCCATTTTTATGTCTCGATCGACGCCCTCAAAATCGTTGGGACGGCCCTGCAACTTGTAGTTACAGTGATAATACAAGATATCATATATGTAGAATATATAATATATAATACTAGTTAAAAAAACCCGTGAAAACACCGATTTTGTTAAATGAATATGTACTGAGGTACATAAAATACTATACAAAATGCAAGTGCAAATTATTACTCAATTCTATCAATCATACATGACATGTGAAACAGGTAGTTACTTAACAAATAAACTTGATCTCTTGCTCTCAATAGGTAGTTACTTAACAAATAAACTTGATCTCTTGCTCTGAAATATGTAAATATAGCTTTTATTTTTATCAAGTTGTGTGAAATCGTTCTGAAATATGTATATGTTGCTTCTACCAATTTCAGCTTGTCATTGGCAAATGCAAGTTGGAGCAAAATTGTATCTTTTTTGGAACTTGGAACCATGTCCATTCTGTCACAAAAAAACAATTCACTGATGGAAAATGACCACATATTGATTCAATGTGACAAAGATGAAGAAAAAAAACTATAAAGTAACACTATTCGATTGAAGTGGTGAATAGTACATTAAACATTTATTTGCTCAAAAGTAAAACTAATATAAAAACATAAAATAATTATAATAACTTGTTCTTTAGTATACTAAGGGTACATCAAGTTATATTACATGCATATTATGATTTTAGTGATTTATTTTATATTGGATGGATGAGTGACACTAATACACAATAAAACTTGAATAAAAATTTCAATAAGCTTTTATATATGATAATGGCCATTTTATTGTAAAGCATATTTATCTATGTTAAAGCATATTAATATTAATAGTATTTATGTTGCTGAAACACCCACCCATATGGTTCGAAAACTAAAAAAACTCATAAATAGTAACAACAAAGAACATAACTTACAAAAGTGAGCGTCAAAAGCTGACCAAGTAAAACTCACATTGCAAAAACAAATTTTAAATGTTCTTAGAACCAAGGGTGAATTGTAAATGCAATCTTACCCACTGAGTTTTTTCACAAAATTATAAATAACATTAATAAGATGCATTTAGATTATATAAAAGGGACATCAAGTTAGGAAGCTAAGCAGCAGAAGGTCTACTCATTAATCAGATGCATTCAGTTATATAATAGATCATTAGTTGTAATTCGAAATATAGTTCTCTAAAACATAAACTAAAATGCATTGTTGGACTACTTGAATTGAAAGACATTTTACACCACCTATAGTGATACATTAATTAATAGCAATTTTGCAACTACCATTTACAATAGAACTAATATAGATTGAACATGGCCATGAACAGTCGGCAGTTGATGTTATAGCACAACCCAACTTGACCTATTCTTATGGGTTGATATTGCCACATCAATATTTAAATATTACTCAACCTAAAAAAGTTAAATGATATTGTATGATCCCGTATTTTTCGATAAGAGCTAGCCGATTAGACCTGACAAAATAGTTTCATATTACCCATATATGTATGCATATGCTCACGCTACTTCTGTTTGAGCTTCTTATTATCCTTCATCTAATTAAGTACATGTAAAAACAAAGATAAATCAGGCTGTGAAGTTTCAAAAGTGACATAGAACTTGTATCTTGTACACTTACATGCTATATAATGATACGCATAATGATCCGTCTCAAAACGACACTAACAAGTAGCATCCCAGCTAAGATCTTACCCGACACGGCTCCTTCCCGACATCGTCCGGCAATCACAGTAACTTGACCAGGAGATTACTTATGAACATACCCGGGTAGGACCACGCCGGACGAACGGCTAGTCGGGAACGCCATATAAAAACACAACCCGGATGGCATGCATGTTACCGGCATCATATAGCCGGTCATGGTGACTGACACCGTGAAGCAACACTTGGAGTAAATAGAAAGCAAACCCTTTCCGGTTAGACAAGGTGCTCCGTGATATCCTAGTCGGAACCAACATACCACCGGGACCGTCATTACCTCCCGGTTCAGTATTTCGACCCGGTACAAAGATACCTTCCTGGGACAAGCACGCTATCCCGGAGAAAGTGCACTGTCCCGGAACAGACACTTCATCCCGGAACGAGTACTAGATCCCGGAACAAACATACAAGCAAGTTGCACGCCACGTCAGCCCGTGAATCTAGGAAAGTTTGTTAGGATCTGCTCGATTATTCCCATGAAAGGGACAGGTGCCACGTCACCCCTCGGGATTGGCAAAGTTCATTACAACCATGAAAGGGACATGTGCCACATCACCATTCCCTCATAGCATCTATAAATACGCAAACAAGATCATTCATTCAACAAGACTGGATGCATTAATGTTACTCTGCCCAAATTAATTACAGTATCATTTCTCCAGTCGTTAATACAAGTTCGATCAACACTCCGGTCGTTATCGGGGTTAATCCTCACTTTAAGATTTTAACTTTTTCGATCCCGATCGAATAAGGTTAATTTATTCGATTGTTTTACGCCCTTAAAATCCAGATTTCAAGTCAGGGTTTGCACAATTATTGGAGTTAAAACATTCGATCCATTCTCTTTGCCAAATCAAGCACTCAAACCCGAAATCTATTTACACTAGACGATTTTGGTTTCATCAAATGGCGCTATCTAAAGGTACGAAATTAATCACTACTCACCCTAATGAGCTGGAAGATGAAGAAGTAAGCCCAAACAGCACAGCCGACACTGACGTGCACATGATTCGCTCATGGGTCGTGGGACAACGACGAAAATTAGGGGTGTTAGCTGAATGGAAGCACGAACCAATCATCTTCCCCTCGTTGTTCAATATTAACCCATCTTCGGACCCTGTTATCATACGGGCACACATCTCCAATTGCCAAATTGGAAAAATATACACCGACACCGGTGCTGGGGCAGAGGTCATGTTGAAACATTGCTTTCTGCAGCTACCAGAAAGTGTCAGACGACAAAAGAAAGCCGTAACTTCGCAATTAGCAGGATTCAATAGTGCTGCAACCTGGCCGGTAGGCTCCATCACGCTGGAGGTTGTTTTAGGAACATTACCCTTCCAAAGCACCGCGGACATCGAATTCTCCATAGTCAAAACAGACTCACGGTATAACATTATCCTGGGACGTAATGCCATGCAAAAATTCGGTGCAATTACATCAACGGTGTAGCGACCCGACAAAATCGTCATTGACAGCGCCGTCTACTTAGGTCCCGTTACGTGGTCAAAAGTCTTTAAAATAACGTTTGACCAAAAATATGTCGCATTCATTTCAAATGTAAAGATTGTTTCAAGTTTAAAATAATAGTTTAACCACAAGTTATGTTACAAGGTTATAAGTACAAATGAAACCTATGCGACACAGTTTAAAATAAAGTCAAAAGACTCTCCATGTATGCATATATACTCGACATCCAATGCAAGTATCAAAATAATGAGTGGAAGCATGTATCACATATCATTCAAAGACCTGAGAAAAATATAGAAATCTGTCAATGAAAACGTTGGTGAAATCATAGGTTTAAGTAAGTAAGTAAGTGAGTAAGTAAAATGAACCACAAGATTTATAACATTTCAATAACAGTAAACCATTCCAAAAATTGTTATCACGAGCACCCAATTATCAAGGCTTAACTTTTCTTCCATAGAACCCCATCACAATAGTGTTAGAACATACACTGTTTCTCGAAAATATATTTCATCCGAAGTAACGGTAGCGAACCGTCCGAATGAGGGTTTGTCAAACCCATATAGCCATACAACATAAGTTCTCGCTTACACCCGGCAAGTGTAACTAATGATAATCGAATTGAGGATTTTGTTCTAACACGTATGTAGAATGTTTGTTTTCATACTTGTGTTCACTTTGTAAAATGAAACGTTTATGTTTTCTCACCCCAAATGTAAGTTTAAAAGAGTAAAAGTGGGACTATGATCTCACCTTGAGTGCACGAGTAATAAAGTACTTCATAAGTAAACGTGTTCAAGGAAAATTGCTAGTCTTGACCTAAACAAGTAGGTTGTATCAATAACGGTAAACATGATGGGTCAAAGTTGTTCAATTAGTCCTATGGCTCGTTACGACTCGATTACATATAGCATGTGAATCACGTTACCAATTTTCATGCATGATTCAAATATAAAAGCATGTTAGATGATTGCATAAGTATTTGGTTAAGTTTAAACAAAAGTCAACTTTGGTCAAGTCAAAGTCAATGAAAAAGTCAACACGTTTGGGTCAGGTCCTGAACTGTTTTTCTGAGGTTTTTAATCATATATGAGTATGTTGGCCAAGTTTCATGTCAATCGGAGGTGCGTAGCATAGTTAGAATTAAACGGGAAATTGGAAATTTGGACAGCCCTCGGTAGTTCATCTGGACGGCGTCCAAAATGGCTGGACGGTGTCCAGATGTGAAATCCAAGACGGCGTCCAAGATATGGGACGGCGTCCCAATGAACTACAGGTTGCTGAAGCTGAAATTTCACAAGTCTCGAACCAAAACTCAAACAAACGCAAATTGTGAACCGAAAACATTTAAAACATGTATCTTATATCGTTGGAAAGGTATTTTGACGAGGAATACAACTACTCACATATCATCAAACAATTACATCGTTTAAATGACCAAATCCTCGTCGAATGATCGTTAAAAGTTCATCATTGAAGTTTAAAGTTCATAAAACGCATTTTAGGATTCGGGAATCCAATTTACACATACAATATTCCGTTTCGAAGGTAATTAAACCTACATTACAACTAAACACTTACTAACAACATTACAAGCATTAAATGCATCAAAAGTTCATTTTAAAGCTCATCAAACCCTAACCAAAATCATGAATTCAACCATTTTGTAAATGAAGCTTTTCTAAATCAACCTACACATCAAATTGAAGCTAATGATGCTAGTAACACATTTAATACATGAACTTTAACATTTAAACAAGATTTAATCATACGAAATTCAAGATTAAGCAAACCCATTTTTCATATTCAAGCTAGTTACTCAAAACAACAAATCGAGCAAACCAAACACATATTCATGTTAGACTTGAGCCATAGACACTAATTAACACTTTTATAAGTCAAAATTATCAAGAACACAAAATCTAGTGTTTTTAGAAAGTTACCCAAAATAGATGAAGTTGGTATGGAATTGAAGAGGAAGATGCAAGGATTCTAAATATGTAGTTTATTTTAGTCGATGCTTGCTAGATTCAAAATGGATGATGATTTAGTGAAATGGGTGTTTGAGAGTAAAATGGAAGTAGTAGAGAAAGATGGGAGGTAATGAATGAAATGAATGGTGGTGGTGGATGTTGACTAGTCCAACTAGTCACATCTTTGATCAAATGACGAAATTAGTCCCTCGAGTTCGGATGCGGGTGCGTGAGTTAACCAAATGAATTATTTTGAAATACACGAGAGTAAACGGGAGATGTTATAAGCCAATAACAAAAATATTAAGAACGTTAACCAACGGAGGATACGAATCTAGATACAAAAGATATCAACAAAATAAAAAGACGGGCGTTAAAATAATTTAACGAAAAAATAAGGGATGTTACATTACCCACACCTTAAAAGAAATTTCGTCCTGAAATTTAGTTGGAAATAATAGTCGATATGTCTTCCTCGAGACCTTGCGTTATCGATTCTACGAATAAGTGAAAATACGTCCTTGGGCATTCCCACGAATTTTGACAGTCGGGATTTTACGTTGTCTTCAGGTTTGGTTTTACGATCCATAATTTCAACTGGTTCTCCCATGGAGCAGAGTTTGTCATCGATAGTAAGCTCATCTAAAAGAAATAACAAGTTCCTGTCCCGCAGGACACTTCTCAAAGTTTGATACATGGAATGTAGGATTGACGGGAAACCTAATTGAGTCGGAAGATCTAAACTGTATGTAGCGGGTCCAATACACCCTAAGCTTTCAAAAGGATCAATATATCGCGGAGTTAACTTTCCAAGTTCCCAGAACGGGTTACACCTTTCCAAGGTGCGATTTCTCAATATTTTGCGGTCACTCACTTGGAGTTCGAGAGGTTTACGTCTAACATCGGCATAACTCTTTTGGCGACTACGGCCGTCTTGAGCCTTTCTTGAATTGAACGATCCCAACGGTTACTTCTTGAATGAGTTCGGATCTGGTGATTTGCTTGTTACCTACTTCGGCCCAACGGATAGGAGAACGACATTTGCGACCATATAAAGTTTCGAAAAGGTGCTGCGTTAATACTCGAATGATAACTATCATCGTAAAAGGAATCAGCTAAAGGCAACAATACAAGTTCACAATACGTCTTCTGAGGTTTGAATCGTATGTTCGCTTGATCTGTCGGTTTGTGGATGATACGCGGTACTCATGTTTAAACGTGTTCCCAAGGTTTCTTGTAAATCGAGAATTGAAACAAGCATCTCTATTCGAGATAATTGATGATGCCACACCGTGTTGGAATAGAATTCCTTCATCTCGTCAGTTTATGGATAAGTTCGATTAGATTATTCCCCCTTCGTGGTGAATACTGGTATGGTGTGTGGAGTCTCTCTCCATTGAGAGATTGGATGATAAGATTTCCTTATATGGAAGTATAAGCGTAATGATAGGAGGGGTTTTCATTCTGATACAGTCGCATCGCGTATTTTGTGGTCAAATGCTGAGATTTGGTGGAAACGAGATAGTACATGTAGTTATATATTTCGGAGTTGAGCAGTAGCTGGCTATTTATCAGAAACATAAGGATGATAAGTCAATGAAGAAAGAGGTATCCCTGGACTGTGTGTTATCTTATGTCCCAGTAATATCATACGGCAACAGTGAAATAACAGAGTTATATAACGTGGTACGTGGTGATGAGAAAGTTGATCGAGCCCATAATTAGGTATCCAAATTTCTTCAGGCAAAATAACGAATTTCAGTCTCTTTGATCTCGATTCGAGAGAGAAGGCCTTCCAGGTGTGCACTTAGAAATATTTACATATTTGAGTTCCATTTTGTGCTACACGAATCCGGCTAGCGAGGTTGGTGTGGATAATCACGTTTAAGGTTCGGACATGGAGAGGTTTAATTCTTTCCTTTCGGCTCAAGGTATCGGCTACAACATTTGTCTTGCCCGGATGGTAATCATTTAATGTTTCAGTCCACCGTCGTTGTCTCGGGTTGAGTTGTCTTTGATCGAAAATGTGTTGGAGGCATTTTGTGGTTGGTGAGAATGGTACCTTTGGTCCCATAAAGATAGTGTCTCCACATTTTAAGTGCAAAGACAACGGTTCTTAATTCATGTTCGTGTGTCAAGTAGTTTCGTTAGTCAGATTTCAATTGTCGAGAAGAGTAGGCAATAACTTTCCTTCGTGGTATTAACACACGTAAAACCTTGTTTGGAGGCGTCACAACATGCAACAAAATTATCAGTGCCTTCGGGAAGAGATATGATAGGTGCGGTGGTTAACTTCTTCTTAAAGATACGAAATGTCGATTCTTGTTCAACGGACCAAACGAATATCTTTCCTTCGTGAGTTAACGAGGTTAAATGTCGAGAATACAGAAAAGTCGAAAATGAATCTTCGGTATACCCGGCGAGATCCAAAAATTTACGAATATAAGTCTGAGTCATGAGGGTTTCCCAATTACGTATGGCTTGATTTCTGCGGGATCGAGTTTTATACCTTGACTACTAATAACATGGTCTAAAATTTGGACCTCGTTAGCCAAAATTCACACTTGGAGACTTTGGCATAGAGTTGTTCCTTCTCTAGAGTTCGTGCGTAAGACGGAGATGTTGTTCGTTTTCTTCCTCGCTTGAATTGAATAGGTTAAGACATCACCTATGAATACGATAATGGATTTGTCTAGATAAGTTTACATACGCGATTTATAAGGCCCATGAATACGGACGAAGACTTAGTTAAACTAAACGACACTAAAAGGAATTCATAACTATCGTAACGATTTTGGGAAACGGTTTTGGAGATATCTTCTCCCTTAACCCTCAATTGATGATAACCGGAATGGAGGTCGATTTTGGGGATACACACGGAATCCTTGTAATTGATCATGAGGTCATTGGAACGGGAAAAAGGATATCGGTTCCTAACCGGAAATTATTTAGTTCACACTAATCTATACACATGAAAGGAAAACACTTTCTTCTTAACGACTAGGTTTCGAGCTTCCTAGTTCTATTCCTAGGTATCAAGTAAATTTTGAATTCTTTACCAAAAAAGTTTAACGTACACTCTCCGATAAAATTTGTCGGCACGCAATAGTTTTCTGTTGGTCACTTGAATGGCATAAGTAGTATTTAAGGAAAATGGTGGAGTGCAAGGAGTAGGAGTCAAAGCCTTGGATACAAAACATTCATCGTCACCCGAATCGAATAAATAAGAAATATAAGAGTTGTTGAGAAGAAACGTACCCATGACTAGTTCATTGTCGTCTCGGGCATCCTTGGCGTTAGTGTTGAAAGTTCAACCACGTGCGTTGGTTTTAACTTTATTCTTTGGGCATGCATTTCTAAAATGACCCGGTTGGCCACATTTATAACAAACACCCATTTTTGGTACATTGGGCCCCTTTTGAGCGACGGGGGCGGTACTTTTACAATCATGGGCCACAAGGCCACTTCTTTGACATTTGTTACAAAATGATTTGCCACATTCACCTAAATGATGTTTGCGGCACTTGTTACAATAAGGTAGGTTTCCGGCATACCCTATCTTGCCGTTGGAGGTGAGAGGCTTCTTGGCGAAATTGTTGTTGTAGTTGCTTGATGGGGAGGTTTCCCATTTTCTTTTGTTGCCACCCGATTGATTCTCGGCCGTTGGTGCCGGCGCTTCAATTTCATCCACCATTTCTATAAATTGGTGGGCCATCGTTAAAGCCTCTTGTAGGTTAGTGGGTTTGGACATTACCCTATGCCGAATGCTCTTAGGGAGACCATCCATGTAAAGTTCAACTCTTAGGGACTCGGGAGTCATGAGGTTTGGACACATTAAGGCTAGTTCGGCAAACCGTTGATTGTAAGCTTCGAGGTCATTCCAGACCGTTTTTAAGTTTCTTAGTCCCTGTTCGAGTCTTCGAGTCTCTTCACGCGGGAAGTATTCGGTGATCATTCTTTCTCTTAATTCAGTCCAAGAGAGTGTATGGGCCTCATCGGTACCCACAGATTGTACATACGTTGTCCACCATGAGAGAGCAATACCGGCGAAAGTGAGGGTGGAAAACTTGACCTCATCTTGGTCCAGACAATCGCTTATGCTGAAAACGGCTTCCGTTTGTTTAAACCATCGGGTGAGAGCAACCGGTCCCTCGCTTCCATCGAAAGTGGAAGGTTTGCATCCCATGAAGTTCTTGTAGGAGCACCCCTCGTTTGAATTTCCGGCTCCATGATTGTTGTTGTTGGAGGAGGAGTTACCGGCCATGGCCGCATTGAAGCGACCCGTCCTAATCCAAAAGGACGAATATAATAACATATGACTACATCGCGAGGTACTTGACCTCTATATGATACATTATACAAACATTGCTTTCGTTTTTAAAAGACAAACTTTCATTACATCGAAAGTTGACGGCATGCATACCATTTCATAATATATCCATCTATAATTGACTTAATAATAATCTTGATGAACTCAACGACTCGAATGCAACGTCTTTTGAAATATGTCATGAATGACTCCAAGTAATATCTCTAGAATGAGCAAATGCACAGCGGAAGGTTTCGTTAATACCTAAGAATAAACATGCTTCCAAGTGTCAACCAAAAGGTTGGTGAGTTCATTAGTTTATCATAAACATTCATTACCATCATTTTAATAGACCCCAAGATTTCATATATTGTCACGCGTAACTCGCGAATTAAAATTCATTCATATGGTGAACACCTGGTAACCAACCTTAACAGGATGTATAAACTCAAAACACCAAACCCTAAACCCTATTCCATAAACCCAAAACACCAAACCCTAAACCCTAAACCCTAAACCCTAAACCCTAAACTCTAAACCGTTAGTGTTAAAAACTCAATCTAAATCCTAAATCTAAACCCTAAATATAAATCCTAAACCCTAAATTTCTAAACTCTAATATCTAAACCCTATAAACCCTAATATCTAAACCCTAATATCTAAACCCTAATATCTAAACCCCAATAGCTAAAACCTCAAAATACGCTCGAAAAACACGATAATTGTTAAATATTACTTTTTTGAGCGTTTTCCTGCCAAAATAGAAACATTTATCACAAAGTGTCTCTACTAAATGTTCATATTTTCATCTCATCTATAATGTTCGTGAACAAAGTTGTTTCAAAAAATGAAAAAAAAAAAAAATTTGCTTCCCCCCGAATGGTTACTTCCCTCTTGATCCTACCACTATATATATATATATATATATATATATATATATATATATATATATATATATATATATATATATATATATATATATATATATATATATATATACACACAAATAAGTGCTCGTGAATCGTCGGAATGGTCGAAGGTCAAATGTATACATGAACACAGTTCAAAGTTTTTGAGATTCAAATTTTACAGACTTTGCTTATCGTGTCGGAAATATATAAAGATTAAGTTTAAATTTGGTCGGAAATTTCCGGGTCGTCACAGTACCTACCCGTTAAAGAAATTTCGTCCCGAAATTTGAGTGAGGTCGTCATGGTTAATGATAAGAGTGTTTTCATGACAATATGAATTGATAAAATAAGATTTTATCACCATTGCATAATATAGGTAAGATAATTCGATTATTCGAAGAGTATGAGTGAAGCTATTACAAAATAGCAAACTGTGAACATAAGATTCTTCTTGACTTTTGACATAGTCAGTGTTGAATTTAGAAAATATGGTGCGTCTTAGCTTTTGACGTTGTCTTGGTTGAATTCCGGAATTCAAGTGATATAAAGAAAATCTTCGAAATCTAAAAGATTTGATTCTTTGGCGAATAAGGAAATTAAGATCTCTATAATTAAATACGGTGATCTGCCTCGATTACTCTGTCTGATATTTCCATTATAAATTAAGCTCTTCCGTTCCATTATTCTCACCATTCCTATACTTTCTTTCTTAGTTCATACATCCAAAAGATTGTGAAAATGCTTAATCCCGTTCTAATCCTTGATATTTTTCTAATTATCATTTCTGTCATCCTTCTTTTCAATCTTCCACCAGAAAAAATCTGTTTACTTTTACTATTACCTTAGGGTGATATTATTCTTAATTATACCGTGTCTTTATATTGTTATTCGTATTAATATCCACGATTTATAACTTCTGCGTTGTTGTTGGGTTTTATATCTTCCCTTATATTTCGATGTCCCTACTTCTGTCTTCTATAATCATTGTCATCCACAGTTAATGCTCTCTCCTATTTGCTGCGATTTACACCCCTATTTACACTTCGAAGCTTTATGCTCTTTTTCTCTTCTATCCATTAAGCACATCATATAGTGGTCCAGAATTCATGGGTATGGAGTTTCGAATAAACAGGACTAATGTTCTAAGAGAGATATTGTAATAGCACGATCTTGATTGGTTAAATTGCCAAAATTTAAGAAAAAAGATAGAACTATCAGGAAATTATGGTCTTGATATGTTTATATATTAGATAGAATGTAAGAGTCGTGTAAAATGGCACATGATGACGTTATGATCTGTGAATCATCACGTTCCATTTAGAAACTCAGCATGACTTACTGTAATATAACCACGTTGATCAAGTGTCATTATATTATACTAACTCATGCATCATTTTCCAACACTACTTCAAAATCATTCATAATTCAAACTCTAAGTTTTTAGAGATTTAGAAACTAAAATAGTTTCAGATAACGCGGATAGATAAATGATTTCAGATAAGAAGAGTTATGAAAATATCTTTAGAAATATCGAGGTTATTCATAATGAAAGATATGATAATATCTCAGAATATCTAAGATCAGAGGATGATGAAGAATATTGTCCGCAAAGGTTTAGAGTAAGGAGCAAGATATTCGCTAAAGACTTCAGCAGTCATTGAATCATTTGGATTCTTTGAAGGCAAGTTTAGTCTTTATGATTTGTCCATGGCTTCCTTCATAGTTTCGTATAATCTGCTTTTTGTTATTAAATTTTCTATTGAGCATTTCCAACAATCCATTCTTTATTAACATACTTTCGACGGTTAAAGTCGTTTACAGTTTCTGTTGCTTCCTTCAACTTTTTCAAAGTTCGGAGTGTTGATTCGTAGGCCGGGTGCTTTTCAGAATTTCAGAATGGAAGATCATATAAGAGATAAATGTTATACATATAACTGTTGATGTAGGCATGCTGTGAGTTTTCAAAGTACTGATTGCTAATTCCTGTTGATTCATATGGTACTTTTCATTATAGGATATGGATAAGTATATGATAAGGTTTTGATGAACAAAAAAATGGTTTTTCGGAGAGATTCAAGCTAATGAGTAATGAAGTTGCTGATAAGTTTACTGTTAATGTGGTGAGATATAACTGGTTTCCCGGTAATGATGATGAAGGGGTAATTGTTATGATAAGGCTTATCCAAATGAAAAATTGAAGTTGATTTTCTGGAGCTGTGACAAAATTGGCTAATTTGGAAAAAGAATTACAATGTTTTTTTTTCGGTAATAACAATGCCAAAAGAGCTAGCACATATACGTGTTAAACGTTTACTCAGGTTCCGAGTATTTTTAGGTGCATAACTATTTGCATAAATCTTTCTTCTCGTAGATGTAGTGCAGTTGGTTCATCCTCTTGATTGAGGTGTTTTTCAAGAATCATGAAAGGTTTGAACGCTGATTGTAATCGTCAAGATACGAATGAGGTTTAAGGTGAAATCAAGTGGCAAACTTGAAGAAATGTTTAGTTTCATATGTTATAATCAATATTTTAATTCATTTTAATTGTCCAATATTAGTAGTCTACAATTAGTAGCTCAATAATTCATATATAGTTTGATAAATAATATTCGAATTAATTAATACGTGTCGTGACCCGTTATGTACATGTCTCGGACTCGATCACAACTCAAAGTATATATATTATTTTAGAATCAACCTCAACCTTGTATAGCTAACTCCAGCATTACTGTATATAGAGTGTCTATGGTTATTCCAAATAATATATATAGATGCGTCGATATGATATGTCAAAACTTTGTATACGTGTCCCGATATTTAAAGTGCGTAAGATAAATAACAGAAATTAAATGACAATAAATAAATTTGCGAGAATTTAAATTGCGATAAATAAATGTAATAAGGAATTAACAGTTAGCTAGTAACAGTTAGCTAGGACTTTGTTAGCGTGGATTCTTAACAGAATTGCTCATAGTTAATTTGTTTGTTTCTAACAAATTTTATTTTGTCCAATGTTTTCTTCATTATGCCACTTGTTAGATTCTGATAGGGCAAAATCCAAATATGAAATTGAATGAAAATGGTTATTCAGTGGTGAATGGATTCGCATATCTTGTGGATGTAAGTAGGATAGAAATGACTGTTGAATCAGATTCGAAGAATGTGCAATGTAACTTATTAATGTGAAATCTAAATATTCCTCGGGTATTACCTACCCGTTAAAATATTTTCACCATTAACAGTTTGTACAAAAGAAGCTTTTAATTACAATCTTTATGAAAATATACATACATATATATTTTCTTCAGATGTAATCATGGATTTAATGAGTTAATATGATATTAAGCTCATCTGATTTACAGTTAGAACTAGAGTACATAATCTCTAAAACATTAGAGATTACATAATCATCATGTCGAACGAAGATAAATGATGTAGAACGATGATTCTACTTGAGGTACATAATGAGATGTTGAGGCATGAGATGTTGAAACGTGGGTTGTTGGTGGTACTGTTGGTGCTGGTGGTGTTGCTGAAGCTGACAAGTTTTGCACCATATTCTCCAAATTGATTACTCGAGCGCGAAGCTCGTTGACTTCTTCCATTATTCCGGAATGATTGTCGATCAGAACGAGTGGATGAATAAGGTCTAAAGTTTGAGATAGTATATAATCATGACGAGATACTCTGGAAATGAGAGAGAAAATGTGATGACCCAGGAATTTTCGACCAAATTTAAACTTAATCTTTATATGATTTCGATACGATAAGCAAAGTATGTAATGTTGAGTCTAGAAAAGATTGGAACGATGTTCATATATTCAATTGACCTTCGACTGCTCTCGACGATTCACGAACAATTAATTGTAAATAGATATGTGTGTATGTATATATAAATAATAATTCGAAATATAATTTAAAGTATTATATGTTATTGTTATTAAAAATTAATAAAATAAAAATAGGGTATTATAATAATTATTATTTAAAATATATCTATATATATAATTAAAGTATGTTGAAAATAAATATTTAATGATTGTAATACTCGTTTGATGTCCCGATTGATATTAAGCAAGTTTAATTCAAACTTATATGATTTTAAAATAAACGGTGATCCGAAAATGAGTTATATAAGTTATAGTCTTATTAAAAGTATATTTAGGATCTAATTATTTAATTTTAACACTTTTTATATTTTACTCATAAATGAGAGGGACAGTTGATGTACTTTTTAGTTATTAAATTAATGACAAAATTTTATACCATAATGACCTAAATAAATAAAGACATTTAATTTAAAAGTTTGGGATTTTTCTGAGACCTTTTTATTCGCCACTGATTATCAACGAAGTACGAAATTTAGTCCCTAATTAGTGATGGCTAACTAATAACACATTTTTATGTTAAATATTATTATTATTATTATTATTATTATTATTATTATTATTATTATTATTATTATTATTATTATTATTATTATTATTATTATTATTATTATTATTATTATTATTATTATTATTATTATTATTATATTATTATTATAATAAATTCATGTCGACAAAGAAAACTCCAATTTCTCCGATGGCTTATTATTTGTACAGTTATTTCCCACTTCTCATTTACTTTATTATAATATATATATAATACTATAATATATATATATATATATATATATATATATATATATATATATATATATATATATATATATAATATATCTATATATATAGAGATATATACATACTAGTACATGATCATAACTCCCACCAAATATTTTTTTGTGATCTTCTCCTTGCTACAACATCTCAGCCACCACACTATCTACCACATCGCCACCACTATAGTAAACCATCACCACCATCTATGCCACCCCAACCCTCCTCCATGTCGATCACCACATCTCAACCTTAATCCACCACCTTCATCACCATTGAAACCCGAAAACCACTACCATCTATGTTGTTTCTATCCCTTCGAAACAACCACCGACTACCACCATGGCTCACTACCATGAACAACCGCTACCATCTCCGTTTTTCCTACTATTACTTCGTGTTTGTTTTCACAGTCACTACAATCGAGTGCTGCTATACTCGATGCAGTTTGTTCTGGCTAAACCCAAATCCAACACACAAGGTGATGGTGTCACAGTGATAAGATGATTTAAAAAAGATAAATACAACGAAGATAATGATGCTATGGTTCTGTTCATTCGAGTGTATTAGTGATGCTACTATTGTTGCCGTAAAACACCTATCACCACTATCCACCGTCGATAACCATCGTAACACCATCTTCACTAACACCCACTTCCACCGCTATTTTCCTCTCCCTTTTCTCTATTTCTTCCTTCTGTTTTTTCTTCGTAACCCAAAACCCACCTTCGAAACCTATCGTAAACCTGCTTGTACAAATCATTTCTGTTACAAAGACCTGCTACAATCGAACAACCACCTCAATCTGCTACTGCAGCACTTACTTGTTTTCCTGTTCACAGTACAAACGGAAAAATGATGATGACGAAGGACTGTTATGATGATGGTATTCCACAACGAGAGAATGATGAAAGATGAAGGCTACGGTACCCATTGTTTGTTCCCACCGTTAACCGTTTATTATTGTTGTAATCGAAACCAATCGAAACCAAAACAAACCCACCAATGAAGATGACGATGAACAGATGCTATCATGATGTGAAGTAGTGATGGTGACTTGCGAAACGTAACGAGATGTTAGTGATAAGATAATGAAACGATGAGATGATAGATGACGACTAGATAACTGTGAAAATGATGATGAACGTAATAGAGTCACGATGATGGAGACGAGGATATACAGAGAAAAAGGGATGATAATGATATAATGATGATGATATTCGATATGAAAATAATGGTGATGAAAAGATAGCGAGGAAGACGATAAATAGTGTGTATGGTATTGAAGATGGCTTCGTACCATTTCTATTCCAAATCCCCTTTACCGTTCGTTGTTACCAAATTAAAAGCTGGACCAAAGTGGTTATAATTACAACAGGCCACAAATTCAGTTTTTGGACCGTAATTGTTTGTTGGGCCGGATAATGGAGTTGGGCTAAAGGACTTAGGCCGTGACAAATAAAACGGAATATACATAAATGAGTTGCAAATAAATACAGAAAAACAAACTTGGACTGATGGTTAAGTGTTGTGTTGGTTGTTCGGGAGGTCGCGGGTTCGAGTCCCGGCTTGGGCGATTTATTATCTTTTTGAGCCTTTAAGGTAGTAACTATTATTATTATTACTATTATTAAGTTTATTGTTATTATTATTATTATTACTAGTTATTATTATGATTATTATTGTTATTGTTCTTATTAGTATTATAATTATTATTATAAGTAGGAAAATTGTTGTTATTATTATTATCATAACTATAATTATTATTGAAATCATTAGTATTAACATTAAGATTACTATTATTTTTACTACTAATATTATTATAAGTATTATTATTATCATTTAGGATTAGTATTAGTATCATTTTAGAATTTTTATTAATATTATTATTAACAAAAGTATTATTATCAAGATTATCATTTGTAATAAGATTGTTATAATAATTATTATCATTAAGTATTATGTATTATTATCAAAATTATTATTTTTATTATCACTATTATTAAATTTTTCATTTTATTAAATATACATAAGACATAAATTAAGGATATAACTAATAAATTTATACATATACAATTATTCGATTACAACTATGTATATTACTAAATATACAAATGATATAGGTTCGTGAATCCGAGGCCAACCCTGCATCGTTCAGTTGTTCAATGCCATTATATGTATATTTACTACAAAATACAATATTGTGAGTTTCATTTTCTCCCTTTTTAAATGCTTTTGCAATATATATTTTTGGGACTGAGAATACATGCGCTGCTTTTATAAATGTTTTACGAAATAGACACGAGTACTTAAAATTACATTCTATGGTTGGATTATTAACCGAATATCGCCCTTCAAGTCTGGTAACCTAAGAATTTAGGGAAATGGCCCCTGATTGACGCGAATCCTAAAGATAGATCTATGGACCTTGACAAGTCCCATTAGGGGTACGAATGCTTTAGTACTTCGAGATTATTATACAGACGAGAGGTTCTGTTTTGGGGATATTCTATGCATTAAGTTAACGTCGGTTACCAGGTGTTCAATCCATATGAATGATTTTTGTCTCTATGCATGGGACGTATATTTATGAGAAATGAAAATCTTGTGGTCTATTAAAATGATGGAAATGTTTATTTATGTTAAACTAATGAACTCACCAACCTTTTGGTTGACACTTTAAAGCATGTTTATTCTCAGGTACAAAAGAAATATTCCGCTGTGCAATGGCTCATTTTAAAGATATTACTTGGAGTCATTCATGACATATTTCAAAAGACGTTGCATTCAAGTCTTGAGTTCATCAAGATTATTATTAAGTCAACTATAGTTAGATATATTATAAAATGGTATGCATGCTGTCAACTTTCGATGTAATGAAAGATTACCTTTTCAAAAACGAATGCAATGTTTGTAAAACGTCTCATATAGAGGTCAAGTACCTCGCGATGTAATCAACTGTTGGGAATCGTTTATAATCGATATGGACTTCATCCAGATAGATTAGGACGGGTCTCTACAGAAAATAGTATTTCGGACAGGTTCACCGGTAAGTGCTTCAGGTTGAACGCCAAGAGGTGAATTCGGTTGGTGGAAAGGATCGCATTCTTCTCGTCTCCATTGATTAAGTAGGCTAAGAACTCATCAGATGAATTAGGGATGGATGATTGGTTGATTCATTCTGGTGACACTGCTTTCGGAGCTTAGGTGAAACTCCATATCGAAAAAGCTGTCGAAATCCGAGGAATTCGAACTGGTTGAGGGATTCATCTCGTACGATCAGATGAAGGATTTTCGATAAGAAATAGATTATAGGATGTAGATTAGTACCCTGCAATACATAATTTACATATGAATATATAATACTAAAATCCCATAAGTTACGGAGGAACCTACGGAAGCTGTCAGGCAAAGGTAACAATAATAGATACTCTGAGATATGAATTTATCTATACACTGTCTATGCAATAGAGGTAGTAAGACGTGTCTAGACTTAGAATGATAAGCAGGTAATTTCCTAAGGATGCTAAGCAGATGATTTTCGACTAGAAACGATAAGCAAAACTTTTGACATACAGCTAAGGTCGAAGTCCAGACTCATTAATGTATCCTAACAACTACTAGTTAGACACACTAATGCAAGACATGGTTAACTAACACCACCGCTCTGATACCACATGAAGTGACCCGTCCTAATCTATAAGGACGAATACAATAACATATGATTACATCGCGAGGTACTTGACCTCATACATTATACAAACATTGCTTTCGTTTATAAAAGACAAACTTTCATTACATCGAAAGTTGATGGCATGCATACCATTTCATAATATATCCAACTATAATTGACTTAATAATAATCTTGATGAACTCAACGAATCGAATGCAACGTCTTTTAAAATATGTCATGAATGACTCCAAGTAATATCTCTAGAATGAGCAAAAGCACAGCGGAAGGTTTCGTTAATACCTGAGAATAAACATGCTTTCAAGTGTCAACCAAAAGGTTGGTGAGTTCATTAGTTTATCGTGAACATTCATTTCCATCATTTTAATAGACCACAAGATTTCATATATTGTCACGTGTAACTAGCGAATTAAAATTCATTCATATGGTGAACACCTGGTAACCGACCTTAACAGGATGCATATAGAATACCCCATCATTCCGGGACTCACATCGGACATGATAAATAGAAGTACTAAAGCAGTTCAAATTCTCTGACTGGGGCTCGTTAGTGCCCATAGATCTATCTTTAGGATTCGCATCAATTGGTGACAATTATCATAAACACCAATTCTTAGGCTACCAAGCTAAAAAGGGGCATATTCGGTTCGATAATCCAACCATAGAATGTAGTTTCGATCACTTGTGTCTATTTCGTAAATTATTTATAAAAGCAGCGCATGTATTCTCAGTCCCAAAAATATATATTTCAAAAGCATTTAAAAAGGGAGCAAATGAAACTCACAATACTGTATTTTGTAGTAAAAATACATATGACGAAACTGAACAATGCAGGGTTGGCCTCGGATTCACGAACCTATATCATTTGTATATATATTAAAACATATACTTATAATCGAATAAATTTATATATTATTATTAGTAATATAATTTTTATCTTATTACTTATGTGTTTCTTTATTTAATTTAATATATTCATTTTATGTTTATATTAATATAGTTAAGTTAACTAAATTTTTTATATGAAGATCTTTTGTTTGTGAAATTAACAGTTATGATAATACTAGTATTAGTAAAAAAAATATTGATATTATACATTAATAATAATAAAAGTGATAGTTTTAATAAAATGATAACTTTGAAGATTTTTAGTTATAATGATACTTCTAATAGAAAGATTTAACAGTGAGATTGATACTAATATTGGTGATAAATATAATAAATTATTTTATGATAGTAATAATAAAACTAATAATACATAGTGATAACAATAATAATAATACTAATTATTCTAATAATCATATTCTAATATTAGTTATAATAATGATGATTTTATTAATCATTTTTTTAAATAATGCTAATAATAGTAATGGTAATACTAATAATATTAATAGTGATAGTAATAATAATAATAATGATAATATTTATAATAATACTTATGTTACTAATAATAATAATAATGCTTATACTAGTAGTAAAATGATAACATTTATATTTTTAGGTGATAATAATATTATTAGTAATAACATTAATAATAATAAAAATCATATTTGTAATTATAATTTTAATATAATAATAAAATGAAATTTCTATCATGATACTTATATTTGTAATAATAATCTAATAATAATAATAATAATAATAACAATAATGATAATGATAATAATTATAATACTAATAACAGTAATAATAACAACAATCATAATAATAACAATAACAATTACGATCATAACAATATCACTTATAATAATAATAATAATAATAATAATAATAATAATAATAATAATAATAATAATAATAATAATAATAATAATAATAATAATAATCATAATCATAATCATAATCATAATAATAATAATAATAATAATAATAATAATAATAATAATAATAATAATAATAATAATAATAATAATAACAATAATAATAAAAATATTGGAAGTTCTACCTCAAAAGAAATCGATTTTTAAAAAAATGGCACTAGCCAGGCTCGAACCCGCGACCTCTCGAATACCCGTCAACACCCTAAACCATGTAACCATTTCCGTTTTTCCTTATTAACATCCCACCCATATTTATTTAGCCCGTTTCATTCTGCTTCCCTTTTCTTGTTCAAACTCAGAAAACAATTGACCAGAGGATCGACCAAAATCATTACATCTAATTCAATTTGGTTTACATTTTGGAATTGAAACATAAACGATAATGATGTATCTGGATTTGATTAAATAATAGAAAGAAAAGAAAATAAACTGCAGTAGAAGCTTTATTAACACGAAGAACATAACATTTGATTTTGAATTTATGAATGTTTTAGATAAAACTTATAACATGAAAAAGTCTCTAAATCACCCCTATAATCTTTCTGAACACTCAATTGAAACAGATACATCAAATTGACTTCGAATTTTTTTTCCATGAACAACCCGTTTGCCCTTTTTAAACTTAAACTTTGACCTTAAAATTCGTATTCGATATAACGAATTGATAGTTGAGCTTTTGCAGATAATTTTAATAAAGGATTCCTAACAGAACCACGTTATTACATTTTGAAAAACAAAACGAATTCGAGCTTTTTAAAAAATAGAACAATAACAGAGCTGCTATGATAGTTTCCTGTTTTAATTTTAATAAGGGTAACGAATTACAAATTGTGTATTGATATATTGATGGTGAGAAGTCGTCTGATTTACTAATCAAATAAAAAAAATGATCGATTGTTATATAGCAGTTAAGAGCCGACTGTGTTGAATTGGACAGAAAGAAAATTATAAATAAATAAAAAGAATAAATTTGATATTGAAAGCTAACAGAATTTGATTGATTGTGATAAAGGAAATCGGCCAGTTGGATTCTAGCAATCAAAAAAACGAATATTGAAGAGAAAGTAGATAAGACTCGATCGTGATGCCAATCTGAATCAGATTATATTTTATATTTAATTAATTAACATTAATAATTGATATTAATAATAATAATACATTAATAAAAAATACTAATAATAATAATAATATTTGAATTAATAATAATAATGTTAATAATACTAATCACAAAATAATACTACTAATAAGAAAAAATGATAAAAGTAATAATAATAATTTTAAATAAAAATGATAATTTTTAGTAATTATGTTAATAATGAGAATAATAACTAATAATAACATTAACAATTATGATAATAATAATAATCATTATTAACAATATTAATGGTAAATTGAATTATTTATATGATAATGTTAATAACGACTTTAATAATAATGGTAATTATAATTATAAAAGTAATAATATTAATAAAAATAATAATATTAATCAATATAACAAATAATGTTTAAATTACAACTAAATAATAATTTTTAATCATTCTTATAGTAATACTTATATTTAAGTATTTATTTCGATAATCATAAATCTTAAATTTATTAAAATTTTAATATTTAACATTTATTAATATCACTAATAATGATATTGATGAAAGTAGTAATAATATAGTTTGTCATTACTATCATATTTTTAACTTGCTGTTACATCATATATTATACAGATTTATTTACAAACAAGTCTTCGTGAATCGTCGGAATGGTCGAAGGTCAAATGTATACATGAACACAGTTCAAAGTTATTGAGATTCAATTTTTACAGACTTTGCTTATCGTGGCGGAAATATATAAAGATTAAGTTTAAATTTGGTCTGAAATTTCTGGGTCATCACACGCATCCACGGCGGTGGCTATCATTCGTTGAAGAGCTTGTTCAAGAGTCTCGGGAAGTGTATTGTGTTGACCTTGGTGAGCCATTATTCCTTGAAAACGCAAGAATATCGTTGATTAGTATTCTCAATAATACTAATCGTGATGTGGAATAAGGATAAAGAGAAAATTTTCCTTGACTCGCCTAAATTTTTTTATGTCATAATGTCGGAATGTTCATATGAGTCACCGTAATATAATTCCGGCAATTATATTACCCTAATTCATATGTGCATTCTACATTATTTCACAAAGTCAAGGTGGCGTGTCAATCAAATTAAACAACGTGAGATCAAGATGGAATAAGAGTTAGATATGAATGAAAGAGTTCGAGTATAAATGCACAAGTAATCAAGTAAGTCCTACTTCAAGTCTATATGCCGGTTGTAGTCTAGACTCACTAATGCACCCTATGACTCGGGGTTGACACCAATGAACTCTAAATCCCTACAACAAATGCTTTGATACCATCTGTAGCGACCCGACAAAATTGTCATTGACGGCGCCGTCTACTTAGGTCCCGTTACGTGGTCATAAGTCTTTAAAATAATGTTTGACCAAAAATATGTCGCATTCATTTCAAATGTAAAGATTGTTTCAAGTTTACAAGAATAGTTCAACCACAAGTTATGTTACAAGGTTATAAGTACAAATGAAACCTATACGACACAGTTTAAAATAAAGTTAAAAGACGCTCCATGTACGCATATATACTTGACATCTAATGCAAGTATCAAAATAATGAGCGGAAGCATGTATCACATATCGTTCAAAGACATGAGAAAAACATAGAAATCTGTCAACGAAAACGTTGTTGAAATCATAGGTTTAAGTAAGTAAGTGAGTAAGTAAAATGAACCATAAGATTTATAACATTTCAATAATAGTAAACGATTCCAAAAATTGTTATCACGAGCACCCAATTATCAAGGCTTAACTTTCCTTCCATAGAACTCCATCACAATAGTGTTAGAACATACACTGTTTCTCGAAAATATATTTCATCCGAAGTAACGGTAGCGAACCGTCCGAATGAGGGTTTGTCAAACCCATATGGCCATACAACATAAGGTCTCGCTTACACCCAGCAAGTGTAACTAATGATAATCGAATTGAGGATTTTGTTCTAACTCGTATGTAGAATGTTTGTTTTCATACTTGTGTTCACTTTGTAAAATGAAACATTTATGTTTTCTCATCCCAAATGTAAGTTTAAAAGAGTAAAAGTGGGACTATGATCTCACCTTGAGTGCACGAGTAATAAAGTAATTTACAAGTAAACGTGTGCAAGGACAATTGCTAGTCTTGACCTAAACAAGTAGGTTGTATCAATAACGGTAAACACGATGGGTCAAAGTTGTTCAAATAATCCTATGGCTCATTACGACTCGATTACGTATAGCATGTGAATCACGTTGCCAAGTTTCATGCATGATTCAAATATAAAAGCATGTTAGGATGATTGCATAAGTATTTGGTTAAGTTTAAACAAAAGTCAACTTTAGTCAAGTCAAAGTCAATGAAAAAGTCAACACGTTCGGATCGGGTCCCGAACTATTTGTTTTGAGGTTTTTAATCATATATGAGTATGTTGGCCAAGTTTCATGTCAATCGGAGGTGCGTAGCATAGTTAGAACTAAACGGAAAATTGAAAATTTGGGCAGCCCTCGGTAGTTCATCTGGACGGCATCCAAAATGGCTGGACGGTGTCCAGATGTGAAAGCCAGGACGGCATCCAAGATATGGGATGGCGTCCTAATGAACTACAGGTTGCTGAAGCTAAAATTTCACAAGTCTCGAACCAAAACTCAAACAAACACAAATTGTGAACTGAAAACACTTAAAACATGTATCTTATATCGTTGGAAATGTATTTTGACGAGGAATACAACTAATCACATATCATCAAACAATTACATCATTTAAATGACCAAATCCTCGTCGAATGATCGTTAAAAGTTCATCATTGAAGTTTAAAGTTCGTAAAACGCACTTTAGGATTCAGGAATCCAATTTACACATACAATATGCCGTTTCGAAGGTAATTAAACATACATTGCAACTAAACACTTACTAACAACATTAACAAGCATTCAATGCATCAAAAGTTCATTTTAAAGCTCATCAAACCCTAACCAAAATTATGAATTCAACCATTTTGTAAATGAAGCTTTTCTAAATCAACCTACACATCAAATTAAAGCTAATAATGCTAGTAACACATTTAATACATGAACTTTAACATTTAAACAACATTTAATCATACGAAATTCAAGATTAAGCACACTCATTTTTCATATTCAAGCTAGTTACTCAAAACAACAAATCGAGCAAACCAAACACATATTCATGTTAGACTTGAGCCATAGACACTAATTAACACTTTTATAAGTCAAAATTATCAAGAACATAAAATCTAGTGTTTTTAGAAAGTTACCCAAAATAGATGAAGTTGGTATGGAATTGAAGAGGAAGATGCAAGGATTCCAAATATGTAGTTTGTTTTAGTTGATGCTTGCTAGATTTAAAATGGATGATGATTTAGTGAAGTGGGTGTTTGAGAGTAAAATGGAAGTAGTATAGAAAGATGGGAGGTGATGAATGAAATGAATATTGGTGGTGGATGTAGACTAGTCCAACTAGTCACATCTTTCATCAAATGATGAAATTAGTCCCTCGAGTTCGGATGCGGGTGCATGAGTTAACCAAAGGAATTATTTTTAAATACACGAGAGTAAACGAGAGATGTTATAATCCAATAACGAAAATATTAAGAACGTTAACCAACAGACGATACGAATCTGGATACGAAAGATATCAACAAAAATAAAAAGACGGGCATTGAAATAATTTAACGGAAAAATGCGAGATGTTACAAACGGTATACGGCATGTTGAAGTTCCCAACTCCAGCCGGGGTAGCCACGATCGGACTCAGGAATTGGAACCAATCGAGTGTATGCAGATATTCAAAGGCACAAATGATATTATAATCCATGATAACGGTTACGTGTCCCCGAATCCTAAGCATCCGGACCAGCGGATCCTGATCGGCACTACCTTGAGCACCAACGCGAGGGACACACTCTGTAAACTCTGAAATTCGCTTGGGCGCCATCCGACATGACAGGCGTCCCACGAGAAATAGCTCAACACCGGATAAACGCAAACCTGAACATCACACTGGTTGTTCAGAAGAAAAGAGCAATGGCGCTAGAACGAAGTGAGTTCCTGGATAATGAAGTACAACGGCTGGTCGATGCCGGTATAATGAATAAAGTAAAATATCAAACATGGGTGGCCAATACCGTGATGGTAAAAAAGGCAGACGGATCTTGATGCATGTGTGTCGATTACAAAGACATCAACAAAGCATGCCCAAAAGACAATTACCCTCTGTCGGAAATTGACTGAAAAGTTAAAAAAAGATCAGGGCTATTGAGGAACCCCTACCGGCAGAACCAGGAATGAGAGCTACTCAAGCGGCTAGGGACGAGTTTGAAAAACGGTGTTTCGAGTCAAATGAGGTAGTGTACTTAATGTTAGCAACCATGTCTCCGAAGCTCAAAAAGAGCATTGAGAGCTTAGGATCGTATGAAATGCTTAACTAATTGAAGAACATGTTCCAACAACAAGCAAAGCAAGAACAGTTTGACACCGTGAAAGCTCTCGTATGTTGCAAAATGGCAACGGAAAGTAGCTTTAGTGTCCATGTACTACAAATGAAAGGGTACATAGACCGGCTGGAGCGCCTTGGTTTTCCCATAAGTTAGGAGCTTGCAACGGATTTTATCCTGAACTCGCTGACTAGTGCATATGAAGGGTTCATCATGAACTACAATATGATCAATATGGAGAAAACAATCATGGAGCTCCATTGCATGTTGAAAATCACTAAGACTAACATGGCCAAAGCTAAACCCGCAACTTTCGTCCTAGCTATTCTTGAAGGTGGGATCAAGAAGAAGAAAAGCGAAGCAAATGGCAAGGACAAGGGTAAGGGTAAGGGTAAAGTTGGCACGTCCAACTTCAAACCTAAACCTAAGGGCATTGCTAACTCTTCTACTTCAAAGATTCCACAAACCAAGTCTCCTGAAGAAGCAATATGCTTCCATTGTGGGGATAAAAAACATTGGAGGCGCAATTGTTCTAAGTACTTGAAGGAACTTAATAATCTACGGTCCAAGGGTGTCGCCATACCTTCAAGTTTGTTCAGGATTGAACTAAACAATACTTCTATTTCTAATTCCTGGGTATTGGACACGAGATGTGGTACTCACATTTGTACAAATGTGCAGGGACTCACAAGATGTAGGAATCTGAAGATCGGGGAGCTTAATCTAATCATGGGGAACAAGAACGTTGCCTCTGTTGATATGATTGGAGAATACAAGCTTTCTTTTGATTCGGGTCTATGTATTATTTTATCTAATCTTTGCTACAATGTCGAAATGGCAAGAAACATAATATCATTTGATGCTTTATCTAATGATGGCTTTGATTTTAGTTTTGATAATTGTGACAACCCGGAAATTTCCATCCAAATTTAAACTTTATCTTTATATTATTCCGATACGATAAGCAAAGTTTGTTAAGTTAAACCTCAAGAATTTTAAACTGTGTTCATACATTCATTATAACCTCGACCAAATTCCGATGATTCACGAACCGTTATATATAAATAGATATCTATATATATCTATATATATATATTATAACTTGAGAATATTAATAAATTATTAAACGTATAATACTTTACACGAACGTATTTGTTTCAAAATGTTTATCGATGGAATTAGAAGATAATATCAAATGATTGATTTATCAGATACATTGTGATATGATTACGGGTCCATGTTATGAGGTCCACTGTGACGACCCGGGAATTTCTGACTAAATTTAAACTTAATCTTTATATGATTTCGACACGATAAGCAAAGTCTGTTAAACTGAAAATCAAAAACTTTAAACTGTGCTCATGTATACATTTGATCTTTGACTAATCCCGACGATTCACGAACAATTGTTGTTAATAAATATATATATATATAAATGTAAATATATGTGTATGAATAATAGTATGAAATAATAAAATATGTAATACAACTTAAAGATATAGTTATTATACTAATTATATTATGACTACTTTCATTAATATTAAAATTTGTATTAGTAATTACTATTTCTCAATATATAATATATAGATGTGAAGTGTGTTAATTATAAATTGTTATAATATTATTATTACTAATATTAGTATTATCATTAATTAAATTAGTATTATTATTATAGTTATTATTCTTATTATAATTAAAATCCTTATAGATATTATTATTATAAAAATTATTATTATAAATATTATTTATTATTGACAATATTAAGAGTAGTAGTATTATTATAATTATATTTATTAATTATTAAGATTAATTATATCATATAGACTTATACGTATTATATACACAGAATATTATATACAGGTATATATACAAACAGATAAATACTAGTACGCAGATTTATAAATTAAGAATCAGTTTGGGTTCATATATACAGATTCATATATACAGGTTCATACGTATTATAAAAAGATAATTATGTAAATATTGTTAAATACAAAATACATACAATTATGACCGTATTCTATTTTCCATTGTTGTCAATATGTAGGTAATTTGTTCTTGTCTCATAAATCGTACCAATTAGGAATTTCATTAACAAGAACAAAACAAAATCGGTTAGCATCGATTATTCTTTTCTTTATTTTATGTCTAACAGAATAAATGTTGTCGAGCAAATCAAACAATAAGACAAGGATTAATTGAGTCAATTTAGTTGAAAATATATCTGTTAAACCTTATTTAATACACTAACAATGTAAATAGATTGAAAACAACATAAATCAAACTCAACAACTCCACTAGCTACGTCGATTTCTAACAACATAAACCGGCCCCATATTTGCAAAATGAGCCATCCATCTCTCTCAATTCCATATTCCTCTTATCTTAGAATTAATTTTTTTTGTTTCTTTCAAATAAATATCTGTAAATAGTTATATATCACAATCAATCTTTAATTATTTTCTCATGTCTTCCTTTTGCCCGTGAAGTAATGTTGACACACCTACCTAAACAACCTTTGAGTGCATTCTTTTTCTTCATACATCCATCACAACCTTACTATGAACACCACCAACACCTAGTAAATATTATGCTACTATCAACCGTTTCTGTTTCTACCACAAGCACACCTGCAACCCACCAAAACTCTCATTCCTGTTACTGCTAAAACCCTGCTTCGGCTGTTGCTTTATACGTGTCTCTGTTAACTGCTTCTGCTCACCAAAACAGACACCAACAAACTATACCTGTGCAGCTTCTTTTGTCGCTGTAAGCCACCATCAAAACCATCTTTCATTACTGCTTTGTTGCTATATACGATTGCTGCTACAACACTGAACTTGTTTCTATTTATGCTTCCTCCTGCTGCTGATATAATTTTGTTTACAAGCCGATTACCACCATCACTCAACCATCTTAGATTAATTAATATTGTTAATGCTTCTTTTCTCCTGTTTCGTTCCATGAAACCATCTTTAACCTTCCCCATTTAAAATTTGAAACCACCACCATATACACATCTGTTTTTCTGCTTCGATTGAACACAAATCCCCATGGTCCGAACCCATCCTTCAAATACAAGCCAAGGACCAAACCCGTCTTACTTATCTATCCTCCTTTGTTGTCACCAACAAATCAATTATTGGGTCAGGAAGAAAATTAACGCAAACATTCTAACACTTGCTACTAGACGCCTGCTTTATCCATTTAGTTTTCTGGTTCAACTAAACCAAACCCATCAGCACCACTATCACTCACTATCACAATAAACCATCAACCAAATCATCAACACCATAACTTTGCTACTTCTTTCTTCTTCGATCACTCTCACAACCGATTACCACCACCCTCTTTATTTTAAACCATCATCAAACATCACTAACATCTGTTACTGTTCTGTTTATATTTCTGACCGAACCAGTTTGCTACTACAGTGTTCCTGTTTTAATTAAAACCCAAAGAAACGATTGTTTACTACTGTAAACACTCAACTGCCACTAAACCCTTCAAAAACACCATTAATTACTGCTCGTATTCAATCCATTTAAAAGTACAGAAAATATATAAATGGATGAAGAAATTAAAAGAATAATTGATGAATCGATTACCTACTTGAATCGATTAATGGGGAATGATGGTTCATGATGATGATGACTGATGATGTCACTGAAAGATGATGATGAATCGATGAATTACTAAACAATATGATTTTTCGCTTGATTGATTACTGATTAATGAATCGAAGAACACTTGAATCTTGAAACTTTTCTCTCCTGCTTCTTGTTCTGCTATTTCGATCTGTTTGAGCCGACAAACAGAAACACATACGGGAGTACAAATGGACCTGGTAACCCGATTTGCGTTTTAGACCTTTGTTGGTTGTTCTGAGATCCAATCTGATGTTGGGCCGAAATCAAATTTCTAATCGGGCCGAAATTTAGTTAAAAGAAATTTTGTATCAGATAAATCAGAAAAATGGAATTGCTTGAATGGTTTACGAGTGTTATCGGGAGGTTGCGGGTTCAAACCCGGGCTTGGGCATTTTTTTTAGACTACTCCTTTGAGGTTGTTACCTAGCAATTCATTTATTATTATTATTATTATTATTATTATTATTATTATTATTATTATTATTATTATTATTATTATTATTATTATTATTATTGTTATTATTATTGTTATTATCGTTAACATTAAAATTAACATTTTAATTGAAATTATAACTATCATTATTATTATCATTATTACTATCATTACTATTATTTTCATTAACATGATTTTTCTATATAATTTCATTTACATTATTTTTATTATCACTATTATTATCATTAGTATTATTATTATTATTACAATATTATTATTTTTACTACAAACATAATAATACTATTATATAAATATTACATATAACAAATTACTAATTTTTGATATAATACCAACTACAAATATATATATATATATATATATATATATATATATATATATATATATATATTGTAATATAACTATATATGTGAATACGGATTATTTACAAAATAATTATATATAAAATATAACTGAAGATATAAATATATATATATATATATATATATATATATATATATATATATATATATATATATATATATATATATATATATATATATATATATTTATGTAACTGCAACACTTAATATATAAATATTAAGTGGGAGGAATTATGTGATTATATGTGTTAATATATATACTTGATATAGGTTCGTGAATCTGAGGCCAACCCTTTTTTTGTTCAATGACGTCATATGTATTTTTACTACAAAATACAGTATGGTGAGTTTCCTTAATCCCTTTTTAAATGCTTTCACAATATATATTTTTGGGACTGAGAATACATGCGCTGTTTTTATAACTGTTTTACGAAATAGACACAAGTAATTGAAACTACATTATATTGTTGAATGATCGAAATCGAATATGCCCCTTTTTATTAAGTTTGGTAATCTAAGAATTAGGGAACAGACACCGTAATTGACGCGAACTCTAAAGATAGATCTATCGGGCCCAACAAGCCTCATCCAAAGTACCGGATGCTTTAGTACTTCGAAATTTATATCATGTCCGAAGGAGGATCCCGGAATGATGGGGATATTCTTACATGTTTTGTGAATATCGGTTACCAGGTGTTCAATCCATATGAATGATATTTTGTCTCTATGTATGGGACGTATGTTTATGAGAAATGAAAATCTTGTGGTCGATTAAAATTATGGAAATGATTATTTATGTTAAACTAATGAACTCGCCAACCTTTTGGTTGACACTTTAAAGCATGTTTATTCTCAGGTATGAAAGAAATCTTCCGTTGTGCATTTGCTCACTTTAAAGATATTACTTAGAGTCATTCATGACATATTTCAAAAGACGTTGCATTCGAGTCGTCGAGTTCATCAAGATTATTATTAAGATAATTATAATTAAATATATTATGAAATGATATGCATATCGTCAATTTTTGATGTAAGGAAGTTTGTCTTTTCAAAATGAATGCAATGTTTGTAAAATGTATCATATAGAGGTCAAGTACCTCGCGATGTAACCAACTATTGTGAATCGTTGTAATCGATGTGGACTTTGTCCGGATGGATTAGGACGGGTCCTTTCAGTTGGTATCAGAGCGGAGGTCTTAGCGAACCATGTCTGCATTAGTGTGTCTAACTGATAAGTCGTTAGGATGCATTACTGAGTCTGGACTTCGACCGTGTCTGTATGTCAAAAGTTTTGCTTATCAAAAATTACCTGTTTATCACTCTTAGAGAATCACTTGCTTATCATTCTTAGTCTAGACATGTTTTACTGCATTGACTGCATGAATAGTGTATAGACAAAATTCATATCTTAGCGTATACTTCATATCTTAGCATATATGTTACTGTAACTTTGCCCGACAACTTCCGTAGATTCCTCCGTAACTTATGGGATTTTAGTATTATATATGCATATGTAAATTTTGTATTACAGGGTACTAATCTACATCCTATAATCTATTTCTTATCGAAAATCCTTCGTCTGATCTTACGAGATGAATCCTGCAACCAGTTCGAGTCCCTCAGATTCCGATAGCTATTCCGATAGTTATTCCGACGGCTATTCCGACATAGATGTTCACCTAAGCTCCGAAAACAGCGTCATCAGCATGAATCAACCAATCAGCCATTATCAATTCATCTGATGAGTTCGTAGTTGACTTAATTAATGGAAACACGCAGAAGGCAATCCCTTCCACCAACTGAATTCACCTCTTGACAATGAACCTGAAACGTTTACCGGTGAACCTGTTCGAGACACCATTTTCAGTCCCATTTCCAGGGTAACTCGACAAGATCATATTCTATTCACAATTCTGAACCTTATTCATCCGCTCGTTCCGACCGACAATCATCCTGGAGTAATAAGTCAACGAACTTCGCACTCGAATAATCAATTCAGAGAATATGGTGCAAAATGTACCAGCTTCAGCAACATCACCGGCACCAACAGTACAATCAATAACAGCACCAGTACCATCAACAATCCATGCTTCAATATCATCATATGTACTTTGAGTATGATCTTCGTTTTACGTATCGTTCTACCTCATTTATCTTCGTTCGACATGGCGAATATGTAATCTCTAAAGTTTTAGAGATTATTTATTCTAGTTCCAACCAAAAAGCAAATGAGTTTAATATCATATTAACTCATTAAATCAATGAATACATCTGAAGAAAATATATATGTATATATGTTTTCATAAAGATTGTAATTAAAAATTCTCTTGTACAAACTGTTAATGGTGAAAATATTTTAACGGGTAGGTAATACCCGAGGACTATTTAAATTTCACATTAATAAGTTACATTGTACGTTCTTCGAATCTGTTTCAACAAGTCATATACTATCCTACTTACATCCACCGATATACAAATCTGTTCACCACAGAATAACCATATTCATCCAATTAAATATTTGGATTTTGATCTATCAGAATCCATCAAGTGGCATAATGAAGAAATAATGGACACAATAAAAATTGATTAGAAACAGATTAATTAACAATATGAAATTCTATTAAGAATCCACGCTAACAAAATCCTAGCTAACTGTTCCTAGCTAACTGTTAATTCCGTATTACCATTTAATTATCGCAATTTATTTATCGCAGTTTATTTATCGCAATTTATATTCTCGCAATTTTACTTATCGTCATTTATTTTCTGTTATTTACTTTACGCACTTTATTATTCGTCATTTAAATTTTTGTTATTTATTTTTACGCACTTTAAATATCGGGACATGTATACAAGGTTTTGACATATCATATCGACGCATTTATATATATTATTTGAAATAACCATAGACACTCTATATGCAGTAATGAACGAGTTTTCTATACAGGGTTGAGGTTGATTCTACAATAATATATATATAATTTGAGTTGTGATCAAGTCTGAGACATGTATACGGGTCACGATACATATTGATTAATTAGAATATTATAGATTTAACTATATATGAATTATTGAATTGCTAACTATGGATTATCGACTGTGGACTAATGACATTGGACAATTAAAATGAATTAAAATATTGATTATAATATATGAAACTAAATAATTCTTCAAGTTTGCCACTTGATTTCATCTTAAACCTCATTCGTATCTTGACGATTCCAATCTGCGTTCAAACCTTTCATAATTCTTGAAAATACCTTAATCAAGAGGATGAACCAACCGCACTTCATCTACGAAAAAAAAAGATTTATGCATATAGATATGCACCTGAAAACACTCAGAACCTGAGTAAACGTTTAACATGTAGCTGTGCTAATTCCTTTAGTGTTATTATTATCCAAAATAACTTTGTAGTTCTTTTTCAAATTAGCCAATTTTGTCACAGCTCCAACAAGTCAACTTCGACTTTTCACTCGAATTAGCTTATTATAACCCTGGTATATAAGTTTGCCTTTCGTCATCGATACCGGAAAAACGTTTATATCTCACTACATTAGCAGTAAATTTATCAGCAACATCATTGATCTTTGACTTTATGAAAAGTGATTATATTCATTGAAACCTTATCATATACTCATCCGCATCTGGTAATGAGAACTGACATACCAATTACCAGGAATCAGCAATTAGTACTTTGAAAACTCACAGCATATCTACATCAACAGTTATATGTATAACATTCATCTCTTAGAATTATGATCTTTCATTATGAAATTCTGAAAAGCACCCAGTCTACGAATCAATACTCCAAATTTTGAGGAAGCTTAATGAAGCAACAGAAACCGTAGACAACCGTAAACGACCTTAATCGTCGAAAGTTTGATGATAAAGAATGGAGTATTGGAAACACTCAATAGAAAATTTAGTACCGAAAAGCGGATTATGCGAAACTATGAAGGAAGCCGTGGACAAATCACAAAGAATAAGTTTGACTTCAAAGAATCCAAATGATTCAATGCCTGTTGAAGTCTTTAGCAAATATCTTGCTCCTTACTCTAAACCCTTGCAGACAATAGTCTCCATCATCATCTGATCTTAGATATTCAAGATATTATCGTATCTTTCATTATAAATATCCTCCATATTCTTGAAGATATTTTCATAACTATTCTTATCTGAAATCATTAATCTCTTAGTGCTATCAGTGTTACATCATATAGAAACTGTTAGTTTCTATATTCTGTAAACTTTCGAGCTTAAAATATGAATGTTATTGAAGTAATGTTGGGAACTGATGCATGGGTTACTATAATATAATGACATCTGATCAACGTGATTATATTACAATAAGTCATGCTGAGTTTCTAATGGAACGTGATGATTCACAGATCATATCGTCATCATGTGCCATGTTACATAACTCTTCCATTCTGATTAACTTCTGAACATATCAAGAAGATATATTCTTGATAGTTCTATTCTCAGTGATTCTGGTAATTTGACAAATTAAATCGTGCTATTATGTTCTTTCTCGTTTAGAACATAAAGCTCATTCGAAACTCCATACTTACAAATTCGGGACCGTTACTCGCTTTACTAGAGGTCGAGAAGAGAATAAAAAGGCAAAGAGCTCCAAAATATAAGAGAAAATATAAATCCCAAAAACAACCCGGAGGTTACAAACCGTGGATATTAATAGGAATAACAATATAAAGACACGACATAATTAAGAATATGTCACCCCAAGGTTATATTAAAAGTAATCAGATTTTTCTAGTCGAAGATTGAAAAGAAGGATGACAGAAATGATAATTAGGAAAATATCAAGGATGAGAACGGGATTAAGCATTTTCACAATCTATTGGATGTACGAACTAAGGAAAGAAAGTATGGGAATGGTGAGAATAATGGAACAGAAGAGTTTATTTTATAATGGAAATGCCAGACAGAGTAATCAAGTCAGATCTCCACATTTAATTAGAGAGATCCTAATTTTCCTAACTCGTCGAAGAATTAGATCTTATAGATTTCCAAAGATTTTCTTTTAAATCTCTTGAATTCCGGAATTCAACCCTGACTCTGTCAAAAGATAAGGCAAATCCTTATCTTTTCATTTCACTATGTTATGATAGCTTCACTCGTACGCTCCGTATAATCGAATCGTTTTATTTATATTAATCAATAATGATAAAATGATATTTATCAACTCATATTCGTCATGAAAACATTTTTATTGTTAGCCATGACGACCACACTCAAATTTCGGGACGAAATTTCTTTAACGGGTAGGTACTATGACGACCCGGGTATTTCTGACTAAATTTAAACTTAATCTTTATATGATTTCGACACGATAAGCAAAGTCTATTAACCTGAATATCAAAAACTTTGAACTGTGCTCATGTATACATTTGATCTTTGACTAATCCCGACGATTCACGAACAATTGTTGTTAATAAATATATATATATATATAAATGTAAATATATGTGTATGAATAATAGTATGAAATAATAAAATATGTAATACAACTTAAAGATATAGTTATTATACTAATTATATTTTGACTACTTTCATTAATATTAAAATTTGTATTAGTAATTACTATTTCTCAATATATAATATATAGATATGAAGTGTGTTAATTATAAATTGTTATAATATTATTATTACTAATATTAGTATTATCATTAATTAAATTAGTATTATTATTATAGTTATTATTATTATTATTATAATTATAATCCTTATAGATATTATTATTATAAAAATTATTATTATAAATATTATTTATTATTGACAATATTAAGAGTAGTAGTATTATTATAATTATATTTATTAATTATTAAGATTAATTATATCATATAGACTTATACGTATTATATAAACAGAATATTATATACAGGTATATATACAAACAGATAAATACTAGTACGCAGATTTATAAATTAAGAATCAGTTTGGGTTCATATATATAGATTCATATATACAGATTCTTACGTATTATAAAAAGATAATTATGTAAATATTGTTAAATACAAAATACATACAATTATGACCGTATTCTGTTTTCCATTGTTGTCAATATGTAGGTAATTTGTTCTTGTCTCATAAATCGTACCAATTAGGAATTTCATCAACAAGAACAAAACAAAATCGGTTAGCATCGATTATTCTTTTCTTTATTTTATGTCTAACACAATAAATGTTGTCGAGCAAATCAAACAATAAGACAAGGATTAATTGAGTCAATTTAGTTGAAATTATATCTGTTAAACCTTATTTAATACACTAACAATGTAAATAGATTGAAAACAACATAAATCAAACTCAACAACTCCACTAGCTACGTCGATTTCTAACAACATAAACCGGCCCCATATTTGCAAAATGAGCCATCCATCTCTCTCAATTCCATATTCCTCTTATCTTAGAATTAATTTTTTTGTTTCTTTCAAATAAATATCTGTAAATAGTTATATATCACAATCAACCTTTAATTATTTTCTCATGTCTTCCTTTTGCCCGTGAAGTAATGTTGACACACACCCACCTAAACAACCTTTGAGTGCATTCTTTTTCTTCATACATCCATCACAAGCTTACTATGAAAACCACCAACACCTAGTAAATATTATGCTGCTATCAACCGTTTCTGTTTCTACCACAAGCACACCTGCAACCCACCAAAACTCTCATTCCTGTTACTGCTAAAACCCTACTTCGGCTGTTGCTTTATACGTGTCTCTGTTAACTACTTCTGCTCGCCAAAACAGACACCAACAAACTGTACCTGTGCAGCTTCTTTTGTCGCTGTAAGCCACCATCAAAACCATCTTTCATTACTGCTTTGTTGCTATATATAATTGCTGCTACATCACTGTACTTGTTTCTATTTATGCTTCCTCCTGCTGCTGATATAATTCTGTTTACAAGTCGATTACCACCATCACTCAACCATCTTAGATTAATTAATATTGTTAATGCTTCTTTTCTCCTGTTTCATTCCATGAAACCATCTTTAACCTTCCCCATTTAAAATTTGAAACCACCACCATATACACATCTGTTTTTCTACTTCGATTGAACACAAACCCCCATGGTCCGAACCCATTCTTCAAATACAAGCCAAGGACCAAACCCGTCTTACTTATCTATCCTCCTTTGTTGTCACCAACAAATCAATTATTGGGTCAGGAAGACAATTAACGCAAACATTCTAACACTTGCTACTAGACGCCTGCTTTATCCATTTAGTTTTCTGGTTCAACTAAACCAAACCCATCAGCACCACTATCACTCACTATCACAATAAACCATCAACCAAATCATCAACACCATAACTTTGCTACTTCTTTCTTCTTCAATCACTCTCACAACCGATTACCACCACCCTCTTTATTTTAAACCATCATCAAACATCACTAACATCTGTTACTGTTCTGTTTATATTTCTGACCGAACCAGTTTGCTACTACTACAGTGTTCCTGTTTCAATTAAAACCCAAAGAAACGATTGTTTACTACTGTAAACACTCGACTACCACTAAACCCTTCAAAAACACCATTAATTACTGCTCGTATTCAATCCATTTAAAAGTACAGAAAATATATAAATGGATGAAGAAATTAAAAGAATAATTGATGAATCGATTACCTACTTGAATCGATTAATTGATCGATTAATGGGGAATGACGGTTCACGATGATGATGACTGATGATGTCACTAAAAGATGATGATGAATCGATGAATTACTAAACATTATGATTTTTCGCTTGATTGATTACTGATTAATGAATCGAAGAACACTTGAATCTTGAAACTTTTCTCTCCTGCTTCTTGTTCTGCTATTTCAATCTGTTTGAGCCGACAAACAAAAACACATACGGGAGTACAAATGGACCTGGTAACCCGATTTGCGTTTTAGACCTTTGTTGGTTGGGCTGAGATCCAATCTGATGTTGGGCCGAAATCAAATTTCTAATCGGGCCGAAATTTAGTTAAAATAAATTTTGTATCAGATAAATCAGAAAAATGGAATTGCTTGAATGGTTTACGAGTGTTATCGGGAGGTTGCGGGTTCAAACCCGGGCTTGGGCATTTTTTTTAGACTACTCATTTGAGGTAGTTACCTAGCTATTCATTTATTATTATTATTATTATTATTATTATTATTATTATTATTATTATTATTATTATTATTATTATTATTATTATTATTATTATTGTTATTATCATTAACATTAAAATTAACATTTTAATTGAAATTATAACTATCATTATTATTATCATTATTACTATCATTACTATTATTTTCATTAACATGATTTTTCTATATAATTTCATTTACATTATTTTTATTATCACTATTATTATCATTAGTATTATTATTATTATTATTACAGTATTATTATTTTTACTACAAACATAATAATACTATTATATAAATATTACATATAAAAAATTACTAATTTTTAATACAATACCAACTACAAATATATATATATATATATATATATATATATATATATATATATATATTGTAATATAACTATATATGTGAATACTGATTATTTACAAAATAATTATATATAAAATATAACTGAAGATATAAAATATAAATAAAGTATATATATATATATATATATATATATATATATATATATATATATATATATATATATATATATATATATAACAGCAACACTTAATATATAAATCTTAAGTGGGAGGAATTATGTGATTATATGTGTTAATATATATACTTGATATAGGTTCGTGAATCTGAGGCCAACCCTTCTTTTGTTCAATGACGTCATATGTATTTTTACTACAAAATACAGTATGGTAAGTTTCATTAATCCCTTTTTAAATGCTTTCACAATATATATTTTTGGGACTGAGAATACATGCGCTGTTTTTATAACTGTTTTACGAAATAGACACAAGTAATTGAAACTACATTATATGTTTGAATGATCGAAATTGAATATGCCCCTTTTTATTAAGTCTGGTAATCTAAGAATTAGGGAACAGACACCCTAATTGACGCGAACTCTAAAGATAGATCTATCGGGCCCAACAAGCCCCAGCCAAAGTACCGGATGCTTTAGTACTTCGAAATTTATATCATGTCCGAAGGAGGATCCCGGAATGATAGGGATATTCTTATATGTTTTGTGAATGTCGGTTACCAGGTGTTCAATCCATATGAATGATATTTTGTCTCTATGTATGGGACGTATGTTTATGAGAAATGAAAATCTTGTGGTCTATTAAAATGATGGAAATGATTACTTATGTTAAACTAATGAACTCACCAACCTTTTGGTTGATACTTTAAAGCATGTTTATTCTCAGGTATGAAAGAAATCTTCCGCTGTGCATTTGCTCACTTTAAAGATATTACTTGGAGTCATTAATGACATATTTCAAAAGACGTTTAATTCGAGTCGTCGAGTTCATCAAGATTATTATTAAGATAATTATAATTAAATATATTATGAAATGGTATGCATATCGTCAATTTTTGATGTAAGGAAGTTTGTCTTTTCAAAACGAATTCAATGGTTGTAAAATGTATCATATAGAGGTCAAGTACCTCGCGATGTAACCAACTATTGTGAATCGTTGTAATCGATGTGGACTTTGTCTGGATGGATTAGGACGGGTCCTTTCATCCACTGTGATTTAAGAAATCTATTCTTTTTGACAACATTCGGAAAATGGTAAAGTGACTTATAAGTAAGAACGTGGAGTGTAAATAACTTAGATGTTGGATATCGACAAGTTAAGTAACTCGACATTTTTTATTAAGATGATTTCATACGTCTATTTAACCTTTGGACTTTATCCCATGCTTCACCAACAGACTGTAATTTAAAAACTTGAAACCTATTATGAATATATATGATTCTACTTTTCTAAAACGTTTTATGATATAACGATTTCCATTATTTTAACCTTTAAACAAAATGATTCTTAAATATATTTAGTTTTAGAAAACAAAATTTTCATATTTATTTGATTTAGTTTCAAATGTACAAAAATATTTTCAGTTTAAAAAGATCTTTATTATTAAAACATATATAACTTTTATAAATATCTAGAACCACTTTTGACAACTCATTACTTAACCAGTATGATAAAGATAACGATATTTATATTTTATTTTATTAAATATATATAACGATTTAAATTAATATTATATATATTTATACGCGTATTATATGTACATAGTTTTATACTTTTACTATACTTAAACTTTACTTTTACTTAATTTTTACTTTACTTTAACTTTAATAATTCACTTTAATAATTCATACTTTAATAATTCACATTAATAATTCATACTTTAATAATTCACTTTAATAATTCATACTTTAATAATTAACTTTAATAATTCAAAAATCTATTATAAATAGAATTCAATAGGTTTCATTATTTCATAGAAACTTGAAAAATATTTTCTCTAAACTCTCTCAATCGATTTACATATATATATTTACTACGTATTATTTCAAGATATTATTAGTATACATAAAATATTAAGACGGAGTGCTGTCCGAGTGATTTCGAATTTTTTTTTCGAGCGGGATAAAGCTAAGGAAATTATGGGTTATAGCTATGGAGGTTATGGGTATGTTTCGGGAGTATTGCTCGTGAGTCAAACTAGTATTTAGCATTCCCGTTGCGTCTACGTACTTTTCTTGCAATATTGAATCTTAAAAAAAAAAAATATTGATACGCGAGCCCTCATAACTTAACTTTTATATATTATTAGTGTATCCCTGACTAGTGCTCGAGTATATAGGATTATGCATGCTTATACGTTCGTTATTGTCGTTAGATAGGTTATGTTGAATCTTGAATTAAATACATATGCTATTAAGATAAAGTATATGATATGCATGTCATTGGAAAGCTAGTGAAAAATTGAGAACTTTTCATTTAGATATCGAATGGTTTCGATGAACGGTTTAGAAGTTATAGTCAATTGAATTTTTGTAAAAATGATTATTATTATCGTCGTTATTATCGTCGTTATAATCCAATTATTATTATTATTATTATTATTATTATTATTATTATTATTATTATTATTATTATTATTATTATTATTATTATCATTGTCGTTATTAATAAAAGATATTATTGTTATTTTTATTATTATTATTATTATCGTTATTATCGTTAAGGTTATAATTAGTATTATTATTATTATTATTATTATTATTATTATTATTATTATTATTATTATTATTATTATTGTTATTATTATTATTATTATTATTATTATTATTATTATTATTATTATTATTATTATTATTATTATTATTATTATCATTCAAATAGTTATTAGTATTATCATTAATATTATTATTATTAGTATTATTATAATTAAAACTAATATTAGTAACATCTAATTATTATGATTACTATTATTATTATTAATATGAACGCGATATAAAAGATGACTAAAAGCTATTAAACGAAGCGATTAGGAAATAATGAGTATGAGTATCATGATGAAATTAAGATATTGTAAGATATTGATTTAAAGGAAAAATATCGTTTTCATTATTTTACTATTATTGTTATTAAAAATATTATTAATATTAAAACTATCATTTTTTACTAAAATTATTATTTTTAATAAAAATATCATTGTTAATATGAAACATCATTATTATTATCATTTTAGTACTATTATTAATAAAAATTATCATTTTATCTTTTTTAGAAAATATAATTATTGTTATTTTTATTAGTAGAATAATAATAATTATTACAAAATAGTACAACTTTTACTTATTATTATTATTATTATCAATATTATTTTATCAAATAAATATGTGATACAAAGATATTTTACTACGTATAATATAATTACATTAATAATACCTATCATATTATTTTTATCATATTAAATGAACTTTATAAATTTTATTACTTAAGATATATAAAATATATTTTTATTATATAAATTTTAATATAAAATTTTATTTATTAATAAAAGAACTATATTATTCACTTTAATAAAATCTATTAAAAATATTTAAATATATAAAACGACTATATTTAAACTATATAATAATCATGTATAAATTTTGGAAGACATTTTGGTCAATATGACTTTTTTTGACTTTTGCATATTTAGTCTCGAGCATTAGGATTGTGATACACTACGACTTGACCTAAATTGTTAGACAGATATTGATCAAACATATAAATATATATATAATTAATATAGGTTCGTGAATCCAAGGCCAACCTTGCACTTGTTCAATGACATCATATGTATTTTTACTACAAAATACAGTATTGTGAGTTCATTTGATTCCCTTTTACTCTTTAAATTTTTGGGACTGAGAATACATGCGCTACTTTTACAACTGCTTTATTAACTGCTTTTGAAATACATTTTGAACTGCGAATACATGAAATGCTTTTATAAATGTTTGACGAGATAAACACAAGCAAAACATTCCTCGAATGAATTATGTGGACGTGATAATTGCCACCATTGAATTATGTGGACGTGATAATTGCCACAATTGATATGAATATTTTTCCTCTGATTATTATTGCTTGGTAACCTAAGAATTAGGGAACATCACTAATTTTGAGAATTAGTGCACGCCTAATTGACGCGAATCCTAAAGGTATCTACCGGGTTTAACACCCCTACCCAGAATGTTCACTAGATGAAAGGGCTAGTGGGCGTGGTGTTTAGTACTTCGAAGTTTATATGATTATTATACAGACGAGATGTTCTGTTTTGGGGATATTATTATGCGCATTATATGTTAAGGTCGGTTACCAAGCCAAGCTATGAAAGCAATGAAAAGTGAATGTTATGTATCGAGAGAATGATTTTATACACAGGTTTATGAAAGATGATTTCGTACACGAGAAAGGTGTACTGTATTTAAAAGATATCGCATGTACATTATAGGTGGGTATAGGATTCGGGCCCATTTGTACCATGCAGGATTTAAATCTTGTGGTCTCTTAAAATTATGGAATTAATGAATTGTGATAAACTAATGAACTCACCAACCTTTTGGTTGACACTTTAAAGCATGTTTATTCTCAGGTATTAAAGAAATCTTCCGCTGTGCATTAGCTCATTTTAAGGATATTACTTGGAGTCATTCAGGGCATATTTCGAAAGACGTTGCATTCGAGTCATTGAGTTCATCAAGATTATTATTAAGTCAATTATAGTTGGATGTATTATGAAATGGTATGCATGCTGTCAACTTTAGATGAAAAGAAAGTTTGTCTTTTAAAAATGAATGCAATGTTTGTAAAATGTATCATATAGAGGTCAAATACCTCGCGATGTAATCAACTATTGTGAATCATTTATAATGTATATGAACGGGTCATTTCAGTTGGTATCAGAGCGGTGGTCTTAGCGAACCAAGTTTACATTAGTGTGTCTAACTGTTAGTCGTTAGGATACATTAGTGAGTCTGGACTTCGACCGTGTATGCATGTCAAAAGTTTTGCTTATCATTTTTGTCGGAAATTGCCTGCTTATCATTCTTAGTCTAGATACGTCTTACTGCATTGATTGCATGAATAGTGTATAGACAAAATTCATATCTTAGTGCATCTGTTACTGTAAACTTTGCCTGACATATCACGTAAATTCCTCCGTAATCTACAAAATCTACGAAAAATCATTTCATATCGAAAAATCGTTTATTCAATCGAACGAAATGGAATTCTTCATTAGTTCAAGTCCCTCGAATTCCGATATGGAATCCCACTCAAGCTCCGAAAGCAGTGTGACTGGAATGGATTAACCAATTAGCCATCATCTATTTTGGATAAATTGGGGATGAGTTCGTAACCTCCTTAATCATTGGAGACAAGAAGAAGGCAATCCTTTCCATCCACCACATTGCCCTCTTGGCGAAGAACCTGAAGCACTTACCGGCGAACCTGTCTGAAACACCATTTTCTCTCTCATTTCCAGAGTATCTCGTCACGATTATATACTACATCAAATTCTAGATTTTATTTATCCGCTCGTCCGAACCGACAATCACCCCGGTGTAATAGAAGAAGTCAACGAGCTTCGCGCTCGGGTAGTGGCTTTGGAGAATATGGTGCAAAGGTTACAAACACCAGCAGCAGCACCAGCAGCATAATCAGTACTACCATCTTCAACGCCAACAGTACCATTACCACCCCCAACCACAACCGTGTCGTAAACCTCAACTTTACAATCTGTCCCACGAGCACCAATGTCATACGCCCTGTAGATACCAAGGAATACCAACAACAACAAATGATGAAGTGTTGATTCATAACTTCATTGGAGAAACACTCCGCGGTGATTATATAATCTCTAAAGTCTTAGAGATTATCTATTCTAACCCTAACCATAAATCAGATGAGTGAATCAAAATGATAGAAGGAAGAGTAGAAACCCTGACAAGAATGATGCGTGATTTATAAGCTAGACTTGTTTTATCAATAGCATCAACAGTACCATAGCATCACCATCACTGTCAGAGCCGTCAGTGTCATCAGAATCAACAGCACCTATAACATCACAAACTCCGTCAGTTCAAGAATCACTGTGGACATCATTATGAATCAATAATGCGTATATTGTATCAACGAGTTATGAAGTATTAACTCACTCCCTCTGAAAAAATTATATGTATATTATATATATATATATATATATATATATATATATATATATATATATATATATATATATATATATATATATATATATATATATATATATATATATATATATATATATATATATGTATATATATATATATATATATATAAATTTTGAGATCAAAATAAATCTTTCCATACTAAGCTATTATGTGTGAATATTAACTACTCGGTTAATTCATATTACTAATATACAATGAGGTACGTCCTTCATCCGCAACTTAACCATCGTTAGCTACAATTTCTGTCTCAATTCAATAAATTCCAACTCATAATAAACCAAGTGTATTATTTAAATATATGTTTGATTTTACACTTTCATCATCGATGTACTCGAAACTTTCCAAATAACATCATTCGTACCTGGCGAAGTTCACAAGAATTTCACAAAAACCAGCATCATGTATCAACAAATAACGAAGTATTGATTCATAATATTATTGAAGAAATACTTATGTAATTTCTAAAGTTTTAGAGATTACTCAATTCTAGTTTCAACCATAAATCAGATGAGTTTAATTTAATTTTAACTCATTAAATCTATGTTACATCTAAAAAAATATACACATAAATATTTTCGTAAAGACTGTAATAAATTTTTTTTGTACAAAATATTAATTGTGAATTTTTTTAATGGGTAGGTAGTACCCGAGAGATATATAAATTCACAATTAATATGGTACATTCTTCGAATCTGATTCAGCAATCAACAACTATACACACTTTTTTCTCAACAATACACATTCTTTTATAAAAATGAAAACAACCATACTCATTCAAATTCAATTACATATGCTGATCTTGAAATCGCAGAATTCAATTCGAAATATAACCAGTATCATCACTCTTAGATTCCTATATCTTTCCAAGTAATACTTTGACTTCAAAACTGTGCTAAAACATCATATGTATATTAACGATTACAATCTGTGTTCAAACCCTCCGAAATTCCTGAAGACAGTTCAAATAATGAACAATCGAGATGATGATCCAACCACATGTTACCCACAGTTATGTACCTGAAAAACTTATAAAACTAAAGTCATAGTTTAACACGTATCCGTGTCAGACCCTTTGGCATTTATTAGCTAAAATGACTTTTCAATTCCTTTCCAAAGTAGTGAGTTTTGTCACAGCTCCAGCAAGTCAACTTCAACTTTTCAGTCGAAACAACCTTATAATAACCTTGATATATACGTTGCCCTTTCGCCATCGTTACCGGGGAACCATTTATGTTCCATCACATTAGCAATAAACTTACCAACAACTTCACTGATTTTTGATTTTCCGAAAAATCATTATAATTATCAAAACCCCATCATTTACCTATCTGCATCTAGTAACGAGAATTGCCATACGAATCATTGGGAATTAGCAATCAGTATTTTAAAATCTCGCAGCATGTCGACTCCAACAGTTATACATATAACCTCTATCTCCTGGACTTACATACTGCGAATGTGAAGTTTCTGAAAAACACCCTAAACTGCGAACTAGTTCTCGAAATTTTGAAAAATGCTGATGAAGCAGCAAGAACTGTAAATGACATTAAAAGTAAAAAGTTTGATGATAAAGAATAGTGGGTTGGCAAAGCTCAGAAAAAGAGAAGGTTTGGAAGTGGAAAACGGATTGAGCAAAGTATGAAGGAGGCTGTGGACAAATCACAAGGACGAAATCTACCTTCAAAGAATCTAAATGATTCAGTGTCTGCTGAAATCCTTAACAAATACCTTGCTCCTTGCTCTAAAACCCTTGCGGACAATATTCTTCATCATCCTCTTATCTTAAATATTCTAAGATATCATCGTATCTTTCGTTATAAATATCCTCCATATTTCTGAAGATATTTTCATAACCATTCTTAGCTGAAATCATTTATCCCCTCGCGTTATTTGTGTCACATCATAAAGGAAACTGTTTTAGTTTCTAAATTCTGAAACCTTCGAGTATAAAGTATGAATGTTTTGAAGTAGTGTTGGGAACTGAAGCATGAGTTAGTATAATATAATGACACTTGATCAACATGATTATATTTTAAAGTAAGTCATGCTGAGTTTCTAAATGGAACGTGATGATTCACAGATCATAACGTCATCATGTGACATATTACAAGACTCTTGTATTCTACTTAACCTCTAAACATATCAAGACAATATTTTTCTTGGTGATTCGGTCTTTTTCGAGGTATTCTGGTAATTTGACAAATCAAGATCGTGCTATTACCGTTCCTTTCTTAGAACATTAACTATTTTCATTTCGAAATCCATACCTACGAATTCTGGACTGTTATTCGCTTGACTTGAAGTATGGAAGAGGAGACAAAACTATATAAAACCCTTGAATATAAAAGAAAATATAAAGCTCGACAACAACACGTAAATTACAAACCGTGCATATCAATACGTATTGCAACGTAAAGGCACGGGAGAATTAAAAATACTATAACCCCAAGGTAATAGTAAAAGTAAATAAAATCCTCCGGTGGTAGATGAAAAAGAAGAATGACAGATATGAAAGTTAGGAGTATATCAAGGATCAGAACGGGATAGAGCATATTGATGAATACTTTAAAATATGAGTTGAGGGAGAAAGAATAGAAGGTATGAGTTGTGGAAATAAGGAAATGAAGGGAGTATATTTATAGTGAAATAGCAGACAGGGAAATCGAAACAAATCATCGCATTTAACCAAAGAAGATCCTAATTTCTTTAATTATCGAAGAACCAAATCTTATTACGAAGATTTTCTCTAAATTCCTTGAATTTCGAAAATCAACCATGACTATGTCATTGTTTAAAAAGAATGTGCATTTACTTATTTCATTCTTTTGTGATAACTTCACTCGTACTCATAACAAAAATCAAATTGCTTTATCTATATTACTTGATGATAATAAAACTCTAATTTCCAACTCGTATACGTCACGAAAACATACTTATTGTCAGCCATGACCATCCCATTCAAATTTCGGGACGAAATTTCTTTAACGGGTAGGTACTGTGACAACCCGGAAATTTCTAACCAAATTTAAACTTTATCTTTATATTATTCCGACATGATAAGCAAAGTTTGTTAAGTTAAACCTCAAGAATTTTAAACTGTGTTCATACATTCATTATAACCTCGACTAAATTTTGATGATTGACGAACCGTTATATATAAATAGATATGTATATATATATTATAACTTGAGAATATTAATAAATTATTAAACGTATAATACTTTACACGAACGTATTTGTTTCAAAATGTTTATCGATGAAATTAAAAGATAATATCAAATGATTGATTTATCAGATACATTGTGATATGATTACGGGTCCATGTTATGAGGTCCACTGTGATTTAAGAAATCTATTCATTTTGACAATATTCGAAAAATGGTAAAGTGATTTATAAGTAAGAACGTGGAGTGTAAATAACTTAGATGTTGGATATAGACAAGTTAAGTAACTCGACATTTTTTTCACTAAGATGATTTCATACGTCTATTTAACCTTTGGACTTTATCTCATGCTTCACCAACAGACTGTAATTTAAAAACTTGAAACCTATTATGAATATATATATGATTCTACTTTTCTAAAATGTTTTATGATATAATGATTTCCATTATTTTAACCTTTAAACAAAATGATTCTTAAATATATTTAGTTTTGGAAAACAAAATTTTCATATTTATTTGATTTAGTTTCAAACGTACAAAAACGTTTTCAGTTTAAAAAGATCTTTATTATTAAAACATATATAACTTTTATAAATATCTAGAACTACTTTTGACAACTCATTACTTAACCAGTATGATAAAGATAACAATATTTATATTTTATTTTATTAAATATATATAACGATTTAAATTAATATTATATATATTTATACGCGTATTATATGTACATAGTTTTATACTTTTACTATACTTAAACTTTACCTTTACTTTATTTTTACTTTACTTTAACTTTAATAATTCACTTTAATAATTCACTTTAATAATTCATACTTTAATAATTCACTTTAATAATTCATACTTTAATAATTCACTTTAATAATTCGTACTTTAATAATTCACTTTAATAATTCAAAAATCTATTATAAATAGAATTCAATAGGTTTCATTATTTCATAGAAACTTGAAAGATATTTTCTCTAAACTCTCTCAATCGATTTACATATATATATTTACTCCATATTATTTCAAGATATTATTAGTATACATAAAATATTAAGACGGAGTGCTGTCCGAGTGATTTCGAAATTTTTTTTGAGTGGGATAGAGCTAAGGAAATTATGGGTTATAGCTATGGAGGTTATGGGTATGGTTCGGGAGTATTCATCGTGAGTCAAACTAGTATTTATCATTCCCGTTGCGTGTACGTACTTTTCCTGCAATATTGATACGCGAGCCCTCATAAATTAACCTTTATACATTATTAGTGTATCCCTGACTAGTGCTCGAGTATATAGGATTATGCATGCTTATACGTTCGTTATTGTCGTTAGATAGGTTATGTCGAATCTTGAATTAAATACATATGCTATTAAGATAAGGTATATGATATGCATGTCGTTGGAAAGCTAGCGAAAAATTGAGAACTTTTCATTTAGATATCGAATGGTTTCGATGAACGGTTTAGAAGTTATAGTCAATTGAATTTTTGTAAAAATGATTATTATTATCGTCGTTGTTATCGTCATTATAATCTAATTATTATTATTATTATTATTATTATTATTATTATTATTATTATTATTATTATTATTATTATTATTATTATTATTATTATTATTATTATCATTGTCGTTATTAATAAAAGATATTATTGTTATTTTTATTATTATTATTATCGTTATTATCGTTAAGGTTATAATTATTATAATTATTATTATTATTATTATTATTATTATTATTATTGTTATTATTATTATTATTATTATTATTATTATTATTATTATTATTATTATTATTATTATTATTATCATTCAAATAGTTATTAGTATTATCATTAATATTATTAGTATTAGTATTATTATAATTAAAATTAATATCAGTAACATCTAATTATTATGATTACTATTATTATTATTAATATGAACGCGATATAAAAGATGACTAAAAGCTAATAAACGAAGCGATTAGGAGATAATGAGTATGAGTATTATGATGAAATTAAGATATTGTAAGATATTGATTTAAAGGAAAAATATCGTTTTCATTATTTTACTATTATTGTTATTAAAAGTATTATTAATATTAAAACTATCATTTTTTACTAAAATTATTATGTTTAATAAAAATATCATTGTTAATATGAAACCTCATTATTATTATCATTTTAGTACTATTATTAATAAAAATTATCATTTTATCTTTTTTAGAAAATATAATTATTGTTATTTTTATTAGTAGAATAATAATAATTATTACAAAATAGTACAACTTTTACTTATTATTATTATTATCAATATTATTTTATCAAATAAATATGTGATACAAAGATATTTTACTACGTATAATATAATTACATTAATAATACCTATCATATTATTTTTATCATACTAAATGAACTTTATAAATTTTATTACTTAAGATATATAAAAGTATATTTTTATTATATAAATTTTAATATAAAATTTTATTTATTAATAAAAGAACTATATTATTCATTTTAATAAAATCTGTTAAAAATATTTAAATATATAAAACGACTATATTTAAACTATATAATAATCATGTATAAATTTTGGAAGACATTTTGGTCAATATGACTTTTGTTGACTTTTGCATATTTAGTCTCGAGCATTAGGATTGTGATATACTACGACTTGACCTAAATTGTTAGACAGATATTGATCAAACATATAAATATATATATAATTAATATAGGTTCGTGAATCCAAGGCCAACCTTGCACTTGTTCAATGACGTCATATGTATTTTTACTACAAAATACAGTATTGTGAGTTCATTTGATTCCCTTTTACTCTTTACATTTTTGGGACTGAGAATACATGCGCTACTTTTACAACTGCTTTATTAACTGCTTTTGAAATACATTTTGAATTGTGAATACATGAAATGCTTTTATAAATGTTTGACGAGATAGACACAAGCAAAACATTCCTCGAATGAATTATGTGGACGTGATAATTGCCACCATTGAATTATGTGGACGTGATAATTGCCACAATTGATATGAATATTTTTCCCCTGATTATTATTGCTTGGTAACCTAAGAATTAGGGAACATCACTAATTTTAAGAATTAGTGCATGCCTAATTGACGCGAATCCTAAAGGTAGCTACCGGGTTTAACACCCCTACCCAGAATGTTCACTAGACGGAAGGGCTAGTGGGCGTGGTGTTTAGTACTTCGAAGTTTATACGATTATTATACAGACGAGATGTTCTGTTTTGGGGATATTATTATGCGCATTATATGTTAAGGTCGGTTACCAAGCCAAGCTATGAAAGCAATGAAAAGTGAATGTTATGTATCGAGAGAATGATTTTATACACAGGTTATGTGTATGTTATTTTTGTGCACGAGATATGTGTACGGTTACTAAGATTTATGAAAGATGATTTCGTACATGAGAAAGGTGTACTGTATTTAAAAGATATCGCATGTACATTACAGTGGATATAGGATTCGGGCCCATTTGTACCATGCAGGATTTAAATCTTGTGGTCTATTAAAATTATGGAATTGATGGATTATGATAAACTAATGAACTCACCAACCTTTTGGTTGACACTTTAAAGCATGTTTATTCTCAGGTATTAAAGAAATCTTCCGCTGTGCATTAGCTCATTTTAAGGATATTATTTGGAGTCATTCAGGGCATATTTCGAAAGACGTTGCATTCGAGTCATTGAGTTCATCAAGATTATTATTAAGTCAATTATAGTTGGATGTATTATGAAATGGTATGCATGCTGTCAACTTTAGATGAAAAGAAAGTTTGTCTTTTAAAAACGAATGCAATGTTTGTAAAATGTATCATATAGAGGTCAAATACCTCGCGATGTAATCAACTATTGTGAATCGTTTATAATGTATATGAACGGGTCATTTCAATAATGGATCAATACTTGTTTACAAGAATGGAATATTTATTTCAAAGCTAGTCCATGTAGAGGTATCTTGGAAGCCACAATAAAGATAAATGATGGTTCAATCTATAATGTTGATTCATCTAAAGATGGTTTGGATAACATGTGTCTATGGCATTGTTATTTAGGCCACATAAACAAGAAATGCATAGCCAAACTCCAGTCAGATGGAATTTTAGAATCATTTGATGTTACATCATATGATGAATGCGAATCTTGATTATTAGTAAAAATTACAAAGGCATCTTTCACAGGAAACTGTAAATGTGGTAAGGATCTATTGGAGTTGGTACACACTGATGTGTGTGGTCCGTTCAGATCACCTACTAGACACAATGAACGTTACTTTGTTACATTTACTGATGACTTCAGTAGATATGGTAACGATTATTTAATTAAACAAAAGTCTAAAACTTTGGGAGTATTCAAGGCATACCAAAACGAAGTAGAAAATCAAATGAACAAAAGAATTAAGATTCTCCGATCTGATTGAGGTGGTGTATATCTTAATGACAAATTTCATGATCATCTACGGGGTTGTGGGATTATCTCACAATTAGCTCATGCCAGAACACTACAACATAATGGTGTGGCTGAAAGGAGGAATCGAACATTACTTGATATGGTTCGATTCATGATGAGTCGCACAAAGCTTCCAATCAGTTTTTGGGGCTATGCCCTACAAACTTCCACATGGATCCTTAATCTCACCCCAACCAAGAATGTTTCTAAAACACTTTTCGGATATGGCATGGTAAAACCGTGTCTCTCTCATGTCTAAGAATCTGGGACTGTGAGACTTACATTCGTCGTGAAGCTCAAGATAAACTTGAACCCAGATCCGAAAAGTGTTTATTTGTTGGATACCCAGCTGATTTTTTTTTTGATATTTGTTTTACAACCCCAATGAGAACAAAGTTTTTGCGTCTCAAAGAGGAGTTTTCCTTGAAAATGATCTCATATCAAAAGGAACCAGTGGGAGCAAAATTGACCTTGAAGAAATTCAGGAATCAACTGAGATGGAAACAAATTCTCCTCAAGAGGTCGACTAGCCTACTGTTAAGAGAGAAACTGACCTACAGCCACCACCCATACGTAGATCTGATAGAGTTCGTCAACCACCAAAGAAATATAGTTTACATATATTTGAGGGTGATGACGAAAATATAGATTCTGATGAACCTATTACCTATCAGGATGCTATGACAGGCTGCGAGTCTGCCAAATGGAAGAAGGCTATGGACAAAGTTATCCAATCCATATCAATTTTGGACCATGATTGATAATACACCAGGTACTAAAACCATTGGGTGTAAGTGGGTCTTCAAGAATAAAACTGACATGGATAGAAATGTACACACATTCAAAGCCAGACTGGTGGCTAAGGGTTACACATAACAACATGGTGTAGACTACTTCTTGCCATAGCTGCATTTTATGATTATGAAATACAGGAAATGGATGTAAAAACAGCTTTCCTAAATGGTAGCTTTCCTTAATGGTAAGCTAACAGAGGATGTGTTTATGACACAACCTGAAGGTTATGTACACCCTAAGTATCCTAATAGTGTGTGCAAGCTTCAAAAGTCCATTTATGGGCATAAACAAGCTTCTCGTAGCTGGAATCTTTGCTTTAATGAGAAAATCAAAGAATTTAGTTTTGGAAAAAGCGAAGATGAACCATGTGTCTATGTTAGGTCTAGTGAGAGTGTTGTAGTCTTCCTTGTACTATATGCCGATGACATATCACTCATGGAAAACAATATCCTGACATTGAAAGATGTCAAAGCTTGGCTAGGGAGATGTTTCTCCATGAAAGACATGGGAAATGCATCATATATATTGGGAATCAAGATCTATCGAGATAGATCAAGGAGATTGATTGGGCTAAGCCAAACTGCATATATAGATAAGATACTGAAGAAATTTGGTATGCATAACTCCAATAAAGGGTGTGTTCCTATGAACCTTGAAATGATATTGAGCAAGTCTCAATGTCCTGGTTCCAACTTGGAGTTAACCAACATGAGTCGAACCCCATATGCTTCGGCTATAGGATCGATCATGTATTCCATGATATGCACTAGGCCTGACGTATCGTATGCACTAAGCATGTCTAGTCGTTATCAGGCCAATCCTGGTGAAGCTCATTGGATAGCAGTCAATGATTATATACAAAACCTTGTGTATTTATATTTTAAGTACAAAAGGCTAAAAGCAAAGGCCGCGTGTGGAATGGAGTTCGCCAAGAATTCTAAACCTATAAATAGAGAGCTTGGCCTCTCATTTTAGGTTGTTGAGGGGGAACAAATTCTAGCCTTTGTGACTGACTTGTGATTACGCCCAAGTGCAATTCACATTGTGTTAAGGTAATTCTTTCAAGACCGGGACAAGGTGGTTGATCATTGATTTTCTAAATGAAAAATGATCATTAGGTCCCATAATCATCATCAACATCCCATTCCACCCTTTTATTGCACTCAATCCTGGATTAATGTAATCTAGGATTAATCAATTGGCGCCATCCGTGGGACAAGCATAAAATTAAATTTGAAATATTAAATGTCGTGATATCGAATTGACTGATTTCGAATTTAATTTTAAGTTGTGTAAATTGTTTGATGATCGACAGGTAAACGCACTGTTGAGATCAAAACATTATTGAAATGGCAACAAAAAAGAAAAATAGCGGCTCTGCTAATATTTTTGATTCGCAAAATTCAACTTCGCTGGATTTCCAAACAAGTGTGGAAGAGAATGCCGCTATGGTAATCCGCAAAAAAGTCACAGCAAAAATTACGAAAATGATTGATGAAAACGCAAATATGATAAAAGGACGCACATTTTTTTCCAGAATGCAAAATTCAAAGTTAACAAGCATGGTGCATATGCACAAGAGAGGCCATAAAAGAAAAGCTGTAGAGATATGCGAAACATGGCACCTAGCGCCAATCACGTTCCCATATATGCAAACTCAGGACATGTCTGAGAAGCCGATAATCATATCATGTAAAATCGCGGATACAGGAATCTCTATAATGAAGGTACATGTGGACAATGGTAGTAGCATTGATATAATCTACGAACAATGTTAACGCAAACTACTAGGATGCATCAAGGCGGAGCTAAAAACTACTACGACCTCGCTTTCAGGATTTGTGAGGGAATCTGCATGGCCTATAGGCCAAGTTTCGTTAAACATAGAGCTTGTAGATGCAATGGACAAGATGTTGTCAAGACAAGTGAAATTAAATTTATATGTTGTACGATCAAAGTCTCGCTATAATATGCTTTAGGGAGATCCGCGCTAAGTAAACTTGGTATTATCCCGTCAACAATACACGGGATGATAAAGTTCATGAATCGTGCTAGAATTTCAACAATGAATTCCGCAGAAGTAATGCCGATATGCGCAACATTTAACACTAAGGGAGCGATTGTTGAACACGCTAGTATTGACAATAATATGGTTGTAATAAATTGCACGTATCCGGAACAACAAATAAAAATTGGTGCTAATTTGGATGCGGATATAAAAAAGTAAATTGTACAATTATTAATAGCAAATATGGACGTTTTCGCTTGGAGCGAGCAAGATATGATGGGCGTTCAGTGAGAAATTGCAGAAAATAAGCTTAATGTTAATCCAGCGTTGAATCCAGTAGTGCAGAAACATAGTGGAATGGCCCCGGACCGCATGAAATAGCTATGCGATGAAGTGGCAAAGCTAGTTGACGCAGGAATTTTGCGCGAAGTAAAATACCAGACATGGGTTGCGAACTTGGTATTAGTGAAAAAGCCAGATGGATCATGGAGGATCTGTATCGACTTTAAAGACATCAACAAAGCCAGCCCGAAGGACAATTATCCGCTTCCAGAAATTGACTGGAAGGTGGAGTCGCTACAGGCTTTCCCTTACAAGTGCTTTTTAGATGCGGCCAATGGATATCACTAGATCCCAATGGCGGAAGAAGATGAAGATAAAACCACGTTCCATAAGGGCAAGGGTATATTCTGTTATGTTAAGATGCCATTTGGACTTAAAAACGCCGACGCCACGTATCAGCGATTGATAGATAGCGCGTTTAAAAGTCAAATCGGCCGAAATCTTGAAGCGTATGTGGACGAATTGGTCATTAAGAGTGCATCACAGGACCTGATTATGGTTGATATGGCGGAAACTTTCGCTAACTTGCAGCGAATTAATATGAAACTCAATTAGTCAAAATGCAGTTTCGGCAAAAAATAAGGAAAATTCTTGGGCTATTATGTAACAGAGCAGGGAATTCAAGCAAACCCTAAAAAGATAGCCGCAATCGAGAATATGACTGCGCCCAAAACAGTGAAGGAAGTGCAGAGTTTAACAGGCAAGTTGGCGGCCTTAACAAGATTCCTTTCAAAAGCGGCGGAGCCATAATTGCCTTTCTTTCAAACTCTATAAGGATGTATAAAGAAAAATAACTTTGTATGGACAAGCGAGGCGAAAAACGCATTTTAGGAAATGAAAAAATTGCTAGAAACTTTGCCTACGCTAACAGCGTCTGTATAAGGCGAGATACTTTATCTTTACATTTCAATCGCGAATGAAGCTTTTGGGTCGGTGTTAGTTGCGAAGCGAGGAAAAATGCAGAAGCCAATCTATTTTGTTAGCAAGGTATTAGCAGAAAGCGAAATAAACTACGCACCATTGAAAAATTTGTTTATGCGTTACTCTTAACGTCGCGAAGATATTTTCAGGGACATCCAATCCATGTGCTAACCGATGTGCCGGTTAAGCATGTTTTAAATAAGCTGGACATATCCAGCAGACTCGCTAAATGGGCAATAGAATTAGGGGCATATGAAATCACTTATCTCCCGTGTACTTCAGTAAAGTGTCAAATACTAGCAGATTATCTTGCGGAAATGACTGGCGAATTAGAAGTAATTCACGAGAGGAGTGAATTAAAACCTGTTGAAGGTGAACTTGGGACTTATTTACTGATGGCGCATCATGCAAAGAGAGTGCAGCTGCTGGTCTTCTTTTAACAAGCCCTAGTGTCGAAGAGCATACATATGTGCTGCATTTTAATTTCGATGTCACAAACAATGAGGCCGAAAATGAGACACTACTCGCTGGTTTAAATATCGCGAACAAGATGAAAATCACAAAGCTTTGAACATATACTGATTCGTAATTGGTGGCAAATCAATTCAATGGTTCATTTGAAGCGCATGAATTATCTATGCAAAAGTACTTAAAGTTAGTTCAAGAAGCAGCAGAAAAGTTTAAATATTTCGAACTCTCACAAGTTCCAAGGAGCCAAAACAAAAAAGCGGATGCGTTAAGTAAGCTTGCTGCTTTAACTTTTTCGCACTTTCAAAAGAAAGTTTGGGTGGAGCAATTACCAAACAAATCAATTGAAGGCGGATTAGTTGTAGCAGTAGTTGACGAAGTGCATCCAAATTGAATGAACCCCATTGTCGAAAAGTTGCAAAACAATATGTTACCAGAGGACAAACACGAGGCTCACATAGTTCGCGAAAGAACGCCGATGTATATAAGTGAGAACGATGTGTTGTACTGAAAATCTTTTAACGGTCCACTAATGAGATGTTTGGGGCCAACGGAGGTGGCGTTAATTGTCGAAGAAGTGCACAGTGGCTCTTGTGCGCTTCATTCGGGATACAAGACTATAGCGGCTAAAATCATGCGAATGGGTTATTTTTGGCCAAGTATGTATCGAGATGTTGCGAAAATTGTAAAAAGATGTAAAGGATGTAAAAGACATGCTCCACAAAATCGAAAGCCAAGGCATAATATGATTCCAGTTAATTCCCCGTGGCCATTCTATAAATGGGCCATCGACATAGTAGGAGCATTCCCGTGAGGAACAGGAAATGTCAAGTTCTTAATTGTTGCAATTTACTACTTTACAAAATGGGTTGAGGTGAAAGAGATTCACACAATTACAGGTGTGCAGGTGCGAAACTTTGTTTGGGAATATATCGTGTGTCGATTTGGCATCCCTCGCGATCTTGTTAGCGACAATGGTGCGCAGATAGCGAAAGACCCATTCAAAACATGGTGTGAAGATTTGAACATTATTCAAAAATTTACATAAGTTGCGCATCTACAAGCTAATGGCTTATGCGAAGTCACTCACCGTGATATTGTTAGCGAGATTTTGACCTCTATATGATTATAAACGTTCCATATTAATTGATTTCGTTCCGCGAGGTTTTGACCTCTATATGAGACCTTTTTCAAAGACTGCATTCATTTTTAAAACAAACCTTAACCTTTATTTTATTAACAAGGTTAAAAGGACACCACCTAGATTATCAGAAATGATAATCTAAAAATATCACACTTACACATTACCAATACATATTGGTTTACAATATTAATATGTTACAACAAAGTAAATCTCGAATGTAGTTTTAAACAATATAATACAAACATGCTGACACCAAGTCTTGTCCATATATTAGCATGCAATAGCGGAAGCTCTTAATAATCACCTGAGAATAAACATGCTTTAAACGTCAACAAAAATGTTGGTGAGTTATAGGTTTAACCTATATATTATCAAATTAATATAATAGACCACAAGATTTCATTTATTCAATAATCCTACACTCGCAAGTGTATAAAAATCATTCTATGATGAACACCTGGTAACCGACATTAACATAATGCATGTAGAATATTCCCCGCATACTCGCAAGTATGTCATAAATTGGCAATCGCAATCACCATATAAATCGAAGTATTAAAGCATTCCAAATTCCAGAATGGGGTTTGTTAGGCCCATAGATCTATCTTTAGGATTCGCGTCAATTAGGGGTCATTTCCCTAATTCTTAGGCTACCAGACTTGAAGGGGCAATATTCTGTTTAATAATCCAACCATAGAATGTAGTTTCACTTACTTGTGTCTATTTTGTAAAACATTTAGAAAGCTGCATGTATTCTCATCCCTAAAATATTAGATTTTAAAAGTGGGACTATAACCCACTTTCACAGATTTTTACTTCGTCGGGAAGTAAGACTTGGCTACAGGTCGATTCACGAACCTATAATAAATATGTACATATATATCAAAGTATGTTTAAAATATAATTACAACATTTTTAATACGTTTTAATATTTTAAGTTTATTAAGTCAGCTGTCCTCGTTAGTAACCTACAACTAGTTGTCCACAATTAGATATACAGAAATAAATTGATATATATTATCTTGAATCAATCCACGACCCAGTGTATACACGTCTCAAGCTAGATCACAACTCAAAGTATATAAATTTTTGGAATCAACCTCAACCCTGTATAGCTAACTCCAACATTACTGCATATAGAGTGTCTATGGTTGTTCCAAATAATATATATACATGGTTAATATGATATGTCAAAACATTTGCATATGTGTCTATGGTATCCCAAGATTACATAATATATTAGAATACATGTATAATACAATATGAGTTAGCTAGGATATGATTAATATAGATTTGTTACCAATTTTTACGTAGTTACAACAAGTAAAAATATCCAATCTTGTTTTACCCATAACTTCTTCGTTTTAAATCTGTTTTATGTGATTCAAGTTGCTATGGTTTCATATTGAACTTAAGTTTATGAATCTAAACAGAAAAAGTATAAGTTTATAGTCGTAAATACAGGTTATAAGTCGTTTTTGTAAAGGTAGTTATTTCAGTCGAAAGAACGACGTTTAGATGACCATTTTGGAAAACATACTTCCACTTTGAGTTAAACCAAGATTTTTGGATATAGTTTCATGTTCATAAGAAAAATCATTTTTCCCAGAAGAACAACTTTTAAATCAAAGTTTATCATAGTTTTTAATTAACTAACCCAAAACAGCACGCGGTGTTACTACGACGGCGTATATCCGGTTTTACGGTGTTTTTCATGTTTTCAGCTTTTAAATCATTAAGTTAGCATATCATATAGATATAGAACATGTGTTTAGTTAATTTTAAAAGTCAAGTTAGAAGGATTAACTTTTGTTTGCGAACAAGTTTAGAATTAACTAAACTATGTTCTAGTGATTACAAGTTTAAACCTTCGAATAAGGTAGTTTTATATATATGAATCGAATGATGTTATGAACATCATTACTACCTCAAGTTTAGTAGGTAAACCTACTAAAAATGATGAAAAAATAACTTGAGCTTCAAAGGATCTTTGATGGCTTGGAAGTTCTTGAAATAGAATCATGACACAAAAACAAGTTCAAGTAAGATTATTACTCAAATTAAGATAGTTATAGTTATAGAAATTGAATCAAAGCTTGAATATGAATATTACCTTGATTTAGAAAGATAACCTACTGTAAATAACAAAGGTTTCTTGATCTTAGATGATTGCTTGGAATGGATTAGGAAACTTGGAAGTAAACTTGTAAACTTGGAAGTGTTCTTGATGTGTTCTTGAGTAATTGTTTTTATGATGATTATAGGTAATAACCAAAGCTTGTATTTGATTATTTTTGCTGGAAAAATAGTAACTTGGACGTTCATAGAAGAGTGTGTGTGTTTTGAGAGAGAATTGGGAAGAAAATTGGAAGTGAAATGGAGTAGGTGGTGAGTGGTGAAGGTGAGTGGGGTTAAAAGGAGTTCTTGTTTTTGTTTCCTTGCTCATAAGTCATGCTAGTTGTCTAATTGTTGGTTCCACATGTTTTTTGACTATCTAGGGCTGCTAAGATCTGAATTATTATGTGTATATACCAATAGTATATACGTCTAGGAGCTGGGTATTGTACGAGTACGAATACGGTTGCATACGAGTAGAATTGTTGATGAAAATGAATGAGAATGAAATTGTAAGCATTTTTGTTAAGTAGAAGTACTTTGATATGTGTCTTGAAGTCTTTCAAACGTGTACTAATACATCTAAATACACTACATGTTTATACATTTTAACTGAGTCGTTAAGTCATCGTTAGTCGTTACATGTAAGTGTTGTTTTGAAACCTTTAAGTTAACGATCTCATTTAATGTTGTTTACCCATTGTTTATTATATCTAATGAGATGTTAACTTATTACATTATCAAGATATTATGATGTATGAATATATCTTAATATGATATATATACATTAAAATGTCATTACAACGATAATCGGTACATATATGCCTCGTTTCAAAATTCTTAAGTTAGTAGTCTTGTTTTACATATGTAGTTAATTGTTAACATACTTAATGATATATATAATTATCATTTTATCATGTTAAATATAGTGTAAAAATATTTTAATATGATACATATGTATTTAGTAAGACGTTGTAATAACGATAATCGTTATATATATCGTTTCGAGTTTCTTAACTTAGTAGTCTCATTTTTATGTATATAACTCATTGTTAATATACTTATGGAGATACTTACTTATTATAATCTCATGTTAACTATATGTATATCCATATATATATTGTCATGTCGTTTTTGGAAGTTTTAACGTTCGTGAATCGCCGGTCAACTTGGGTGGTCAATTGTCTACATGAAACTCATTTCAAATAATCAAGTCTTAACAAGTTTGATTGCTTAATATGTTGGAAAAATTTAATCATGCAAATATAGTTTTCAATTAATATATAATCATGGAAAAGTTTCGGGTCACTACAGTACCTACCCGTTAAATAAATTTCGTCCCGAAATTTTAAGCTGTTGAAGGTGTTGACGCATCTTTTAGAAATAGGTGAGGGTATTTCAGCTTCATCTAATCTTCATGCTCCCAGGTGAATTCGGTTCCTCTACGAGCATTCCATCGAACCTTAACAATTGGTATCTTGTTTTGCTTAAGTCTTTTAACCTCACGATCCATTATATCGACGGGTTCTTCGATGAATTGAAGTTTTTCGTTGATTTGGATTTCGTCTAACGGAATAGTGAGATCTTCTTTAGCAAAACATTTCTTCAAATTCGAGAATTGGAAAGTGTTATGTACAGCCGCGAGTTGTTGAGGTAACTCAAGTCGATAAGCTACTGGTCCGACACGATCAATAATCTTGAATGGTCCAATATACCTTGGATTTAATTTTCCCCGTTTACCAAATTGAACAATGCCTTTCCAAGGTGAAACCTTAAGCATGACCATCTCTCCAATCTCAAATTCTATATCTTTTCTTTTAATGTCCGCATAGCTCTTTTGTCGACTTTGGGCAGTTTTCAATCGTTGTTGAATTTGGATGATCTTCTCGGTAGTTTCTTGAATTATCTTCGGACTCGTAATTTGTCTATCCCCCACTTCACTCCAACAAATCGGAGACCTTCACTTTCTACCATAAAGTGCTTCAAACGGTGCCATCTCAATACTCGAATGGTAACTGTCGTTATAGGAAAATTCTGCTAACTGTAGGTGTGAATCCCAACTGTTTCAAAAATCGATAACACTTGCTCGTAGCATGTCTTCAAGGGTCAGTATCATCCTTTCACTTTGCCCATCAGTTTGTGGATGATAAGCAGTACTAATGTCTAGACGAGTCCCCAATGCTTGTTGCAATGTCTGCCAAAATCTTGAAACAAATCTGCCATCCCTATCTGAGATAATAGAGACTGGTATTCCATGTCTGGAGATAACTTCCTTCAAGTATAATCGTGCCAAATTCTCCATTTTATCATCTTCTCTCATTGTCAGAAAGTGTGCTGACTTGGTAAGACGATCGACTATTACCCAAATTGTATCATAACCACTTGCAGTCCTTGGCAATTTAGTAATGAAATCCATGGTAATGTTTTCCCATTTCCATTCCGAGATTTCAGGTTGTTGAAGTAGACCTGATGGTTTCTGATGTTCAGCTTTCACCTTAGAACACGTCAAACATTCTCCTACGTATTTAGCAATATCGGCTTTCATACTCGACCACCAAAAGTGTTTCTTGAGATCTTTGTACATCTTTCCCGCTCCGGGATGTATTGAATATCTGGTTTTATGTGCTTCCTTAAGTACCTTTTCTCTCACATCTCCAAACTTTGGTACCCAAATTCTTTCAGCCCTATACCGGGTTCCGTCTTCCCGAATATTAAGAGGTTTCTCCGATCCTTTGGGTATTTCATTCTTCAACTTTCCTTCTTTTACAACTCCCTGCTGCGCCTCCTTTATTTGAGTAGTAAGGTTAGTACGAATAATTATATTCATAGCTTTTACCCGTATAGGTTCTCTGTCCTTTCTACTCAAAGCGTCGGCTACCACATTCGCCTTCCCCGAGTGGTAACGAATCTCAAAGTCGTAATCATTCAACAATTCAATCCACCTACGCTGCCTCATGTTCAGTTGTTTCTGATTAAATATGTGTTGGAGACTTTTATGGTCGGTATATATAATACTTTTGACCCCATATAAGTAGTGCCTCCAAGTCTTTAATGCAAAAACAACGGCGCCCAATTCCAAATCGTGAGTCGTATAATTTTGCTCGTGAATTTTCAATTGTCTGGACGCATAAGCAATTACCTTCATTCATTGCATTAATACACAACCTAGGCCTTGCTTTGAGGCATCACAATATATCACAAAATCATCATTCCCTTCAGGCAATGACAATATAGGTGTCGTAGTTAAGTTTTTCTTCAACAATTGAAACGCTTTCTCCTGCTCATCCTTCCATTCAAATTTCTTCCCTTTATGCGTTAATGCAGTCAAGGGTTTTGCTATTTTGGAAAAATCTTGGATGAACCTTCTGTAGTAACTAGCCAGTCCTAAAAATTAGCGTGTATGCTTCGGAGTTTTCGGGGTTTCCCACTTTTCAACGGTTTCAATCTTTGCCGGATCCACCTGAATACCTTCGTTGTTCACTATGTGATCGAGGAATTGAACTTCTTCCAACCAAAATGCACACTTTGAAAATTTAGCGTACAGTTTTTCTTTCCTCAACAACTCTAGCACTTTTCTCAAATGTTCTTCGTGCTCTTGATCATTATTTGAGTAAATAAGTATATCATCGATGACAACAATGACAAACTTGTCAAGGTATGGTCCACACACTCGGTTCATGAGGTCCATGAACACAGCTGGTGCGTTAGTCAACCCAAACGGCATAACCATAAACTCGTAATGACCATAACGCGTCCTGAAAGCAGTCTTCTGAATATCATCCTCCTTCACCCGCATTTGATGATACCCGAAACGTAAATCGATCTTCGAATAAACCGACAAGCCTTGTAGTTGATCAAATAATTCGTCGATTCTCGGTAGTTGGTAACGATTCTTGATGGTAAGTTTGTTCAACTCTCGGTAGTCGATACACAGCCTGAATGTACTATCCTTCTTTTTGACAAACAAAACAGGAGCTCCCCATAGTGATGTACTTGGTCGTATAAAACCACGCTCTAAAAGTTCCTGTAACTGACTTTCTAATTCTTTCATTTCGCTGGGTGCGAGTCTGTATGGAGCACGAGCTATTGGTGCAGCTCCTGGTACAAGGTCTATTTGAAATTCAACGGATCGATGTGGGGGTAATCCCAATAATTCTTTCGGAAATATATCGGGAAATTCTTTTGAGACGGGAACATCACTGATGTTCTTTTCTTCAGGTTTAACTTCCTCGATGTGTGCTAGAATGACGTAACAACCTTTTCTTATTAGTTTTTGCGCCTTCATACTACTAATAAGATTTAACTTCGCGTTGCTCTTTTCTCCGTACACCATTAAGGGTTTTCCTTCTTTTTGTACAATGCGAATTGCATTTTTGTAACATACGATCTTTGCTCTCTGTTTTTTTCAACCAGTCCATGCCAATTATCACATCAAAACTCCCTAACTCTACTGGTATTAAATCAATCTTAAACGTTTCGCTAACCAGTTTAATTTCTCGATTCTGACATATTTTATCTGCCGAAATTAATTTACCGTTTGCTAATTCGAGTAAAAATTTATTATTCATAGGCGTCAATGGACCACTTAATTTAGCACAAAAATCCCTACTCATATAGCTTCTATCCGCACCCGAATCAAATAAAACATAAGCAGGTTTTTCATCAATAAGAAACGTACCCGTAACAAGCTCCGGGTCTTCTTGTGCTTCTACTGTATTAATATTGAAAACTCTTCCGCGGCCCTGTCCATTAGTATTCTCCTGATTTGGGCATTCGTTTCTGATATGACCCGGCTTCCCACATCCATAACAAATAATGGCGGTATTATTTGTTCCGACATTATTTGTTCCTTTAATCTTGTTAGCCATTGGTCCGTAAACTTCACACTTCGTCGTACCATGACCCTTTCTATTACACTGAGTACACGATGTCATACAAATCCCAGTCGTATGGTATCCTTCACACCTCTGGCATGGTTTCTACCTCTGGTTGTTATTGTTAGGATTGTTCTTGCGGTTGTTGTTATTGTTGGAACGGTTATTGTAGTTGTTGTAGTTGTTATTGGGATTGTTATTGTTCTTGCGGTTAAAGTTGTGGTTGTGGTGGTAGTTATTGCGTTTGTAATTGCGATTATTGTTGTTGTTGTGGTTGTATTGGTGACTCTTGTCACTGTTTTCTTCCCACTTCCTCTTGACTTGTTTCGTGTTGGCTTCTTCAGTCGCTTGTTCTTTAATTCTCCCCTCAATCTGATTTATGAGTTTATGAGCCATTCGACTTGCCTTCTGTATGGAAGCGGGCTCGTGTGAACTCACATCTTCTTGAATCCTTACTGGTAACCCTTTTACAAATGCGTCGATCTTCTCTTCTTCATCTTTGAACGTTCTCGGACACAATAGGCAAAACTCTGTGAATCGTCGTTCATATGTGGTAATGTCGAACCCTTGTGTTCGTAACTCTCTAAGTTCTACCTTGAGCTTATTGACTTCGTTTCTAGGACGGTACTGCTCGTTGCTTGAATGCCGACGATGGTAGTGCGTAAGCAACATTTTGTCCTACCTATTCAAGATAGGTGTTCCACCACGTTAACACAGTACCTGTGAAAGTATGCGTAGCGTACTTAACTTTGTCCTCTTCAGTACACTTAATTATGGCAAACACCGATTCGGCTTTCTCGGTCCATCGTTTCAATCCAATTGGTCCTTCGGTTCCATCAAATTCCAAAGGTTTGCAGGCAGTGAATTCTTTGTAGGAGCATCCTACATGATTTCTTATGGAATTAGTTCCACTGCTAGATCCAAAGTTATTATTGTTTTGCATCGCAGCCTGTACTGCGGCTATGTTTGCTGCAAGAAAAACAAGGAAGTCTTCCTCGCTCCTTGTTCAAATTCTGACGAGTCGTCGGTGCCATTTCCTTCAAAAATAGCCCAAAAGAATTAAGTTAATCATATAGAATATTAAGAGTAGTTAATAGTATTTCGTAGCATAATATGAACTCATTTATAAAAGCTTTTTCTTCATATTAGTGTTTTATAGTTTTAATTCGTGTAGTACCTACCCGTTAAGTTCATACTTAGTAGCTAATATACAATTTAACTACTACAATTCTATATGAAAAACTGATTATAATAATATTTCGTGTTCAAACTTTTATACAATAATTTACAAACTTACAATACCCCTATTATACATATAGGATGAAATATAGCACATAATAACTTTGCTACTCGGCAGCTATAAAGGCAATTCTAGTTAATACGCAAGTTGTTCAGCAAAAGAAATAAAGACACATAATTCATAAGTCCAGAAACAAGTCATGCATTCTGGTTTTACTAAGACGACTTCCCATCCTTGGTCTTGTGGAAAGTAACCGTTATGACATTTGGCTAGGTAGCATGTTGTAATACCGTCAAAAGGACGAGGGTTTCGTAATATCCAACAGCCCCGTAATAATCTAAAAACCTTGTTTCTCACCCCCAACTACTGAATCCGTCACTTGTGGGAAGGTTTTATTTAAAAGTTGTAACCCGATGTTCTTTTTCTCACTTTGGTAAGAAGCGAAAATCACTAACCCGTAAGTATAACATGCTTCTTTATGTTACATGTTAGAAGCTCTTTCTAACTCACGAAACCCTATGTTGGGATATGTTGAGTCAAAATAGGTTCTTAACCCATAGCGTAAAATTTCATTTGGGTTCCCCGCATTTAACGCTTTATAGAAAACACGGCGTAACTTACGGTCTCCCTAATGTGATATACCCCACCTATCAAAGGAAAGCCTTTTATAAACTAAGGCATTTCTGGAAAGTCTTTCAAATGTTTGACAAGTTAATTTCGCCATAACTAATTGTGCTGATGAATTCTGACCGACTCTAGACAAGATTTCCTCAATCATATCCTCTGGTAGGTCTTCTAAAATATTCGGTTGTCTACCCTTAAAGTCCATTTAATTTTTATACTGTAAAATAGACAAGGATTAGATTCGTGAAAGATAATTAACAAAAAATACATACAATTTTTACATAGAACATAAAAGTACAAGCACACTACAATACATATAATAGACAACATGATTACAACCCTCTAATCTGAATCACTGGTTTTTTCTTCTTTGGACTTGGTTCGTTTTCCTAATTTTCTAGGGATATATGGTGTTCCTCTAATATGAGCCATTTTTTTCCACAATGGTTTAGAAAAACCTGGTGGTTTAGAGGTTCCCGGGTTATTGTTACATTTTTGGAAATATGGATGTTGCCGATATATATAAAGTTCATCGGGGTTGGAATCAGGTTTCTCTATTTTTATACCTTTTCCCCTATTATTTTCTTTTGCTTTATTAAATTGGGTAGAGATAATTTCCATAACATCATCGGAATCCTCATCGGGATCCGATTCATCGGAAAATTGGTAATCTTCCCAATATTTTGCTTCCTCGGCTGAAACACCATTGACCATTATTGACTTTGGTCCGTTGGTTGAGGATTTTCTTTTATTTAATTGATTTACAGTAGGTATCAATATTTCTTCCTCCGGAACCTCTTCTTCTTCCGGTTCCTCCTCTTCCGGTTCCTCCTCTTCCGGTTCCTCTTCTTTCGGTTCCTCCTCTTCCGGTTCCTCCTCTTCCGGTTCCTCTTCGGGAATTTGTGAATCTTCTCAAAGTATATTCGACTCTTCATTATTATTAGGTGAGTCGATGGGATTTGTACTAGTGGTAGACATCTATCACACAATATCAAACACATTAAGAGGTTAATATATCACATAATATTTACATGTTAATAATATATAGTTTCCAACAAAAAGTGTTAAGCAATCGTTTTTAAAGAAAACACGGTCGAAGTCCAGACTCACTAATGCATCCTAACAAACTCGGTAAGACACACTAATGCAATTTTCTGGTTCTCAAAGACCAACGCTCGGATACCAACTGAAATGTCCCGTTCATATTGATTATAAACGTTCCATATTAATTGATTTCGTTGCGAGGTTTTGACCTCTATATGAGACATTTTTCAAAGACTGCATTCGTTTTTAAAACAAACCTTAACCTTTATTTTATCGACAAGGTTAAAAGGACACCACCTAAATTATCAGAAATGATAATCTAAAAATATCACACTTACACACTACCAATACATATTGGTTTACAATATTAATATGTTACAACAAAGTAAATCTCGAATGCAGTTTTAAACAATATAATACAAACATGCTGACACCAAGTCTTGTCCATATATTAGCATGCAACAGCGGAAGCTCTTAGTAATCACCTGAGAATAAACATGCTTTAAACGTCAACAAAAATGTTGGTGAGTTATAGGTTTAACCTATATATTATCAAATTAATATAATAGACCACAAGATTTCATTTATTCGATAATCCTACACTCGCAAGTGTATAAAAATCATTCTATGATGAACACCTGGTAACCGACATTAACATAATGCATATAGAATATTCCCCGCATACTCGCAAGTATGTCATAAATTGGCAATCACAATCACCATATAAATCGAAGTATTAAAGCATTCCAAATTCCAGAATGGGGTTTGTTAGGCCCATAGATCTATCTTTAGAATTCGCGTCAATTAAGGGTCATTTCCCTAATTCTTAGGCTACCAGACTTGAAGGGGAAATATTCGGTTTAATAATCCAACCATAGAATGTAGTTTCGCGTACTTATGTCTATTTTGTAAAACATTTAGAAAGCTGCATGTATTCTCATCCCAAAAATATTAGATTTTAAAAGTGGGACTATAACTCACTTTCACTGATTTTTACTTCGTCGGGAAGTAAGACTTGGCCACTGGTCGATTCACGAACCTATAACAAATATGTACATATATATCAAAGTATGTTCAAAATATAATTACAACATTTTTAATACGTTTAATGTTTTAAGTTTATTAAGTCAGCTGTCCTCGTTAGTAACCTACAACTAGCTGTCCACAGTTAGATGTACAGAAATAAATTGATATATATTATCTTAAATCAATCCACGACCCAGTGTATACATGTCTTAGGCTAGATCACAACTCAAAGTATATAAATTTTTGGAATCAACCTCAACTCTGTATAGCTAACTCCAACATTACTGTATATGGAGTGTCTATGGTATCCCAAGATTACATAACATATTAGAATACATGTATAATACAATATGAGTTAGCTAGGATATGATTAATATAGATTTGTTACCAATTTTCACGTAGTTACAACAAGCAAAAATATCCAATCTTGTTTTACCCATAACTTCTTCGTTTTAAATCCGTTTTGAGTGATTCAAGTTGCTATGGTTTCATATTGAACTTAAGTTTATGAATCTTGACAGAAAAAGTATAAGTTTATAGTCGGAAATATAGGTTATAAGTCGTTTTTGTAAAGGTAGTCATTTCAGTCGAAAGAACGACGTCTAGATGACCATTTTGGAAAACATATTTCCACTTTGAGTTTAACCATGATTTTTGGATATAGTTTCATGTTCATAAGAAAAATAATTTTTCCCAGAAGAACAATTTTAAATTAAAGTTTATCATAGTTTTTAATTAACTAACCCAAAACATCCCGCGGTGTTACTACGACGGTGTATATCCGGTTTTACGGTGTTTTTCGTGTTTTTAGGTTTTAAATCATTAAGTTAGCATATCATATAGATATAGAACATGTATTTAGTTGATTTTAAAAGTTAATTTAGAAGGATTAACTTTTGTTTGCAAACAAGTTTAGAATTAACTAAACTATGTTCTAGTGATTACAAGTTTAAACCTTCGAATAAGGTAGTTTTGTATATATGAATCGAATGATGTTATGAACATCATTACTACCACAAGTTTAGTAGGTAAACCTACTGGAAATGATGAAAAAATAACTTGAGCTTCAAAGGATCTTTGATGGGTTGGAAGTTCTTGAAATAGAATCATGGCACAAAAACAAGTTCAAGTAAGATTATTACTCGAATTAAGATAGTTATAGTTATAGAAATTGAATCAAAGCTTGAATATCAATATTACCTTAATTTAGAAAGATAACCTACTGTAAATAACAAAGGTTTCTTGATCTTAGATGATTGCTTGGAATGGATTAGGAAACTTGGAAGTAAACTTGTAAACTTGGAAGTGTTCTTGAGTAATTGTTTTTATGATTATTATAGGTAATAACCAAAGCTTGTATTTGATGATTTTTGCTGGAAAAATAGTAACTTAGATGTTCATGGAAGAGTGTGTGTGTTTTGAGAGAGAATTGGGAAGAAAATTGGAAGTGAAATGGAGTAGGTGGTGAGTGGTGAAGGTGAGTGGGGTTAAAAGGAGTTCTTGTTTTTGTTTCCTTGCTCATAAATCATGCTAGTTATCTAATTGTTGGTTCAACATGTTTGTTGACTATATAGGGCTGCTAAGAGCTGAATTATTATGTGTATATACCAATAGTATATACGTCTAGGAGCTGGGTATTGTACGAGTACGAATACGGTTGCATACGAGTAGAATTGTTGATGAAAATGAATGAGAATGCAATTGTAAGCATTTTTGTTAAGTAGATGTACTTTGTTATGTGTCTTGAAGTCTTTCAAAAGTGTACTAATACATCTAAATACACTACATGTATATACATTTTAACTGAGTCGTTAAGTCATCGTTAGTCGTTACATGTAAGTGTTGTTTTGAAACCTTTAAGTTAACGATCTCATTTAATGTTGTTAACCCATTGTTTTTTATATCTAATGAGATGTTAAATTATTACATTATCAAGATATTATGATGTATGAATATATCTTAATATGATATATATACATTAAAATGTCGTTACAACGATAATCGGTACATATATGCCTCGTTTCAAAATTCTTAAGTTAGTAGTCTTGTTTTACATATGTAGTTCATTGTTAACATACTTAATGATATATATAATTATCATTTTATCATGTTAAATATAGTGTAACAATATCTTAATATGATACATATGTATTTAGTAAGACGTTGTAATAACGATAATCGTTATATATATCGTTTCGAGTTTCTTAACTTAGTAGTCTCATTTTTATGTATATAAATCATTGTTAATATACTTATGGAGATACTTACTTATCATAATCTCATTTTAACTATATGTATATCCATATATATATCGTCATGTCATTTTTACAAGTTTTAACGTTCGTGAATCGCCGGTCAACTTGGATGGTCAATTGTCTACATGAAACTCATTTCAAATAATCAAGTATTAATAAGTTTGATTGCTTAACATGTTGGAAACATTTAAACATGCAAATATAGTTTTTAATTAATATATAATCATGGAAAAGTTCGGGTCACTACAACAATCGTTGTAGCAAAAAATGTAAATATGACGCATTGAACAGTACATTTGTGATTCCAAAATAATAATATGATCAAGTAATTGTATGTTTTCATAAGTGCAAATCGTATTATTTTCTTTGCGATCACGACATATTGATCATAGTTTACGAACATATGAATTACAATACAATAATCACTAAGTGATGGGATAAGACCACTTCAGTATTAAAGCATTGTAAGTTTCTGCAAACAAAACTTGGCGTATTAAAACGCATATTTACCTAAGGATCGCTTTGGCGGACTTAGAAGATTCATAAGTATATTAAAGATTGTTTCGCAAGAATACATGATTGTTATGTGCACAAGATCAAACATGGAAATTGTAAAGGGCAAGTCTGGAAACTATGAATACATAATAAAATAAAAAGATCTATATAAATAAGAGTAATTGAAATTGAAATGATGGAAATTTTTATTAATTAAAAACTCACAGAGATAGCTGCGGCACTAAATTACAAACCAATACCCAACTACATTCCTAAGCTATTGGCTATTTAAATCAAGGTTGATTATTTCATCAACTGTTGCATCTTCTTTTTCGCTTATAGTTATAAGCTTGGGAATGTAGATGGTGGCGGTTTCCACTATAGCCTTCTTAAGCATCTCAAACGCTTCAGCATGGGAACACACGCGATCTTCAACAGTTGATGGCAGTGGTTCTGGTATATTACCAATGGTGGAAAGCTCCGCCAAAAACTCTACCCGCTCCATAAGTTGTAAAGCGCCGGCATAAGCTGAGAAGGATTCAGACACGGGGTGGGACAAAGATGGGCAGATGTTGGCGAAGCTTAGCAAAGTTCAGTTTCACAGTACTTTTTGTTGCCACGACATTATCACGACCAGAAAATAAGGGTCGCCACTTCTTGCTTTAATGCCTCATTGGCATTCTTCAGATCCTTTTTCGCCATATCTTTGGCGGACAGTTGTTCCTTTAACACTACAATAGTAGAGTTCATAGTTTGTAGATCGGATGCCAAGGCAGAGCGTTTCTTTTTGCTATGCAAAAACTTATTGTGTTCAGCTTTTGACTTGTTCATCTCGTCTTCAAGGACTTTGAAAAATTGCTCCTGACGAGCCATCATGTCATAAGCCGAATTAAAGGCTATATAAAAGTTTTGCACAAAGCAATTGTGCGCGTCTGGGGCGACCAGTTTGGAGAATTCATTCCGCACTTCATTGGGGATCGCTAAACCTATTTGCTGGGGCTGAGAAAGTGTGGGAGCAGGAGAAGCCATGAAATAAGCAGGAAGACCATCTACCTTGATGGAAGTAAATGGACTTGGTGGAGTCCGAAAAATCTCGTCATGTTTGACAAAGAGAAAGACCTAGAGTTGTGGCAGAACTTTCTGGCACTGTTGTAGAGGAACTGGTCACTGGAACCGCTGTATCTATAAGCAAAAACATGAACATACATTAATAACCACAATTGTTCACAAATACGTCCATAATGTGGTCGAAAAAATAAAAATGATTACCTGACTGTTGTGACGGGTCAAAATTTGATACGATAGGAGTCGTAACAAGTTTTAGAGTAGATTTACTCCTCTTCTTTTGCTGTGTGAAAGTAGGAGGAGTAACAAGACTTTGCCGGAGTCATTTATACCCGTAACAGTAGGAGAGGTTGCCGATGTAGTTGATGAAGGTACAACTTTAGCCTCCGTGCTTCTAAGCCTCTTGGTAATGAAGCTCTTGGGGTTCTCCTTGTGATTGATTTCTTCGATCTTCATGATCCTAGAAATTGGTTGCAAGAAGGAATTAAGTGATTAATTTGAATGTTCAAAAGAGAGAAATGCAGAGGAAGCAAAGTAGTTCTTTCAATAGGGGGTTATCGGTATGTATAGACAATTTGGAGGATCTCAATCAGGTAACTTAAAACTGCTAAAAACTTGTTTAAACCGAGGTATCCTAGCGGTTGATAAATTATACCATCGCTTCCTATAAGCGCATAATATATTAGCGAAAGGCGAGGCCTTAAGCGCATTTTTTTTATAGAGTTTATCATGTTGTATTTCTTATGTATAAATACAACATAATAAATTTGGGGGGGGGGGGGGGGGGGGGGCTTGATTATATACATAACCTTGTGTATGTATATTTTAAGTACAAAAGGCTAAACGAAAAGGCCGCGCGTGGAAAGTTGAGATATTGTGAAAGCCACCCAGAATAAATCAAGGAAAGTTAGTAGTCTGTGAACTTTAAATATTGCACATGCTATTCGCGAAGTAATGGCAGATAGCGGACCACGATCGTGAAAGGGAGTTCGCCAAGAATTCCAAACCTATAAATAGAGAGCTTGGCCTCTCATTTTAGGTTGTTAAGGGGAAAAAAATTTCTCTAGCCTTTGTGACTGACTTGTGATTACACCCAAGTGCAATTCACATTGTGTTAAGGTAATTCCTTCAAGACCAGGACAAGGTGGTTGATTATTGATTTTCTAAATGAAAAACGATCATTAGGTCCCATAAACATCATCAACATCCCATTCTACCCTTTCATTGCACTCAATCCTGGATTAATGTAATATCTTAATCTAGGATTGATCAGTCAAGAACATTCTAAAGTATCTTAGGAGGACTAAAAAGATGTTCTTGGTCTATGGTGGGAATGACGAGTTGAGCGTCAAAGGATATTCAGATGCTAGCTTTCAATCAGACAGAGATGATTGCTCTTCACAATCTGGATTTGTGTTTATGATGAATGGTAGAGCCGTCACTTGAAGAAGTGGCAAGCAAAGTACTATTGCTGATTCTACGAAAGAAGCTGAGTATATCGGTAAATAAGGCTGCTAAAGAGGCCATGTGGATAAAGAAATTCATCGGGGATCTAGGAATGGTTCGTACAATCCATAATCCCATTGAGATTTTCTGCGACAATGTGAGTGCGGTTGTCTTGGCTCAAGAGCCCAGGTCACAAAAGCATACAAGCCACATACTCAGAAAGTACGATTACATCCACCAACTTGTAGCAGAAAATGACATATTATTAAGTAGAGGTGATATGACTAAAAACTTGGTTGTTCCTTTCACCAAGCCTTTACCACAGACTAAGAATGATGTTCATAGCAAGTATATTGGTATTCGTGTCATTCATGAAAAAAGTTTAATTGTATTTATTATGTAAGTTTGACAGCTTAAACATTAAGCAATATTGTAGTACAATCGATCGGATGATTAATATATTGAGATTATATTATACTCACGATGCGATCACTTCATTATATATTGCCATGTTTTCATTTCGCATGTTTTAACTTTTAATGAATATAATTTCATAAACCTCCATAGTCAGTCATTCTCTAAGGAAGAGAGACGTGAATTACGGCTACTATGAAGTGTAGTAATATAGGCTTATATGAAACTACATTCATGAGTAACTTGATATTGATTCAAGGTTATGGAGTGACCACACTTAGACGCCTCTTCATGGTTTTAAGTCAAAATGTAAGCTCTAAGATGGCAACATTATTTATCCTACAGTGGACATGTATGAGGAATCCTGACACAAACTATGTTATACTTTGACCTGTTTCTAACGCTTTGTGTAAATGTCAGTCATAAGGATGCAGATCGGGTATATCATGGGATGTGGTGGATGTCTATATAGTAGAAGCAACTTGTTCCTTGTTCTTTAGCGAGTTCAAGCGATATCTCTGGGCCCCTCATTGATATGTGCTAATTTAAATGCATGGCCATGCTACGACTGAATTGATGCAATAGCAGTCTATTTGATCACCACAAATCTCTATCGAGAAACATAATCTTGAACGATGATGATTGACACTTAACCATGTCACACGTTCATATAGATATCTTGAACAAAAGGATGATTGATGAAAGGACTCGTCCTAATCCATCTGGATGAAGTCCATATCATTACAAACGATTCATAATAGTAGATTACATCGCGAGGTACTTGACCTCTATATGATACATTTTACAAACATTGCATTCGTTTTGAAAATACAAACTTTCTTTACATCGAAAGTTGACAGTAGGCATATGATTTCATAATATATCCCACTATAATTGACCTAATAATAACCTTGATGAACTCGACGACTCGAATGCAACGTCTTTTGAAATGTATCATGAATGACTCCAAGTAATATCTCTAAAATGAGCAAATTCACAGCGGAAGATTTCTTTCATACCTGAGAATAAACATGATTTCAAGTGTCAACCAAAAGGTTGGTGAGTTCATTAGTTTAACATAAATAATCGTTTCCATCATTTTAATAGACCACAAGAATTTCATTTCTAGTTCTCATAAATATACGTCCCATGCATAGAGACAAAAATATCATTCATATGGATTGAACACCTGGTAACCGACATTAACAATATGCATATATGAATATCCCCTATCATTCAGGGAAATCCTTCAGACATGATAAAAACGAATTCGAAGTACAAAAGCATCCGGTACTTTGGATGGGGTTCGTTAGGCCCAATAGATCTATCTTTAGGATTCGCGTCAATTAGGCATGCACTAATTCTCAAAATTAGTGATGTTCCCTAATTCTTAGGCTACCAAGCAAAAAGGGGCATATTTGGCTTCGATCATTCAACCATATAATGTAGTTTCGATTACTTGTATCTATTTCATAAAACATTTATAAAAATTGCGCATGTATTCTCAGCCCAAAAATATAAAGGGTAAAAAGGCAAATGAAACTCACCATACTCTATTTTGTAGTAAAAATTCATATGACTACATTGAACAAGTGTAGGGGGACCTTGGATTCACGAACCTATATCAAGTATATATATTAACACATATAATGAACACATAATGGTATTCAACCCATTTTATATATATTAATTATGTTACTCATTTAAATTAATATGTATTTATTATTTCAAATGTTATATATATATATATATATATATATATATATATATATATATATATATATATATATATATATATATATATATATATATATATATATACATATATATATATATATATGTCTTTTTTATTTTAAAATAGTGAATTATACATACTTATGATATATGTAATAAATATATTTTTATATAAGTATCTTTCGTTTGTTAAAATAATAATTATGATAATACTAAAGTAATGATAATAAAAATAATGATACTTATAATAATAATAATAATGATAATACTTTATAACAATAGAAATGATAATTTTAATAATGTTGATAATTTTAATAAAAAAATGATGGTTTTAATAATAATGATAATGATGATTTTAATTTAATAATACTAATAATAACAATAATCATACTTATGTGATATTTAATATATAATCATAATATAACAATAATAATAATATTAATGATAATACAAATACAATTAATAATGAGAATAATAATATTTATACCTATAATGAAGTCCATTAAAGGAGCCCAAGGTAATGCCCATTTAATTGTTTCCAAACCCAATACTTCTATCAAATTTTCGGCCCAATATCAAAGTCCACATGTTTAGCCCAATTATTAAAGCCTGGAGCAGTTTGTTGTTTTAAAAAAAAAATGTTGCAAGCTGGGATTGAACTCGCGACCACTCGGTTAACACAAACACATCCACACCACTCTTCCATTTTATCTCTTCTGATTTAATACCAAATTTTATATATATAACCCGTATTATTTATTTGTTTCCTCTTCTTCTCCTAATTTAATATAAACAGAAATAAGGAGGCAGCGAGTAGCAGCGACAGTATCATCATGGGGTTACCATATTACACAGAACTTGTAAGCGAAACGTGTACTACCCTAAACGGAACGCGTAATCTTCATAGCTTATCAACGTTTACTGGTAGCGGTTATGGTGATAGATTGACTCCGGTGATGGTGGTCGTGATCATTCATGAGGAAGAAGAAGATGGGTTATGCTTGATTAATCAATTGCAATGGTTGTATATATATATATATATATATATATATATATATATATATATATATATATATATATATATATATATATATATATATATATATAGAGAGAGAGAGAGAGAGAGAGAAAAATTTTATGAAGGTGATGGTGGTTTTTAAGTGGCTAATGGTTGGTGGGGGTTTGTGGTGGTGATTATGGGTGACGCGATGGTTTACAACGGTGAACAGAAACAGGAACTCAGGAATCGAAGACGGAAACAAAAATGGAGGTGGTGACCATTTGTTGTCGACTGAATCATGGTGGTTTTGTGGTGTTGTTCACGATAATAGATATAGGAGAGTGATGTTGGTTTAAGATGAAGATGGAATTCATATTACATATGTGTATATATCTCACTGTAAAGTGATTCCAAAAATTAATAATAATAATATAATAATAATTATAATAATATTAAATAATAATCTTAATCAAATTAAATGTGCTAGTGGAGAAGCAGCCTAATAATTTGGAGTCACACAGTTTTTCCCGAATGACTATATCGTGCCCATTGCTAAATAGTTACGAATAAAAATGTTCTTAAAAAATCCCAAATTTTTAGATTAAATATATTTAATTATTTCACTCATTAACTGTTTGAAACCTGATAAAAAAAATTTCGATAATTATTTATTTTATGTTCCAATTTATAGGTACGGAGTACTTATATTTAATCTTAAAAAGGTAAAAATATTTTTGACAAATCTAAAATCTTCGTAATCAATTTACAGTCCAACTTTTATTTCAATCCTTCATGAACATGTACAATATCTATATTAAAACTAATAAAACATCAACCGAGTGTTACTGACGCTTACTAATTAAGCTCGAAATCATTCATTTTCCATTTACTCTCTCTCTAAATATAATCAGTTTTAAATAACAAGTTTTATCACATAAATATATATTATATATATTTAAACAAATAGATTTAATATTATTTTATATATTTACAAGTAGTATTTATATACATATATATATATATATATATATATATATATATATATATATATATATATATATATATATATATATATACATTTGTAATAATAGTTTTTATTATATCGCATATTATTTTACATATTTATTTCCAACAATTATCTCATATATTATTTCAATTAATATTTCAAATTACTATATATATATATATATATATATATATATATATATATATATATATATATATATATATATATATTTAAATATACATGTATCTATTTACAATTAGTTGTTCGTGAATCGTCAGAAATGGTCGAAGTTAATATGATTGTATGAAAACAGTTCAAAAATTTGAGACTCAACTTTACAGACTTTGCTTATCATGTCGAACTCATATGAAGATTAAGTTTAAATTTAGTCAGAATTTCCCGGGTTCTCACAGTACCTACCCGTTAAAGAAATTTCATCCCGAAATTTTAGTGAGGTGGTCATGGTTAATAATAAAAATGTTTTCATGATGAATATGAGTTGATAAATAGAGTTTTATCATCATTGAGTAATATAGATAAAATGATTCGATTAATCGAAGCGTATGAATGATGCTATCACAAAAGATCGAGATGAAGAAATGGAGATTTTCCATAACTTTTGACGTAGTCGCGATTGAATTCCGGAATTCAAGGGATTTAAAGAAAATCTTTGAAATCTGAGAGATTTGATTCTTCGGTGAATAAGGAGATTAAGATCTCTGTAATTAAATACAGTGATCTGCCTCGATTACTCTATCTGATATTTCCATTATAAATTAAACTCTTCCGTTCCGTTATTCTCACCATTACTATACTTTCTTTCTTAGTTCATACATCCAAAAGATTGTGAAAATGCTTAATCCCGTTCTAATCCTTGATATTTTCCTAATTATCATTTCTTTCATCCTTCTTTTAAATCTTTCAAAATCTGTTTACTTTTACTATTACCTTGGGTGATACTATTCTTAATTATACCGTGTCTTTATATTGCTATTCGTATTAATACCCACGGTTTGTCACCTCCGTGTTGTTATTGGGCTTTATATTTTCTCTTATATTTTGGAGCTCTTTGCCTCTTTATTCTCTTCTCGACCTCTAGTAAAGCGAGTAACGGTCCATAATTCGTAAGTATGGAGTTTCGAATGAACTTAATGTTTTAAACAAGAAAGAACATAATAGCACGATTTGATTTGTCAAATTACCAGAATCACTGAGAATAGAACTATCAAGAATATACTTTCTTGATATGTTCAGAAGTTAAGCAGAATGAAAGAGTTATGTAACATGGCACATGATGATGTTATGATCTGTGAATCATCATGTCCCATTAGAAACTCAGCATGACTTACTGTAATATAATCACATTGATCAAATGTCATTATATTATACTAACTCATGCATCAGTTCCCAACACTACTTCAAAAACATTCATATTTTAAATTCAAAGGTTTGCAGAATATAGAAACTAAGAGAGTTTCCTTTTATGATATAATACGGATAGCGCAGAGAGATAATTAATATCGAACGAGATTATTTATGAAGATATCTTCAGAAATATTGAGGATATTAATAAAGAAAGATACGATGATATCTTAGAATTTCATAGTCAAATTGTGATGAAGAATTTCATTCACAATGATTTAGAGTAATTAAGGAGTAAGGTATTCGTTAGGGATTTCATCAGAAACAGAATCACCAGAATTCTTTAAATACAGAGTTTGGTCCTTGTATTTGTCCTTAGTCTCCTTCATGGTTAGCTCAATCTATTTTTTAGTACCAAACTTTCTATCGAGCGTTCCCAACATTCCATTCTTTATTATCAAACTTTTGGCCGTTTAGACCATTTACGATTTTGCTGTTTCCTCTGCGTTTAATGCTACCATATCTGAATTATCGGTTATCAATCTGAGGTGGTTTTCAAGAGAATTGTGTTTTTAGATGATTAAACGCTGATGGTAATATGGTGGAATATAAAAGGTTTCTCGGTAACAATAAAAGAGCACGCATATAAATCAAGGTTATAATAAGGTTGTTTCGAACGAAAAAATCAAAGTTGACTTGTTGGAGCTGTGACAAAATTTGCTAATTTGGAAAGGGATTGCAAAGTTATTTTGGGTAATAACAATGCTAAAGGATCTGACACAAATATGTGTAGTTGGATCATCCTCTCGATTGAGGTGTTTCCAAGATTCGTGAAAGGTTTGAACGCAGATTTTAATCGTCAAGATACAAATGAGTTTTAAGATGAAATCAAGTGGAAAACATGAAGAATTGTTTAGTTTCATATGTTATAATCAATATTTTAATTCATTTTAATTGTCCAATGTTGGTAGTCCTCAGTTGATAGTCCATAGTTAGCAATTCAATAATTCATATATAGTTAAATATATAATATTCGAATTAATCAATATGTATCGTGACCCTTGTACATGTCTCAGACTCGATCACAACTCAAAGTATATATATTATTGTAGAATCAACCTCAACCCTGTATAGAGAACTCGATCATTACTGCATATAGAGTGTCTATGGTTATTCCAAATAATATATATATATATGCGTCGATATGATATGTCAAAACCTTGTATACGTGTCCCGATATTTAAATTGCGTAAAATAAATACAGAAATTAAAGACTTTTTTGCTCAGTTGGTCCCTATATTATACCCCAAATTACTAGTTTGGTCCCTTGGTTTTTAATTTGGCAATCAGTGTCCCTGAGTTATTTTGATTTTGCAATTGGCGTCCCTCCGTCAAATTTCTGTTAAAAATGTTCGTTAACCTTGTCATGTGCAATGCATGTGAGGGTAAAATCATCTTTTTACTAAAACAAGGGACCACCGGCGCAAAAATATCATAACTAAAAATGAGGGACCACTGGCGCAAAGGAAAAAAGTATATATATAATTAACTGCTACTGCAGTTCGCTGAGAAATAAAAAATATAAAATCATGATTTTGATTTTTAGAATGTTATAGACTATGATCATAACATGCAATAGGTTCCAAATACTTCCTATAAACTTTACAAATCGTCAATTTAACTTGAATTGAAACGAATAATACGAATTCGATTGATGAACACAGTTTGACTTTTTATCTCAAAAACTTTGACTCAAAAATTGAAGCTTGATAGGAAGAATTGGAATACAAAATTTTGCAGAAAGATTGTTTTGAAGATTCCTAACGAAACTGCATTTACACATTTTGAAATTTATTTTGAAATCGAACCTTTTGAAATTTTTAATATGTACAGAGCAATACGCTTGTTCTTCTTCATTTTTTTTAAAATTCGATAATTATAAATATGTTGAGGGTGTTAGTGATTGGTAATTGATAAAGATGATGGAGAACTGATTGAATAAACACTACACCTTGATTGGTATATAAGGAATTTCCTATGGTCGACAAATACAGAAAAATACAAAAAAAAGAAAGAATGAAAATGATATCTAACAGATTCAGTGTTATTGATTTGTACTAATAGACAAGGAAACAAAATTTAACTGCAGAATGATGTCCTAATTTTATAAATTATACAAATAATATTAATAATTAATAAGTATATTAGTAATAATATTAATTAATAATAATTTATATTAATAATAACAATAATTTATTGATAAGATATTAATAACAATAAATTTAAAATAATAATAATAATAATAATAATAATAATAATAATAATAATAATATGATATTAATAATACCAAAAATGATAATTTAAATTAGTTTAATAATGATGATAATAAAAATAATAATAATAATAATAATAATAATAATAATAATAATAATAATAATAATAATAATAATAATAATAATAATTTATAGATTCCTGTTTTTATAAATTTATAAAATAAAAATATAAACATTATAAGTTTTTTTGCGCCAGTGGTCCCTCATTTTTAGTTAAGATATTTTTGCGCCGGTGGTCCCTTGTTTTAGTAAAAAGACGATTTTACCCTCACATGCATTGCACATGACAGGTGTGACGCCCCGTACTAAATCATCATGTACGGACCATCAACAACAGGATCATTACAAGGTTAAGTACTATATGCGTTTTCAAAACAGAGTTTACGTTCATAAATAAAAGTGACGTCATAACATACGTCAATTGTTTTACAAATCAAAAGTATGCTTCGCTAAGTAGAAGCATTAAATAAGTGTACGTGACCATGATGGTCGTTACATAACATAAGTTCATAAGTAAAAAGTTTGAATGCAACATAAGTAGTCATGCGATAACAACTCTAGGCAGCGGGTTCTACAGCACGACTAGTAAGATAGCGGAAGCGACTTCAAGCACCTGAGAAAATACATGCTTAAAAAGGTCAACACAAAGGTTGGTGAGCTATAGTTTAAGTATAACAGTAATGTAAGTAGGCCACGAGATTTCAGTGCTACAACGAGCGTTTCAAAAGTATGTAAAAGTATATGCTTAACCGTGGGCACCCGGTAACTAACTTAACGTTTAATGTACCCCCTTAAAGTGCACTTGGCAAGTGCGTATAACCTCGAAGTATTAAACACTCGTTAAATGCTAGCGCTACTAGCCCGAGTGGGGATGTCAAACCCTATGGATCCATATCTAAGATTCGCGTTCACGGTTCAAAAACCAATGATTAAACGTTACCGAGCTAAAGGGAATGTTTCTGCCGTTATATAACCCACACATATATAAAGTTTAAGTACTCGTGCCTAGTATGTAAAACATAAAATCCGCATGTATTCTCAGTTCCCAAAATAAGTTAAAGTAAAAAGGGAATGCTATAACTCACAATGATTAGTAGTAATGGTAAGGTAGTAGTCGGAAAGTGGTGTGCAAGTAACGGTCCAAACGTCCTCAACCTAAGTCAAATAGCACTAAGTCAATAAGTCGTCTCAAAAGGTTTACAAGTACGTAATTAAGGTCATAAGGGTCATCATCAATCAACATTAAACAAAAGGTAACAAGTAAGACTCGTTTATGAAAGTCGTTTAAAACAAAGGCTGACTTCGGTCAGTCACCACGGCCTCTACCCTTACTGAATTAAGGTGAGACCAGTGGTCATGGCTCCGTCTATGAGTCCCTTAAGTGTGGTAAAATTTACAGAAGCAAACTCGTCTTGGTTTGACCGTGGCGACGGTCTAAGTGCGAGTAGGTCAGAAATTTCTGCACAACGTTAAAGAACATGGTAACGATCGGAGGGCCATAAATCCTAAACCGTAACTCGGATTAAGACGAGTCCTATATGAAAAGTTATCTACTCGAAAAGTTCTTTCTAAAAATCAAGGTTAGAACAGCCCAGGTCTACTGGTCTGTTCCAGAAGCAGTAGGTCAGAAACTTTTGGACAGAATGCAGTGGGTTTTCAAGGGTTCCGGTGATCTTGGCGTTTGATGTTCATCACGGTTCTCATCCTTGATGCGTATAGCTTCAAGTGTACAACTCGTTGATGTGTTAACATCATTTTGACCAAGGTTTGTCCATCATAACTCAAGTGCAAGTGTTGTAAGTGTTTGATGAACCAAGGTTACATGTAAGTTTATGAACAAGTTCATGAACACTAAGAAAGATCACAACCAAGTGTTGGATCCATGATACTTGCACCAAAGTGTAAGCTCTTGTTGGTTTCATGTCCTTGTTCAAATGTGTAGTAAGCAACTAACAATAAGAAATAAAGAAAATAAATGATAAGCCTAAACCAACCATGAAGGTGGTATTCTAGTAACATACAACAAACAAGAACACAAGTAACAATTATAAAGATTATAAACTTTAAATCTTTTGAAACAAAATATGTAGAACATAACTAGATAGATTATGTTCTTGGATGTTCTTGATAATACAAGATATTATGAAGAATCAAAACTAAGAAGTTTGATCTTGTAACATGAAAGTAAGTAAGTAAGCAACTTAGTATCTTACAAGTAATTGACTTTAAACAAGAACAAGTAACAAAAGTTTTAACAACAAAGATTGATGATGATTATGTGATGTAGAAATCAGTTTTTACAAGGAGAGGAGAAGAGAAAAAGTTCATCATACTTACAAGTATATGAGAGAAAAAGAGAGTAAAGTTTGAGAGAAGTTTCAAGTATTTTGTGTGTGTGTTTTGAGAGAGAGATACAAGTGAACAAGTAATGAAGAAATGAAGTCAAATGGCCTCTCTAAAGGCCTCAAACTTTCGGCAATCTGCAGCAAAATGAGGGGAAGAGGATTGTTTTGTGGTTACTAAGGTGTTAAAGCTTCAAAAGTTGGTTAAAGAGTGGTTATACATGGGGATTATGGCATGACTAGATTCCAAATGTTCAAACCAACTAGTTACAAGTCCTAAGTAATACTTACACTTTGAAAGAGTGGGCTAAAGGTCCATTAATAAATGTAGGGTGGGCTTGTGAGTCTTATTCAAGAGTCCATTACACTAATTAAAGCCCAAGTTGCAAATAATCCAAATAAGTTCAACTTAAGCCCAAGTAATTAACTAACCATCTTAGTTAATTAAAATGATTAATAAAATTAATCATGAATGTAAATAATATCTTAAAATATTATTCGTGCAAGTTCCGGGTGTCACAAAGACGTTTCGGGCATTTAAAGTTCAAGTACGGGCAATTAAAGCAACATGTAAATGTAATAACATACATTCGTTTAATCAAGCGTATTAATAATAATAATTATTAATAAATAACGTTGGTAAAACCAGGGTCGTTACATTACCCACCTGTTAAAGAAAATTTCGTCCCGAAATTTAAGCTGAAGTAGATGGAGGAGTCGGGAAAAGATGAGGATATTTCCGCATCATTTGATCCTCTCGTTCCCAAGTAAACTCAGGTCCTCGTTTGGCATTCCATCGTACTCGTACAATCGGAATCTTGTTGCGTTTCAAAGTTTTGATCTCACGATCCATAATCTCAACAGGTTCCTCCACAAAGTGGAGTTTGTCATCAATAGTAAGTTCTTCCAAAGGTATGATGAGTTCGGGTGCAGCAAGACACTTCTTCAAGTTTGACACATGGAAGGTAGGATGAACTGAGCTCAATTGCGCTGGTAGATCTAAACGGTAAGCAACTGGTCCAACACGTTCCAAGATCTCGAAAGGACCAATGTATCGTGGGTTCAACTTTCCACGTTTTCCAAAACGGATCACACCTTTCCAAGGTGCAACCTTCAACATTACACGATCACCAACATTAAATTCAAAGTCTTTCCGTTTAAGATCGGCATAGCTCTTTTGGCGATCACGGGCAGTCTTAAGTCTAGCTTGGATCTGAGCAATCTTCTCCGTGGTTTCGTGAACTACCTCGGGTCCGGTGATTTGCTTTTCGCCTACTTCGGCCCAACAAATAGGAGATCGGCACTTACGACCATACAATGCTTCAAAAGGTGCAGCATTAATGCTTGAGTGATAACTGTTGTTGTACGAGAATTCGGCGAGTGGCAAATGCCTTTCCCAGGCCTTTCCAAAATCAATGACACATGCACGCAGCATGTCCTCCAAGGTCTGAATCGTTCGTTCACTTTGCCCGTCAGTCTGAGGATGATAAGCAGTACTCATGTCAAGACGAGTTCCCATGGCTTCTTGCAAAGAACGCCAAAATCTGGAAGCAAAACGGGGATCGCGATCGGAGATGATTGATAACGGTACACCATGACGAGATACAACCTCTTTGATGTACAGCTGAGCAAGTCTTTCCATTGTATCAGTTTCCTTCATCGCTAGGAAGTGTGCAGATTTGGTGAGGCGGTCAACAATAACCCAAATAGTATCGCATCCGCCCACCGTCTTCGGCAGCTTAGTAATGAAATCCATTGTGATCCTTTCCCACTTCCATTGTGGGATTTCCGGCTGTTGAAGTAACCCAGAAGGTCTCTGATGCTCGGCTTTAACCTTCGAGCAAGTCAAACACTTACCAACATAAGTCGCAACGTCCTTCTTAAGATTCGGCCACCAATACTGTTCCTTAAGGTCGTGGTACATCTTACCTGCACCGGGGTGAATCGAATATCTTGATTTGTGTGCTTCATCAAGTATCAGGCTTCGTAGATCTCCATAGTAAGGTACCCAAATTCTTCCGGCATAACATCGGAGTCCAGACTCTCTAACCTCGAATCGAGAGACAAGTATGTTCAAATGCTCGTGAGATATGTTCTCCTCCTTGAGAGCCTCAACTTGGGCTACTCTGATCTGGTTGTTGAGGTTCGAATGGATGGTGATGTTCAGAGCCCTAACACGGAGAGGTGCCGTCCTCTCCTTTCGGCTTAAAGCGTCAGCTACAACATTGGCCTTGCCAGGGTGATAACGGAGTTCACAATCGTAGTCGTTGAGCGTCTCGATCCATCGACGCTGTCTCATATTCAATTGCTTCTGATCGAAGATGTGCTGGAGACTCTTGTGATCGGTGAAGATAGTGCTCTTAGTTCCATACAAATAATGTCTCCACAATTTGAGTGCAAAGACAACGGCTCCAAGTTCAAGATCATGTGTAGTGTAGTTCCGCTCGTGAATCTTCAATTGGCGGGAGGCATAGGCAATAACCTTTGATCGTTGCATCAATACACAACCAAAACCACTCTTCGATGCATCGCAATAAACAACAAAGTCGTCACTGCCTTCAGGAAGTGATAGGATAGGTGCGGAGGTTAACTTCTTCTTCAAAGTTTGGAATGCTGATTCGTGTGTGGGTTCCCAAATGAACTTCTTGCCCTTGTGAGTCAGTGCGGTCAAAGGACGCGCAATCAGAGAAAATCCTTCGATAAACCTTCGATAATAACCGGCGAGACCTAGAAATTGACGAATATGCGTTGGAGTAGTGGGGGTCTCCCACTTGCTGATGGCTTCAATCTTGGCGGGATCAACTTTGATACCCTGGTCGCTCACAACATGACCCAAAAACTGTACTTCCTTCAACCAAAATTCGCACTTGGAGAATTTGGCGTAAAGTTGCTCTTGTCTTAAGAGTTCAAGCACTAGCCGAAGGTGTTGCTCATGTTCTTCTTCGCTCTTAGAGTAGATGAGGATATCATCTATGAAGACGATAACAAACTTATCCAAGTAAGGCTTGCAGACACGATTCATGAGATCCATGAACACGGCAGGTGCATTTGTCAAACCGAATGGCATCACGAGGAACTCATAATGACCATAACGGGTCCTGAATGCAGTTTTCATCACGTCACTTTCCTTCACCCTCAGCTGGTGATATCCGGATCGCAAATCGATCTTTGAATAAACGCTCGATCCTTGTAGTTGATCAAAAAGATCATCAATTCGTGGAAGAGGATATCGATTCTTGATAGTCAATTTGTTGAGTTCACGGTAGTCGATACACATACGGAAGGATCCATCCTTCTTCTTTACAAACAACACAGGTGCGCCCCAAGGCGAGAAGCTTGGTTGGATAAACCCTCGATCTAATAGCTCTTGTAGTTGACTCTGTAATTCTTGCATCTCGGAAGGTGCGAGTCTATAAGGTGCGCGAGCTACCGGTGCAGCTCCTGGCACTAAGTCAATCTGAAACTCTACTGCTCTCGGTGGCGGTAATCCAGGCAGTTCTTCGGGAAAGACATCGGAAAACTCGTTCACAATACGCACATCGTTCACGTTCTTCACCTCAGTTTCTACCGCTTTCACATGTGCTAGGACAGCAAAGCGTCCCTTCTTCATAATCTTTTGTGCTTTCACGCAACTAATGAGGTTCAACTTCGAGGTACATCTCTCTCCATAGATAACCAGTGGTTCACCATCTCCTTGTGGTATGCGAAGTGCTTTATCTCCACAGATAACATCGGCCTTTATCTTGCTCAACCAATCCATACCGACGATTGCGTCAAAACTTCCCAGTTTGATAGGTATCAAATCAATTTCGAAATCTGCACCAGCTATGTTGATAATAGCTCCACGACTAATATGGTCAACCTTTTCAAGTTTTCCATTGGCTACCTCGACAAGCATACTTTCCTTTAAGGGAACTAACGACCAATCTAACTTATCACAAAAATGTCTACACACATAGCTCCTATCGGCACCAGTATCAAATAGGACAGAAGCTAAAAGATTGTTGATCTTGAATATACCTGTCACCAAGTCGGGGTTGTCGCGAGCGTCCCTTGCATTAACATTGAAGGCTCTAGCACGTGGTGGTCCGCCATCCTTACGCTTGTTAGGACACTCGTTTCTGAAATGGCCCGTCTTTCCACATTCATAACACTTCTTAGGCCCATTGTTGTTGTGGTTTGGCTTCACATTCAAAGTGGTAACCTTGCAATCCTTGCCAACATGTCCAGATCGTTGGCACTTCTCACAGATAACATTGCAATACCCAGTGTGGTGCTTGTAGCACCTATTGCATTGTGGTAAGGTTCCTTTGTAGTTCGGATTGGTGCGGTTGTTGTTGTTGGGGTTGGTGTTGTTGTTGTGCATGTTGTTGTTTTGCCTGAACCCTTCATGTCGTTTTGCCGGGTTTTGATCATAGTTCCTACCCCTGTTGTTGTTGTGGTTGTTGTCCCATTTCCTCTTTTCACCACTAACAGTTTCAAACTTAGCCTTCTCCGGCTCATCCAGGATGATTTGATTCAAGAGAGTATGCGCCATGCGCATTGCTTCGGGAACACTTGGTGGCTTGGATGAGGTAACATTACCCTTGATGGACTTAGGAAGTCCCGAGAAGTATTTCTCCAAACGCTTAAATTCGGGGGTGACCATGGTTGGACACATAAGAGCCAATTCCAAAAACCTACGGTTGTAGCTGTTAAGGTCGTTCCCTACGGTCTTCAATTGCATAAATTCGATTTCCATCTTTTGAATCTCGGTTCTCGGACAGTATTCCTCGATCATAGCACATTTAAATTCTTCCCAAGGCGTAGCATACGCCTCATCAATTCCTTTCGCTTGGGCCATGGTATTCCACCATGTGAGCGCGCCATCAGACAGCGTGCAAGATGCAAATTTCGTTTTGTTAGCCTCAGAACAATTGCTAACCCTGAATACCGATTCCAACTTTTCGAACCATCTGGTGAGACCGACGGGTCCCTCAGTGCCACTGAAGTAGTGTGGCTTGCAGTTTTGGAATTCCTTGTAAGTACACCCATCTCGGACGACAGGTGGATTGACAGGCGGTGGTGGTGGAACTTGGGGTTGTCTGTCAGCTAGTGCAGCAGCGACTCGCTCGTTAATCATGTCCTCAATCTGGGCGGCGGTAGGTGTGGTTCTTCCGTTGGCCATGATGTTCTATACAAACATTTTGACTCAAGTCAAAATCCATTATGCAAATAATAATAATATAGTATATAACAACCAACATGAAAATAGCACAACACATGTTGATTAAGTAATGCAAGCATATATAAGTACCACAAAACCATGAGATGATAACGTAAATAGAACACTTGCGCAAGAAGTAAGCAACACCAATTCCATTCATTAATGATAATAAGTTCATATATTACAATAAGTTCGTACATTACATAAGTGAAATATGAAATTACAAAAGAGATTACAATACAGAATCTAGTACAAAGTCCTACGGCGATGGTGGGTACAAGATGTCCAAAACATGAGCCAACTGCTCCTCGAGCTCAGTAACTCGAGTCTGGAGAATCTCAATCTCCCGCCTCATTTCCTCATTAGAGGAAGATGGTGGGGCAGGTGGTGCTGGCGGTGCAGGTGGAGCCGGTGGTGCTGAAGTGGATGGTCTGGCTCTGGGTGGAGACGGTAATATCAGTGGGTCGGCGGGGTACGGCACTAGCCGTTTACGAGCAGTGATCCTACGACGCCGACCATAAGCGTCAGTGACAGTTCGACCAGGAATTATGCCAGCAAAGCGATACCGCTTCTTCGGCGGGGTAGAAGGTGCCTGAATCGGTCGGTCAGCGGGATCCTCCTCATCACTGGAGTCGTCAGATGAGGTGTCGTCTGAAGAAGCATCGGTGGAAGAACCGTCGTCTGAATCATGCGTTGGTGGCGCGGGTGGCTCAACATATCCGAAAGCGGCCAACATCTGTCGGTGTCGGCCTGGCGTAATCACGGCTAAGCGGCCGTCGGCAGTGCGTCGGCAAGGTGTGCGCCAGTGATTACGGAAGGGTCCTTCCCCGAACTCCGCGGGGATCTCCATGCCACCAATGCGAGCCAGTTGCCTCAGGGGTCTGGAAGAAGACGCCGGGATATGCACACTAGAGCTAGCTCCAGAACTAGAGGCGCCGGGGTCGCCAGTGGGTGTCGGGGCCGGAATGTCGGCAGCAGCAGCAGCAGCAACAGGTGCAGCAGTGGGTGGAACAACGGGGCCTGAGCCGCTCGGGATGTCAGTAGGTGGAACGTCCGACATCTGAACAAGGAAAAATAAATTTTCCATGTCAGTATGTCATAAAGCAAGCAAATAATAGGCCAACAGTTTAAATCATGTATAGCAATAAGTAGCATGGCAATATCAGTAATCGTACGAAACTAGCATGCAATCGAAAGCAAGTAATAGCATGCAGTAGTGAAATCACGTAGTAGCATACGGCATATAGCAGTAACAGTAAGCAGCAGCATGCAGTAAGTTCAGCGGAAACAAGTAAACTAACAAGTTGTAGATTAGCCCTATTAGTGAATCCTACTCGGGTCGGTCTTAGACTCACTAATGCATCCTAATTCCCTACAACCAATGCTCTGATACCAAATGTGACGCCCCGTACTAAATCATCATGTACGGACCATCAACAACAGGATCATTACAAGGTTAAGTACTATATGCGTTTTCAAAACAGAGTTTACGTTCATAAATAAAAGTGACGTCATAACATACGTCAATTGTTTTACAAATCAAAAGTATGCTTCGCTAAGTAGAAGCATTAAATAAGTGTACGTGACCATGATGGTCGTTACATAACATAAGTTCATAAGTAAAAAGTTTGAATGCAACATAAGTAGTCATGCGATAACAACTCTAGGCAGCGGGTTCTACAGCACGACTAGTAAGATAGCGGAAGCGACTTCAAGCACCTGAGAAAATACATGCTTAAAAAGGTCAACACAAAGGTTGGTGAGCTATAGTTTAAGTATAACAGTAATGTAAGTAGGCCACGAGATTTCAGTGCTACAACGAGCGTTTCAAAAGTATGTAAAAGTATATGCTTAACCGTGGGCACCCGGTAACTAACTTAACGTTTAATGTACCCCCTTAAAGTGCACTTGGCAAGTGCGTATAACCTCGAAGTATTAAACACTCGTTAAATGCTAGCGCTACTAGCCCGAGTGGGGATGTCAAACCCTATGGATCCATATCTAAGATTCGCGTTCACGGTTCAAAAACCAATGATTAAACGTTACCGAGCTAAAGGGAATGTTTCTGCCGTTATATAACCCACACATATATAAAGTTTAAGTACTCGTGCCTAGTATGTAAAACATAAAATCCGCATGTATTCTCAGTTCCCAAAATAAGTTAAAGTAAAAAGGGAATGCTATAACTCACAATGATTAGTAGTAATGGTAAGGTAGTAGTCGGAAAGTGGTGTGCAAGTAACGGTCCAAACGTCCTCAACCTAAGTCAAATAGCACTAAGTCAATAAGTCGTCTCAAAAGGTTTACAAGTACGTAATTAAGGTCATAAGGGTCATCATCAATCAACATTAAACAAAAGGTAACAAGTAAGACTCGTTTATGAAAGTCGTTTAAAACAAAGGCTGACTTCGGTCAGTCACCACGGCCTCTACCCTTACTGAATTAAGGTGAGACCAGTGGTCATGGCTCCGTCTATGAGTCCCTTAAGTGTGGTAAAATTTACAGAAGCAAACTCGTCTTGGTTTGACCGTGGCGACGGTCTAAGTGCGAGTAGGTCAGAAATTTCTGCACAACGTTAAAGAACATGGTAACGATCGGAGGGCCATAAATCCTAAACCGTAACTCGGATTAAGACGAGTCCTATATGAAAAGTTATCTACTCGAAAAGTTCTTTCTAAAAATCAAGGTTAGAACAGCCCAGGTCTACTGGTCTGTTCCAGAAGCAGTAGGTCAGAAACTTTTGGACAGAATGCAGTGGGTTTTCAAGGGTTCCGGTGATCTTGGCGTTTGATGTTCATCACGGTTCTCATCCTTGATGCGTATAGCTTCAAGTGTACAACTCGTTGATGTGTTAACATCATTTTGACCAAGGTTTGTCCATCATAACTCAAGTGCAAGTGTTGTAAGTGTTTGATGAACCAAGGTTACATGTAAGTTTATGAACAAGTTCATGAACACTAAGAAAGATCACAACCAAGTGTTGGATCCATGATACTTGCACCAAAGTGTAAGCTCTTGTTGGTTTCATGTCCTTGTTCAAATGTGTAGTAAGCAACTAACAATAAGAAATAAAGAAAATAAATGATAAGCCTAAACCAACCATGAAGGTGGTATTCTAGTAACATACAACAAACAAGAACACAAGTAACAATTATAAAGATTATAAACTTTAAATCTTTTGAAACAAAATATGTAGAACATAACTAGATAGATTATGTTCTTGGATGTTCTTGATAATACAAGATATTATGAAGAATCAAAACTAAGAAGTTTGATCTTGTAACATGAAAGTAAGTAAGTAAGCAACTTAGTATCTTACAAGTAATTGACTTTAAACAAGAACAAGTAACAAAAGTTTTAACAACAAAGATTGATGATGATTATGTGATGTAGAAATCAGTTTTTACAAGGAGAGGAGAAGAGAAAAAGTTCATCATACTTACAAGTATATGAGAGAAAAAGAGAGTAAAGTTTGAGAGAAGTTTCAAGTATTTTGTGTGTGTGTTTTGAGAGAGAGATACAAGTGAACAAGTAATGAAGAAATGAAGTCAAATGGCCTCTCTAAAGGCCTCAAACTTTCGGCAATCTGCAGCAAAATGAGGGGAAGAGGATTGTTTTGTGGTTACTAAGGTGTTAAAGCTTCAAAAGTTGGTTAAAGAGTGGTTATACATGGGGATTATGGCATGACTAGATTCCAAATGTTCAAACCAACTAGTTACAAGTCCTAAGTAATACTTACACTTTGAAAGAGTGGGCTAAAGGTCCATTAATAAATGTAGGGTGGGCTTGTGAGTCTTATTCAAGAGTCCATTACACTAATTAAAGCCCAAGTTGCAAATAATCCAAATAAGTTCAACTTAAGCCCAAGTAATTAACTAACCATCTTAGTTAATTAAAATGATTAATAAAATTAATCATGAATGTAAATAATATCTTAAAATATTATTCGTGCAAGTTCCGGGTGTCACAAAGACGTTTCGGGCATTTAAAGTTCAAGTACGGGCAATTAAAGCAACATGTAAATGTAATAACATACATTCGTTTAATCAAGCGTATTAATAATAATAATTATTAATAAATAACGTTGGTAAAACCAGGGTCGTTACAACAGGGTTAACGGACATTTTTAACAGAAATTTGACGGAGGGACGCCAATTGCAAAATCAAAATAGCTCAGGGACACTGATTGCCAAATTAAAAACCGAGGGACCAAACTAGCGATTTGGGGTATAATAGAGGGACCAACTGAGCAAAAAAGTCGAAATTAAATGACGATAAATAAAATGCGTAAAGTAAATAACAGAAATTAAATGACGATAAATAAAATTGCGATAATTAAATTACGATAAATAAACTGCGATAAATAAAATGTAATCAGTTAGCTAGGATTTTGTTAGCGTGGATTCTTAACAAAATTTCTCATAGTAAATTTGTTTATTTCTAACAAATTTTTATTTTGTCAACTGTTTTCTTCATTATGCCACTTGTTGGATTCTGATAGGTCAAAATCCAAATATGAAATTGAATGAAAATGGTTATTCTGCGGTGAACGGATACGTATATCTGTGGTTGTAAATAGGATAGTAAATGACTGTTGAATTAGATTTGAAAGAATGTACAGTGTACTTATTAATGTGAAATTTAAATATACCTTGGGTATTACCTACCCGTTAAAATATTTTCACCATTAACAGTTTGTACGAAAGAATTTTTAATTACAATCTTTATGAAAATATATATGTATATATTCTCTTCAGATGTAACATGGATTTCAATGAGTCAATACTAAATTAAGCTCATTCGATTTATGGTTGAAACCAGAATTGAATAATCCCTTGAAGGCTTTAGAGATTACATAAGTATTTCTCCAATAATATTGAAATTATGAATCAATACTTCGTTATTTTTTGAGATGTGATGTTGGTTTTCGTTAAATTCTTGTGATTTCGCAAAGTACGAATGATGTTATCTGAAAAGTTTAGGGTACATCGATGATGAAAGTGTAAAATCAAATATATACTTGATTTATTATGAATTGGAATTTGTTGAATTGCGACAGAGAATGTAGTTAACGATGGTTAAGTTGCGGGCGAAGGACGTACATTATTGCATATTTGTAATATGAATTAACCGAGTAGTTAAGATTCACACACAATAGCTTAGCACGGAAAGATTTATTTTTATTTCAAAATATATATATATAAATTATACATATAATTTCTTCAGAGGGAATAAGTTAATTCTTCATAACTCGTTGATACAATATACGTGTTATTGATTCGTAATGATGTCCACAGTGATTCTTGAACTGACGGAGTTTGTGATGTTATAGGTGTTGTAGATTCTGATGCTGTCTGTACTGACGAACTGTTGATGCTGTTGGTAAAACAAGTTTAGCTTGTTAACCATAAATTTTGTCATGGTTTCTACTCTTCCTTCTATCATTTTGATTTGCTTAACTGATTTATGGTTAGGGCTAGATTAGATAATCTCTAAGACTTTAGAGATTACATAATCACCGCAGAATGTTTCTCCAATGAAGTTATGAATTAATATTTCATTAGTTATTTTTGTTGGTACTCCTTAGTATCTATGGTGCGTATGACGTTGATGCTCGTGGGACAGATTGTGAAGTTGAGGTTTACGACGCTATTATTGTTGGAGGTGGTAATGGTACTGTTGGCGGTGATGATGGTGGTACTGGTTATGCTGCTGGTGCTGCTGCTGGTGTTTGTAATCTCTGCACCATATTCTCCAAAGCCACTACCCGAGCGCGAAGCTCGTTGACTTCATCTATTACACCAGGGTGATTGTCGGTTCGGTCGAGCGGATAAATAAAATCTAGAATTTGATGTAGTCTGTAATCGTGACGAGATACCCGGGAAATGAGAGAGAAAATGGTGTCTCGAACAGGTTCGCCGGTAAGTGCTTCAGGTTCATCACCAAGAGGGCAATGTGGTGGATGGAAGGGATCACCTTCTTCTTGTCTTCAATGATTGAGGAGGCTACGAACCCATCCCCAATTAATCCAGAATAGATGATGGCTGATTGGTTAATCCATTCTGGTCACACTGCTTTCGGGGCTTGAGTGGGATTCCATTTCGGAATTCGAGTGACTTGAACTGATGATGAATTCTATTTAGTACGATTGAATAAAGGATTTTTCGATATGAAATGATTTTCTTGCTATCGTATGGTATGATGTTTACATAGAATATCTATATATATATATATATATATATATATATATATATATATATATATATATATATATATATATATATATATAGATCAAAAGATTTCGTAGATTAATATGTCAGGCAAAGTTTAAAGTAACAGATACGATAAGATATGATTTAGCAGATACGCTGAGATATGAATTTTGTCTATACACTACTCATGCAATTAATGTAGCAAGAGGTGTCTAGACTAATAATGATAACCAGCTAATTTCCTAAGGATGATAAGCAGATGATTTCCGACTTGAAATGATAAGCAAAATTTTTGACATGCAGACACGGTCGAAGTCCACACTTACTAATGCATCCTAACCATTTATCAGTTAGACACAATAATGCAGACCTGGTTCGCTAAGACCACCGCTCTGATACCAACTAAAAGGACCCGTCCTAATCCATCTGGATGAAGTCCATATCGATTACAAATGATTCACAATAGTTGATTAAATCGCGAGGTATTTTACCTCTATATGATACATTTTACAAACATTGCATTCGTTTTGAAAAGACAAACTTTCTTTACATCGAAAGTTGACGGTAGGCATACCATTTCATAATATATCCCACTATAATTGACCTAATAATAACCTTGATGAATTCGACGACTCGAATGCAACGTCTTTTGAAATGTATCATGAATGAATCCAAGTAAAATCTCTAAAATGAGCAAATGCACAGTGGAAGATTTCTTTCATACCTGAGAATAAACATGCTTTCAAGTGTTAACCAAAAGGTTGGTGAGTTCATTAGTTTAACATAAATAATCATTTCCATCATTTTAATAGACCACAAGAATTTCATTTCTAGTTCTCATAAATATACGTCCCATGCATAGAGACAAAAATATCATTCATATGGATTGAACACCTGGTAACCGACATTAACAAGATGCATATAAGAATATCCCCTATCATTCAAGGAAATCCTTCGGACATGATAAAAATGAATTCGAAGTACAAGAGCATCCGGTACTTTGGATGGGGTTCGTTAGGCCCAATAGATCTATCTTTAGGATTCGCGTCAATTAGGCATGCACTAATTCTCAAAATTAGTGATGTTCCCTAATTCTTAGGCTACCAAGCAAAAAGGGGCATATTTGGCTTCGATCATTCAACCATATAATGTAGTTTTGATTACTTGTATCTATTTCGTAAAACATTTATAAAAATTGCGCATGTATTCTCAGCCCAAAAATATAAAGGGTAAAAAGGCAAATGAAACTCACCATACTCTATTTTGTAGTAAAAATTCATATGACTACATTGAACAAGTGTAGGGGGACCTTGGATTCACGAACCTATATCAAGTATATATATTAACACATATAATGAACACATAATGGTATTCAACCCATTTTATATATATTAATTATGTTACTCATTTAAATTAATATGTATTTATTATTTCAAATGTTATATATATATATATATATATATATATATATATATATATATATATATATATATATATATATATATATATATATATGTCATTTTTATTTTAAAATAGTGAATTAGACATACTTATGATATATGTAATAAATATATTTTTATATAAGTATCTTTCGTTTGTTAAAATAATAATTATGATAATACTAAAGTAATGATAATAAAAATAATGATACTTATAATAATAATAATAATGATAATACTTTATAACAATAGAAATGATAATTTTAATAATGTTGATAATTTTAATAAAAAAATGATGGTTTTAATAATAATGATAATGATGATTTTAATTTAATAATACTAATAATAACAATAATCATACTTATGTGATATTTAATATATAATCATAATATAACAATAATAATAATATTAATGATAATACAAATATAATTAATAATGACAATAATAATATTTATACCTATAATGAAGTCCATTAAAGGAGCCCAAGGTAATGCTCATTTAATTGTTTCCAAACCCAATACTTCTATCAAATTTTCGGCCCAATATCACAGTCCACATGTTTAGCCCAATTATTAAAGCCTGGAGCAGTTTGTTGTTTTAAAAAAAAAATGTTGCAAGCTGGGATTGAACTCGCGACCACTCGGTTAACACAAACACACCCATACCACTCCTCCATTTTATCTCTTCTGATTTAATACCAACTTTTATATATATAACATATATTATTTATCTGTTTCCTCTTCTTCTCCTAATTTAATAGAAACAGAAATAAGGAGGCAGCGAGTAGCAGCGACAGTATCATCATGGGGTTACCATATTACACGGAACTTGTAAGCGAAACGTGTACTACCCTAAACGGAATGCGTAATCTTCATAGCTTATCAACGTTTACTGTTCGTCATCCTCTTCCTTACTTCCGTCGGAACATTAGTAATAGAAAATGGCGGTTTATGTAAACTGTATAGTAGAGACTAGCAGTAACAACAGATGTAGCAACAAGAAATGAGTAGTAGTAGTGATTTTAGCGACCGGTGGTGGCGGATCACAAGCTGGAACAGAAAGTATAATCGCAGAAGTAGAAGTCACATGGTTTCTATGGTTTGGAACGTTCTTGACCAGAAACAGAAACATAATAGAAGTTGGGTTCAATGGTAGCGGTTATGGTGATAGATTGACTCCGGTGATGGTGGTCGCGATCATTCATGAGGAAGAAGAAGATGGGTTATGCTTGATTAATCAATTGCAACGGTTGTATATATATATATAGAGAGAAAAAGATTATGAAGGTGATGGTGGTTTTTAAGTGGCTAATGGATGGTGGGGGTTTGTGGTGGTGATTGTGGGTGACACGATGGTTTACAACGGTGAATAGAAACAGGAACTCAGGAACCGAAGACGGAAACAAAAATGGAGGTGGTGACCATTTGTTGTCGACTGAATCATGGTGGTTTTGTGGTGTTGTTCACGATAATAGATATAGGAGAGTGATGTTGGTTTAAGATGAAGATGGAATTCATATTACATATGAATATATCTCACTGTAAAGTGATTCCAAAAATTAATAATAATAATATAATAATAATATTAAATAATAATCTTAATCAAATTAAACATGCTAGTGGAGAAGCAGCCTAATAATTTGGAGTCACTCTACCGACAGTTTTTCCCGAATGACTATATCGTGCCCATTGCTAAACAGTTACAGAATAAAAATGTTCTTAAAAAAAATCCCAAATTTTTAGATTAAATATATTTAATTATTTCACTCATTAACTGTTTGAAACCTGATAAAAAAAGGTTCGATAATTATTTATTTTCTGTTCCAATTTATAGGTACGGAGTACTTATATTTAATCTTAAAAAGGTAAAAATATTTTTGACAAATCTAAAATCTTCGTAATCAATTTGCAGTCCAACTTTTATTTCAATCCTTCATGAACATGTACAATATCTATATTAAAACGAATAAAACATTAACCGAGTGTTACTGACGTTTACTAATTAAGCTCAAAATCATTCATTTTCCATTTGCTCTCTCTCTAAATATAATCAGTTTTAAATAACAAGTTTTATCACATAAATATATATTATATATATTTAAACAAATAGATTTAATATTATTTTATATATTTACAAGTAGTATTTATATATATATATATATATATATATATATATATATATATATATATATATATACATATACATTTGTAATAATAGTTTTATTATATCGCATATTATTTTACATATTTATTTCCAACAATTATCTCATATATTATTTCAATTAATATTTCAAATTATATATATATATATATATATATATATATATATATATATATATATATATATATATATATATATATATATATATATATATTTATATTTAAATATACATGTATCTATTTACAATTAGTTGTTCGTGAATTGTCGAAAATGGTCGAAGTTAATTTGATTGTATGAAAACAGTTCAAAAATTTGAGACTAAACTTTACAGACTTTGCTTATCGTGTCGAACTCATATGAAGATTAAGTTTAAATTTAGTCAGAATTTCCCGGGTCGTCACAATTGATATAAATCAAAATATAGGAGTGTAACAAAATTGACTAGTTACTACACATGGTGTGTCTTTAAGACTAACCAATATTATTAATGTCAGTGCAAGTGGGAGTCTGTTGCAAATATGTTCTCGGGTTGGCTAATAGTTTGACTATGGTACATATATTCTGAAGGTATGCCCATGATATTAAATAATATAAAGTCTATTTATCCTATTCGGTCACACACAAAGGCTAATCATTAATTGTTTGATATACCTTCTAATCGAAATTTAATTTATTAATCATTTGTTAATGGTTTACTAAATTAAATAAGTTTTGAGATTAGTTTAATTAATTAGTTAATTCATTAACCAGTAATTAATTAAATAATATGTAATTTATAACTAGCTAATGTGTCATGCATGAATGAAACTAGCTAGCTAATGTGTTATGCATGCATGCTATCTAAAGATATTTGAAACTTGCATTCATGCAAATCTCATCTTTAAAAGGAAGAAGACCATGCAATCTTAAGAAAACTCTCCTACTCTTTCCTCTCTTCTTGATCACTAAAATAACTAGTTCTATAACATGTGTTATGGTGATTTTGAAAGTAAGAAGAAAGGAATCTTTAAAGTAGAAGGTATAGATCGAACAAGGTTGGAACTTTGGGTGCCTACCGTTTAGAAAAACTCTTCTTTGGGTTCTCAACTCCGATCTTCAAAAGGCTACAAAGGTTGTAATCTAAACTTATCTTGTTCATTATATTTTGTTTACTAAAAGTTTTGTACATGGGTCCTTGGTAGAGTCTGATTTTGTAATGCTTTTAAAAATGATTCCGCTCGCTTTGTGTTTGTATCATACTCCAACACTTAGAAGATGTCTGAATCATTCGTTAAGTTGAGCAGACATAATCTGCACATTTTACAATAGTTTAACCATGGATGATAAGTCTTTCCTAGACATGGCCTCGCAAGGAAATTTCATGTCACAAATGGCAGATGAAGCATGTAATCTCTTAGAAATGATAGCTGCACAATAGGAAGATTTGAGCAATGAAGCTACTGAGATGGATGACATCTTCAGTCAAACGGTAAAAGTGCTAGAAACCAGGTTACAAGATTTCACCTCCACTCTTCAAAGTTTATGAATTCCTAAAAGTCCCGACGCTACTAGAACCAGTCTAAGGTATCCTTACCCTAGATGGGCATATAAACAACAACATAGCTCGGAATCCAATATAGTCTTCCCAATATACCAACATACTCCCCACTCCCAGAAAACTTTAGTTGACTTCATGACAAAGCAATATACGATAAATCTTCAATTCATAGAATGTCAAAACAAATTTGACGTTTTGATAAAAACTTTCGAAGAACTAATAAAAAAATTTCAGCTTACTCTTAAACAATTAACCACTAAAGTTGAGACAGAGTGTAGTGAGTTTGATGCCCTAGTAGTAACTAGAGGTGGGAAGGAAACAACTATTAATATACCCATACAAAACTTTTCCGATACGGAACCTGTGCAAATTGACCCAGTTGTCAATCCACCAGAACCTATATCTCCTAAAGCTCCGGAAATAATTCCTTGAGCCAGCATATCTTTTCCAGGTAGGCTTAGGAAGGAAAAGAAAGAATCAAAAATCACTAAGTATTAGGATATTATCAAAAATCTGCATTTGAATGTACAACTAGTAGATGCTTTAGTAGAAATGCCAAACTGTGCTAAATTATTCAAAGAATTACTTTCAAACGAAGAGAGATTAAGAGAGATAGTTAACTTACCCTTAAGTGAGGAGTGTTCATTAGTGTTACAACATGGTATTCTCCCTAAGTTAGGAGATACAGGAAGATTCACTGTACCTTGCTACCTGCAAGATATCCAGATCAGTAATGCGTTAGCAGATCTGCGTGCTAGTGTAAACCTAATGCCCTATTCATTATTAAAAAAGCTAGGACTTGATGATTTAAGACCTACCATAATGACTATCCAACTCGCGAACAGATCAGTTAAGATTTCTCGTGGAATAGCTGAAGATGTCCTAGTCAGAGTGGATTCTTGTACAGTCAAAAGGGGATCGAGTCTGTAAAAGATTGGATCAGTAAATGGAAATTCAATGAAAAATTCTGTGTGAGATCGTAAATATTGTACCAAGGGCATCTTTAGAGTATACCGAATCAGTATAGCTATCCTTCTTCTGACACAGCAACACACTTTGAATTATTATTGGAAGGAGGTGCTAAATAATTTCTTTGTTCCTTTAATTGTTTTTTATTGATGTAAAAGAAAAAGAATGTCCTATTCAATCAATTTAATGTAAAAAAATATATTTCTCTCGATTATGAGTTTACGGCTAGAAACGAGGATCAGGTAAAGAAGTCACATTTAATGTCTATCGACTCTTGATCTATCCTCGCGAGGAAGATCTCAATCTCACTGATTCTTTTCAAGAACTCGTCAACAAATATCTGGAAGATACCATGGCTATATGTAGTCAAGATCAAATTTCTAAGGATTTGTTCTTTACACCTCCTAAAGAAAATCTCGATAACCATTTAGCCAGAGATCTAGGTCAACACAAATCTCCCATCTTTGAAAATAACTTTCTCGGAAAAACTATCCGTATAGCACCACTAGGTCAAGGCATTTTGTTACCTCTGTTAAGGAGAAGACCGAATGAAGAAACAAATTTCATTATAGTATTCCAGGAACTACTATTAAATGAGAACTGTGACAAAATTCCTGAGCCAACCTTCAAAACTAAAGAAGAGGTTTCTGAAGATGAAGCATTAAGAAGGACAATTTCCAGAACCAAAGGATAGATAGCGCCAGTCACCGCTCTTAAGGATGAAGAATCTGAATTCCAGGAGAGGTATGACTCGTTAGATAGAAAGGAAATAGCATGAATGAAGATATCTATCGAGGAACATCCAGAATTGGAACTAAAGAATTTACCCGAACATCTGGAGTATGCATTCTTGGAAGGAGAATCACAACTCCTTGTGATTATTTCTAAGGAACTCGCGCCACATGAGAAAGCAATTGCTTGGAAGATTTCTGACATCAAAGGGATCAGTCCGAAATATTGCACCCACAAGATTTTCATGGAAGACGATTTCAAACCATCAGTTCAGAGGCAAAGAAGGGTCAACCTAATTATTCAAGAAGTCATCAAGAAAGAAGTAATCAAACCTCCAGATGCCGATCTGATCAATCCTATTATCGATTTACCATGGGTTAGTCCTGTTCAAGTGGTACCCAAGAAAGGATAAATGATCGTTATTAAAAAAGAGAATAATGAACTTATTCGAACACTGGAGGTCACTGGTTGGATTGTAGCGACCCGACCAAAACATATTTGACAGCGCCGTCTACGTAGGTCCCATTATATGGTCATAAGTCCTTAAGACAAAGTTTGATCGAAAATATGTCGCATTCATTTCATAAGTGTGGATGTTTCAAAGTTTACAAAAGTAGTTTCCATAACTAGTACATAACGATGTTTAAAGTACAAATGAAACACGTGTGACACAGTTTAAAGTAGTCAAAAGACGCTCCTCATATGCAAGTATACTCGACATCCAAAGCAAGTATCAAAAAGAAAGTGCGGAAGCATGTATCACCTAATGATCAAGGACCTGAGAAAAACATAGAAATCTGTCAACGAAAATGTTGGTGAAATCATAGGTTTAAGTAAGTAAATGAGTAAAAGTACGTCGAACCACAAGATTGGCATCATTGATAAATAGTAATACATTCTAAAAGTTAATATTCACGAGCACCCAATTATCAAGGCTTAACGTTTCCTTCAAGAGTACCCCATCACAATAGTGTTAGAACATACACTGTTTCCCAAAAATATATTTCATCCGCATAACGGTAGTGAACCGTCCAAATGAGGGTTTGTCAAACCCATATGGCCATATAACATAAGTTCTCGCTTACACCGTCAAGTGTAACTAATGATAATCGAATTGAGGATTTTTGTTCTAAACTCGTATGTAGAATGTTTGTTTTCATGTACTTGTGTTCACTTAGTTAAAAGAAGCATTTATGTTTTCTCATCCCAAAAGTAAGTTCAAAAGAGTAAAAGTGGGACTATGATCTCACCTTAACCCCAAGAGTAAATAAGTACTTCGACAAGTGACGTGTGCAAAGAACAATGCTAGTCTTGACCTAAACAAATAGGTTGTATCAATAACGGTAAACACGATAGGTCAAAGATGTCCAATTAGTGCTATGGCTCAATACGACTCGATTATGTAGCATGTGAATCAAATTGTCAAGTTTCATGCAAGATACAAGTATAGGATCATGTTAGAAAGATTGCATAATCATTTGGTTAAGTTTGACAAAAAGTCAAACTTTGGTCGGTCAAAGTCAACGAAAAAGTCAACACGTTCGGGTCGGGTCCCGAACTATTTTTCTGAGGTTTTTAATCATATATAAGCATGTTAGAACAAGTCTCATGTGAATCGGAGGTCCATAGCGTGCCAAACATTTTTCGTATTTTGACCAAGGAGGTCAGAACCTGGACGCAGCAAATGCCGCGCCGCGACCAAGGTATGTCACGCCGCGACACTTAACGTGTGCTGGTGCCTGGTTAGTTTCAATTGTTCAAGTCTTTTTCCGAACTTCGATCAAACACAAAACATAAACCGTAAATACTTATGACACGCATCTTATATCGTTGGAAAGGTAATTTGACAAGGAACACAACTAAATACATTTCATCAACCAAAAACATCATTTGAAAAACCGACTTTCCAACATTAAATGCTCAAATAATGCTCAAGTTCATAAATGCACAAAATAGGATTTGGGAATTAAATGCATACATATGACACGCCGTTTCGTAGGTAATCGAGCATACAATACAACTAACTACTTACCAACAACAATTTATGGCATTCAATGCATCAAATATTCATTTCAAGTTTATCAAACCCTAACTCAAACTCACCAAATTCACTAATTAAGTTTATGGAGTTTTCTCAAGCAACCTACACATCAATTTGAAGCTAGTGATACTAGGAACACATTTAATACATGCATTTATAACATTTAACAACATTCAAACAACCAAATCACCAAATCAAGCACACCAAAGTTCATACTCAAGCTAGTTACTTTAAATAACAAAATCGAACATATAAATCATATATTCTTGTTAGACTTGAGCCATAAACACTAATTAACAACTTTATAAGTTAAAAACGTCAAGAACACAAAATCTAGTGATTTTAGAAAGTTACCCAAATGTAATGAAATCGGTATGGAATCGAAGAGGAAGTTGCAAGGATTCTAAATATGTAATTTGTTTTGATTGAAGCTTGCTTGAACGAATTTAGATGATGATTCTTGAAGATGAAGATTGAGAGAAAAGTTGAAAGTATTAAATGAAAAGTAAAAATGAAAATGGAAAATAATGGGTGGAGGAGATGGAGTGTTGACCATTTGACCTAGTCAAATGTTTGGCACTTGGGCAAGTTTGGTCCCTCTAGTTCCATTCGGGTGCGTGAATTACCTAACGAGATAATTTAAAACGCATATTAACGGGAGATGTTATAATTACATAACGGAATTTAAAATAGTATGATGTAAAGATAAACGAAAAAAGGCGGGATGTTACATTACCTACTCCTTAAAAGAAATTTCGTCCCGAAATTTAAGCAGGCGTAGAAATCGTTGTTTCTTCCTCGGGATCTTGCGTTTCCGGAACCGGGAACAACTGAGGGTATTTCTTTTGCATTTGGTCTTGCCTTTCCCAAGTAAACTCGGGTCCCCTTTTGGCATTCCAACAGACTTTAACAATCGGAATTCGGCTTTGTTTCAACGTCTTGACGGAGGTGTCCATAATTTCATCCGGTTCCTCCACAAAATGATGTTTGTCATCAATAGTAAGTTCCTCAAGAGGGATGACGATATCGGGTTCGGCAAGACACTTTTTCAAGTTAGATACATGGAAGGTAGGATGAACGGAGTTTAATTGAGGCAGAAGATCTAAACGATAAGCAACGGTTCTAATACGCTCCAAGATTTCGAAAGGACCATTATACCGCGAATTTAGCTTCCCGCGTTTCCCAAAACAGATTACACCTTTCCAAGGTGCGACCTTTAACATTACTCGGTCACCGACTTGAAATTTGAGGTCGTTGCGTCTTTTGTCGGTGTAGCACTTTTGACGACTCCGGGCCGTCCGAAGCCTATCTCGAATTTGTACGATCTTCTCGGTGGTTTCGTGAATGAGTTCGGGTCCGGTGATTTGCACGTCGCCTACCTCGGCCCAACAAAGAGGTGAACGACATTTACGACCATATAATGCTTCAAAAGGTGCGGCTTTTATACTCGCGTGATAACTATTATTGTAAAAGAACTCGGCGAGAGGTAAGTGCTTGTCCCAAGCTTTTCCAAAATCGACAACACAAGCTCGTAACATGTCCTCCAAGGTTTAAATTGTGTGTTCGCTTTTTCCATCAGTTTGAGGGTGATATGTGGTGCTCATGTCTAAACGCATTCCCAACGCTTCTTGCAAGGTACGCCAAAATCTAGAAACAAAATGGCCATCTCGGTCGGAGATAATCGATAAAGGTATACCGTGTCGGGCTACGATCTCCTTGATGTAAAGTTGTGCAAGTTTCTCCATTTTGTCGGTCTCCTTCATGGCGAGAAAGTGTGCGGATTTGGTGAGACGGTCAACAATAACCCAAATGGTATCATAACCGCCCGTTGTCTTTGGTAACTTGGTGATAAAATCCATCGTTATCCTTTCCCACTTCCATTGTGGGATCTCGGGTTGTTGAAGTAGTTCGGACGGTCTTTGGTGTTCGGCTTTGACTTTGGAACATGTCAAACACTTGGAAACATAAGTAGCTACGTCCCTTTTGATGTTCGGCCACCAATATTGTTGTTTAAGGTCGTGGTACATCTTATTGGCACCGGGGTGAATCGAGTATCGTGACTTATGGGCTTCATCTAAAATAAGGTTTCGTAGGTCCCCATATCTAGGCACCCAAATCCTTCCGGCGAAATATCGGAGTCCGGTCTCCCTAATTTCGAATCGAGAGACGAGAATGTTCAAGAGCTCGTGTGAAACGTTTTCATCCTTGAGAGCCTCATCTTGGGCTACCCGAATTTGGCTATTAAGGTTTGTGTGAATGGTGATGTTTAAAGCTCGGACACGAAGAGGCACCGCTCTTTCTTTTCGACTTAAGGCATCGGCTACTACGTTTGCCTTCCCGGGATGGTAACGAAGCTCGCAATCGTAATCGTTTAAGGTTTCAATCCACCTTCGTTGTCTCATGTTTAGTTGCTTTTGATCAAAGATGTGTTGGAGGCTTTTGTGATCGGTGAAGATAGTACTCTTGGTTCCATAAAGATAGTGTCTCCACATTTTAAGTGCAAAGACAACGGATCCGAGTTCGAGATCATGTGTCGTGTAGTTTCGTTCATGAATTTTGAGTTGTCGAGAAGCATAAGAAATGACTTTCGTTCGTTGCATCAACACACACCCAAAACCATGTTTCGAGGCGTCGCAATACACAACAAAATCATCGTTGCCTTCGAGAAGTGACAAGATAGGAGCGGTGGTTAGCTTTGTTTTCAAGATTTGAAATGCGGATTCTTGTTCGGTTGCCCAAACGAATTTTCTTCCCTTATGAGTTAACGCGGTTAGAGGACGAGCGACCAGAGAGAAATCTTTGATGAATCTACGATAGTATCCGGCGAGACCCAAGAATTGACGAATGTGAGTAGGAGTAGTAGGAGTCTCCTATTTACTAATGACTTCGATTTTTGTTGGATCGACTTTAATACCTTGGTCACTTACAACATGTCCAAGAAATTGAACTTCCTTTAACCAAAATTCACACTTGGAGAATTTGGCATAGAGTCGTTCTTGTCTTAAAAGTTCAAGCACAAGTCGGAGATGTTCCTCATGTTCTTCTTTGCTTTTAGAATAAACCAAAATATCATCGATGAACACGATAACGAATTTGTCAAGATACGGTTTGCACACGCGGTTCATTAGATCCATGAACACCGCCGGTGCGTTAGTGAGACCAAATGGCATGACAAGGAATTCATAACTACCATAACGAGTTCGGAAAGCGGTTTTGGAGACATCTTCCCCCTTAACCCTTAATTGATGATAACCCGAGCGGAGATCGATTTTCGAGTATACACAAGACCCTTGTAGTTGATCAAAGAGGTCATCGATGCGAGGAAGAGGATATCGGTTATAAACCGTCAATTTGTTTAGTTCACGATAATCAATGCACATTCGTAGGGATCCGTCTTTCTTTTAAACAAACAAAATCGGAGCGCCCCAAGGTGAATGGCTAGGTTGGATAAAACCACAATCAAGTAGTTCTTAGATTTGACCTTGCAATTCTTGCATTTCGGATGGAGCGAATCTATATGGTGCACGTGCTACGGGTGTAACTCCCGGAATAAGATCGCTTTGGAATTCAACCGGTCGATGAGGTGGAAGACCCGGCAATTCGTCGGGAAATACATCGGAAAAGTCACTAACAATTGGCACATCATCGATATGCTTCTCATCGGACTCGACTTTCTTAACATGAGCAAGGATCGCAAAACAACCCTTATGGAGTAGTTTTTTTTAACTTTAATACATGAAACGAGGTTGAGTCCGCTGCAACTCTTATCGCCATAGACGATCAAAGGTTCGCCGTTCTCGATAGGAATTCGGATTGCGTTAAGATCACAAAGAATGTGAGATTTCATTTTGGCTAGACAATTCATAACAATTATTACATCGAAACTTCCTAGTTCCAAAGGTATCAAGTCAATTTCAAACTCGTTACCCAAAATGTTTAACGTACACCCCCGGTAATATGTGTCGGCACTCAATAGTCTCCCGTTGGCTACTTCAATGGTATAAGTGGTATCTAGTGGAAGTGGTGGAGTGCTAAAAGAATGAGTCAAAGTCTTGGATACAAAGCATTTATCGGCACCCGAATCGAATAAACAAGTAACATAAGTGTTGTTGAGAAGAAACGTACCCGTGACTAGTTCATTGTCATCCCGGGCTTCCTCGGTGTTAATGTTGAAGGCTTGGCCGCATGTGTGGGGTTGGCCTTCTTCTTCAGGCAATAGTTCCTATAATGGCCCGTTTGGCCACATTCATAACAAGTGACCGTTTTTGGAGGATTGGGCCCTTTTCGAGCGACGGGGGCGGCACTTGTGCAATTGTTGGCCCTATGACCAACTCCTTGGCACCGGTGGCAAATTAGCTTGCCACACTCACCCGAGTGGCACTTGTGATATTTGTTGCAAAAAGGTTGAGTTCCGGCATAACCTTTCTTGCCGTCGTTGGTGAAAGGATTTTTGGTGAAGGTGTTGTTGTTATAGTTACTTGATGGAGTGGCTTCCCATTTCCTTTTGTTGCCACCCGATTTATCCTCGGCCTTAGGAGCCAGCACTACGATTTCATCAACCATTTCAATCAATTGGCGGGCATCACACCTTGTTTGATTAGCGGGTTTGGAGGACATCACACCTTGTTTGATGCTCTTTGGAAGACCATCCATATAGAGTTCAACCCTTTGAGATTCGGGGTTCACGAGATTAGGACACATCAAGGATAATTCGGCGAAACGTTGATTATAAGCTTTGAGATCATTCCCGACCGCCTTTAAAGCTCTTAGCTCTTGTTCGAGCTTTCGGGTTTCTTCGCTAGGGAAATATTCAACAATCATCTTTTCCCTTAAATCGGCCCAAGAGAGGGCATGAGCTTCATCGGTACCCACCGATTGAACATAAGTGTTCCACCACGTGAGGGCGACACCGGCGAAAGTGTGAGTGGAGTATTTGACCTTGTCTTGGTCCCGACAACCTCTTATACTAAAGACGGCCTCCGTTTGTTCGAACCATCGAGTAAGAGTAACCGATCCCCCGATTCCATCATAAGTGTAAGGTTTGCACCCCATAAAAGCCTTGTAGGAGCACCCTTCGCTAGAGTTACCGGCCCCTTGGTTGTTGTTGTTGTGGTTGTTGTTATTGGTGGAGTGACCGGCCATGGCCGCCTCTACGGCGGTGGCCACCATTCGTTGTAGTGCTTGTTCGGGAGTTTCACGGCGTGGCACACGGCGATGAGGCATTGTTACTTCAAAACAAAAGAATACCATTGGTTAGTATTCTAAATAATACTAACCGTGATATGGAATAAAGATAGAGAGAAAATTTTCCTTGACTCGCCTTAAATTCTTTATGTCATAATGTCGGAACGTTCATATGAGTCACCATAATATAATCCCGGAAATTATATTACCCTAATTCATATGTGCATTCGACATTACTTCATATAGTCAAGGTGGCACGTCAATTAATCAAGTAACGTGAGATTAAGATTGAATAAGAATTAGATATGATAGAAGAGTTCGAGTATAATACACAAGTAGTCAAGTAATTCCTACTTCAAGTCTATATGCCGATTGTAGTCTAGACTCACCAATGTACTCTATAACTCGGGGTTGACACTAATTGTAGAGACCTGTCCTAATCCATCCGGACGAAGTCCATATCAATTATAAACGATTCACAATAGTTGATTACATCGCGAGGTACTTGACCTCTATATGATACATTTTACAAACATCGCATTCGTTTCAAAAAGACAATTTTTCATTACATCTAAAGTTGACAGACATGCATACCATTTCATAATATATCCAACTATAATTGTCTTAATAATAATCTTGATGAACTCGACGACTCGAATGCAACGTCTTTTGAAATATGCCATGAATGACTCCAAGTAATATCTATAAGGTGAGCAAATGTACAGCGGAAGATTTCTTTCGTACCTGAGAATAAACATGCTTTAAAGTGTCAACCAAAAGGTTGGTGAGTTCAGTAATTTAACATAAATAATCATTTCATAATTTTAATAGACCACAAGATTTCATATTTCCATTTCTCATAAACATACGTCCCATGCATAGAGACAAAAATATCATTCATATGGATTGAACACCTGGTAACCGACATTCACAATATGCATATTAGAATATCCCCATCATTCCGGGATCCTCCTTCGGACATGATATAAATTTCGAAGTACTAAAGCATCCAGTACTTTGGATGGGGCTTGTTGGGCCCGATAGATCTATCTTTAGAGTTCGCGTCAATTAGGGTGTATGTTCCCTAATTCTTAGATTACCAGACTTAATAAAAAGGGGCATATTCGATTTCGATCATTCAACCATATAATGTAGTTTTGATTACTTGTGTCTATTTCGTAAAACATTTATAAAAGCAGTGCATGTATTCTCAGTCACAAAAATATATATTGCAAATGCATTTAAAAAGGGAGCAAATGAAACTCACAATGCTGTATTTTGTAGTAAAAATACATACGACGACATTGAACAATGCAGGGTCGGCCTCGGATTCACGAACCTATATCATTTATATATGTTAACACATATATTGGTAATCAAATAATTACATCTATTAATTATATAATACTTATATATTTAGTGTTGTAGTTTATATATAATTTCTACTAAATTTATATATATATATATATATATATATATATATATATATATATATATATATATATATATATATATATATATATATATATATATATAAAATATCTTATAATATATATATATTTATTTTGTATACATAAAAATATTAATATGTTTAATATATAATTATAGATAATATTAATGTAATTATAGTATATGTATTAGATATATTTTATGTACAAAATCTTTATTTATTATAATATAATAATAATAATTTTAATTTTAATAAAAATGAAAATTTTAATCATAGTGATACTTTAAATAAACGGAATAATAAAAGTGATAATACTAATAAGAATTATAATAATAATAATTATAATAATAATAATAACCCTATCATGATAATAGTACTAACACAACTATTAGTGATATTAATAATAAATTTCATACTTATAGTTACAATCATAATACATGAAAATTTTATTATAATACTTATTTTCATAATACTAGTGTTAATGAAAAACAATAATTTTATTATTTTCATAATAATACTAATAATATTAGTTGTTATCATAATAATAATAAATGATAATTTTATCCTAATACTTGTATTTGTAAAGATAATAATAATTATATTACTAATAATCGCAATAACATTAACAATAATAATGATACAAATAACAATAATAAAAATAACAATAATAATAATAATAATAACAATAACAATAACAATAATAATGATATTAACAAAAAAGGGTGGTGACTACCTCAATAATAAGATCCAAAAAAAATAAAATGCCATTGCCAAGGATCGAACCAGCGACCTCTCGTTCACTAGAAACACCCTTAAACCACTCATCCGTTCCATTTTATCTTATGTAATCTCATATGTAACATCATATAAACCAAAATTGATTATATCCCTAGTCTGCCATCGGCCCAACTTCATAACTCTCGGCCCAACTACAATAATCCAAGCCCAACAGAGTGGTGATCCATGAAACAACATAAATGGGGGTTCGGTTTAAACATATCAGGAATGAATTACGAAAAGAAAAAAATAAAATAAAATGGCAGCAACATCATTCTCTTTCCCGTCATCATGCATCCATATTGTAGTGACCCGAACATTTCCATGTTTATATATATTAATTGAGATTGATATTTACATGATTAAATATTTCCAACATGTTAAGCAATCAAACTTGTTAAGACTTGATTAATTGAAATATGTTTCATATAGACAATTGACCACCCAAGTTGACCGGTGATTCACGAACGTTAAAACTTGTAAAAACTATATGATGACATATATATGGATATATATATAGTTAACATGATACTATGATAAGTAAACATATCCTTAAGTATATTAACAATGAACTACATATGTAAAAACAAGACTACTAACTTAATGATTTTTAAACGAGACATATATGTAACGATTATCGTTGTAAAGACATTTAATGTATATATATCATATTAAGAGATATTCATACATGATAATATCATGATAATATAATAATTTAAAATCTCATTTGATATTATAAACATTGGGTTAACAACATTTAACAAGATCGTTAACCTAAAGATTTCAAAACAACACTTACATGTAACGACTAACGATGACTTAACGACTCAGTTAAAATGTATATACATGTAGTGTTTTAATATGTATTTATACACTTTTGAAAGACTTCAATACACTTATCAAAATACTTCTACTTAACAAAAATGCTTACAATTACATCCTCGTTCAGTTTCATCAACAATTCTACTCGTATGCACCCGTATTCGTACTCGTACAATACACAGCATTTAGATGTATGTACTATTGGTATATACACTCCAATGATCAGCTCTTAGCAGCCCATGTGAGTCACCTAACACATGTGGAAACCATCATTTGGCAACTAGCATGAAATATCTCATAAAATTACAAAAATATGAGTAATCATTCATGACTTATTTACATGAAAACAAAATTACATATCCTTTATATCTAATCCATACACCAACGACCAAAAACACCTACAAACACTTTCATTCTTCAATTTTCTTCATCTAATTGATCTCTCTCAAGTTCTATCTTCAAGTTCTAAGTGTTCTTCATATATTCTATAAGTTCTAGTTACATAAAATCAAGAATACTTTCAAGTTTGCTAGCTCACTTCCAATCTTGTAAGGTGATCATCCAACCTCAAGAAATCTTTGTTTCTTACAGTAGGTTATCATTCTAATATAAGGTAATAATCATATTCAAACTTTGGTTCAATTTCTATAACTATAACAATCTTATTTCAAGTGATGATCTTACTTGAACTTGTTTTCGTGTCATGATTCTGCTTCAAGAACTTCGAGCCATCCAAGGATCCGTTGAAGCTAGATCCATTTTTCTCTTTTCTAGTAGGTTTATCCAAGGAACTTAAGGTAGTAATTATGTTCATAACATCATTCGATTCATACATATAAAGCTATCTTATTCGAAGGTTTAAACTTGTAATCACTAGAACATAGTTTAGTTAATTCTAAACTTGTTCGCAAAAAAAAGTTAATCCTTCTAAATTGACTTTTAAAATCAACTAAACACATGTTCTATATCTATATGACATGCTAACTTAATGATTTAAAACCTGGAAACACGAAAAACACCGTAAAACCGGATTTACGCCGTCGTAGTAACACCGCGGGCTGTTTTGGGTTAGTTAATTAAAAACTATGATAAACTTTGATTTAAAAGTTGTTATTCTGAGAAAATGATTTTTATTATGAACATGAAACTATATCCAAAAATTATGGTTAAACTCAAAGTGGAAGTATGTTTTCTAAAATGGTCATCTAGACGTCGTTCTTTCGACTGAAATGACTACCTTTACAAAAACGACTTGTAACTTATTTTTCTGACTATAAACCTATATTTTTTCTGTTTAGATTCATAAAATAGAGTTCAATATAAAACCATAGCAATTTGATTCACTCAAAACGGATTTAAAATGAAGAAGTTATGGGTAAAACAAGATTTGGATAATTTTTCTCATTTTAGCTACGTGAAAATTGGTAACAAATCTATTCCAACCATAACTTAATCAACTTGTATTGTATATTATGTAATCTTAAGATACCATAGACACGTATACAATGTTTCGACCTATCATGTCGACACATCTATATATATTTCGGAAGAACCATAGACACTCTATATGTGAATGTTGGAGTTAGCTATACAGGGTTGAGGTTGATTCCAAAATATATATAGTTTGAGTTGTGATCAATACTGAGATACGTATACACTGGGTCGTGGATTGATTCAAGATAATATTTATCGATTTATTTCTGTACATCTAACTGTGGACAACTAGTTGTAGGTTACTAACGAGGACAGCTGACTTAAAAAACTTAAAGCATCAAAATATATTAAAAGTGTTGTAAATATATTTTGAACATACTTTGATATATATATATGTATATATTTTTATAGGTTCGTGAATCAACCAGTGGCCAAGTCTTACTTCCCGACCAAGTAAAAATCTGTGAAAGTGAGTTATAGTCCCACTTTTAAAATCTAATATTTTTGGGATGAGAATACATGCAGGTTTTATAAATGATTTACAAAATAGACACAAGTACGTGAAACTACATTCTATGGTTGAATTATCGAAATCGAATATGCCCCTTTTTAGTAAGTCTGGTAATCTAAGAATTAGGGAACAGACACCCTAATTGACGCGAATCCTAAAGATAGATCTATTGGGCCTAACAAACCCCATCCAAAGTACCGGATGCTTTAGTACTTCGAAATTTATATCATATCCGAAGGGTGTCCCGGAATGATGGGGATATTCTTATATATGCATCTTGTTAATGTCGGTTACCAGGTGTTCACCATATGAATGATTTTTATCTCTATGTATGGGATGTGTATTGAAATATGAAATCTTGTGGTCTATTATTATGATTTGATATATATAGGTTAAACCTATAACTCACCAACATTTTTGTTGACGTTTTAAGCATGTTTATTCTCAGGTGATTATTAAGAGCTTCCGCTGTCGCATACTTAAATAAGGACGAGATTTGGAGTCCATGCTTGTATGATATTGTGTAAAAACTGCATTCAAGAAACTTATTTTGTTGTAACATATTTGTATTGTAAACCATTATGTAAAGGTCGTGTGTAAACAGGATATTTTAGATTATCATTATTTGATAATCTACGTAAAGCTTTTTAAAACCTTTATCTATGAAATAAAGGTTATGGTTTGTTTTAAAAATGAATGTAGTCTTTGAAAAACGTCTCATATATAGGTCAAAACCTCGCAACGAAATCAATTAATATGGAACGTTTTTAATCAATAAGAACGGGACATTTCAGTTGGTATCCGAGCGTTGGTCTTAGAGAACCAGAATTTTGCATTAGTGTGTCTTATCGAGTTTGTTAGGATGCATTAGTGAGTCTGGACTTCGACCGTGTTTACTTGAAAAATGATTGCTTAACAAATTTTGTTGGAAACTATATATTTTTAACATGTGAATATTATGTGATATATTAATCTCTTAACGCGTTTGATATTATGTGATAGATGTCTACCTCTAGAACAAGTCCCATTGACTCACCTAATAATAATGAAGAGTCAAATTTAAATTGGAATGATTCGTGGACTGATTTGTTGGGATTTAACAAGTTTGATAAGTCTTAAAACCTTTTAAGAATCTTAATAAACGGAAGCGTGTAATTATCAAATTTTACTTGTTAAACTTTAAGCCAATTAAAGTTAAATCCCAATTAGGATCAAGTTGTGAAACATACTTACAAACTACAAGTAAGAAAAGTGTTTATACCTTCTCCTAGCTTGTTGATAGATGATGATGAAGATGATGATGAATGGAGCTCCAAAACAATGAAACCTCAAGTAGTTATACCCCAAACTATGCACCAACACCCTTGCTATTAGTTAGGATTTTGTTTGACACTTGAATGAGCTTGCAAAAACCAAATGAAGAACCTATTCTCCCTCTCCAAACCCCACGTCTCACAGCAGCTCAATTGGAGTGTTTTTGTGCAGGTTTTTCAAGTATAATTGCATGTGTGTGTGTCTTCAAGAGTCAAGATGCTTACATATGGAATTGAGAAAGTATGGGTGAAAGATTCCAAGTCTAAAGCATGTGTATCTCATTCCCTATGCCACTTCTCTTTCAAGTATTATTAAATAAGTTTTATAAAAAAAACATTTTATAAAACTCTACATAATACTTCCATATGTATATATATGTTATGTACATTTATTTTATAAAACCAAACTTTATAAAATGTAACATAACAAAATCAATTATTTAACCCATAAATAATTTAAACTCTTGTTATATAAATTATTCCATAATTTATATATACACATCAAATAATCTTTCAGAAAACGATTTTCTTTAAAATTCAAGCGTCGCGTATTTGATCAATGATCCAATCGTTAAGATCAAATACGAATAATGTGTTGGTAAGCTTGTTATTGGGTATGACCCGACTTGGATCAAAACATATTAGCCACGTTAATTCAATATGTCACTCGGGCATACGAAAATCCTTCAATCTCCCACTTGCACGAGAAACATAAGAAATTAATGCAAGTGATGGATACCACCTAACGACCGTCCATCACACCCAATATGTTATGACTTTGTGCCATTCAATAACATCATCCTTTTCGAGTTCCCATCTCGAATATGAATAGGTGAATCTTTCATCACATCCTTTCGTCCTAGATGTCATGTTAAATCCAAGAGACATAGAGTGATCACTCTCTTCTAGATTTAACTTTATCAGGCCTTAGACATCTGACTCTCAACGAATAAGAGGGACAAATTCCATCTTGACTACATATGTCCTAAATATATACCTTGCATTATACCTGAGCTCCTCCTTATGAACTACCATATTTCAGAATAGCGAAGGAAAGAATCAAGGCACAATACTTGGCAAATATCTGAACCCAATATGTATCTCAGGTCAGAGGATACAATGATATTCGCCTTTACTCAAGATTACATGTGATCAGCCACAAAGGCTCCATTTTGTAAATCTTGAGGGCGGGTCTTCCAATATTTGTATCCCACAAATATCTATGAACCTTGGTTGCAACCTTGCCCCACATTCATCCCGTGAATGTACACCAATCCAAGTTCATAATAGTCTAAACCTCACACTTGTTCCCACAAATGTGATCGACTACGGAATTTAGAATAATTACTTATTCATGGATAAAATATGCAAAATAAGAACATAACTCAAAATAAATTAATACCATAATTATATTAATGAGTTTGAACAATTTCGTTCCATTACAATACTTAAAACAGATCACGACCAATCACTAGAATATCGAAGCCCTAATGCACAAACATGTCCAGTATGTTTTGCTCCATGTAAGAGCTTCGTGAGAGGATCCGCTATATTAAGATCTGTATGAACTTTGCGAATACATATCTTTCCCTTTTCAACTTCATCCCTTATGTAGTTGAATCTCCGCTCAATGTGACGGGTCTTTTGGTGAGCACGAGGTTCTTTGATTTGAGCAATCGCACCCTCGTTGTCACAAAAGATCTCAAGAGGGTCCTGAATGGAAGGGACTACTCCTAAGTCATCGATGAATTTCTTCATCCATGCAGCTTCCTGAGCTGCCAATGATGCGGCGATGTACTCCGACTCTGTAGTGGATAATGCAACAACATCCTGTTTTGAACTCTTCCAAGAGACCGCACCACCATTCAACATGAAGACATAACCGGATTGTGATCGAGAGTCATCTCGATCAGTTTGGAAACTCGCGTCCACGTAACCTTTTACAGCGAGTTCCTCCTCACCAGACCCATATATTAGAAACATATCCTTAGTCCTTCTAAGGTATTTCAATATACATTTAACCGCAGTCCAATGACTATTTCCTGGGTTATTCTGGTATCTACTTGTCAAGCTTAAAGCGCATGACACATCCGGTCTAGTACATATCATTGCATACATGATAGACCCAATAGCAGATGCGTATGGGACTTTCTTCATTCTCTCTTGTTCATCTTTCGTGGTAGGACACTGAGATGAACTGAGAACGGTTCCCTTTTGAATAGGTACCAAACCTTTCTTAGAGTTTTCCATCTTGAACCTTTTCAAGATTTTATCAATGTATGTACTTTGACTTAAACCTATCAATCTCTTGGATCTATTCCTATAGATCCCAATCCCCAATATGTATTGTGCTTCTCCAAGATCCTTAATGGAGAAGCAACTCTTTAGCCAAGTTTTGACTTCTTGCATTGTGGTAATATCATTCCCAAACAATAATATATCATCCACATATAGCACAAGGAACATTATAGAGCTCCCACTAGCCTTCTTGTACACACAAGCTTCATCACCATTTTTAATGAAGCCAAATTTCTTTGCCTCTTCATTAAAGCGATGATTCCACATTCTAGATGCTTGTTTCAATCCGTAGATTGACTTCTTTAACTTGCATACCTTTTTAGGATTTTTCGGATCAACAAAACCTTCGGGCTGTACCATATAGACATCTTCCTCAAGATATCCATTTAGGAAAGCGGTTTTGACATCCATTTGCCATATTTCATAGTCATAGTGAGCAGCAATGGAAAATAATATCCTAATAGACTTTAGCATTGCCACTGGCGAGAAAGTTTCATCATAATCAACCCCTTGAGTTTGAGTGAAACCTTTTGCTACAAGTCTAGCTTTGTACGTATCCAAGTTTCCATGTATGTCGGTTTTCTTCTTGAAAAGCCATTTGCAATCAACTAGCTTAGAGCTAGGAGGTTGCACAACAAGTTCCCAAACTTGGTTTTCATACATGGATTGCATCTCGGCGTTCATGGCTTCCTGCCATTTATCTTTATCAATCCTTGATAAAGCATCTTTGTAGTTTGTCGGTTCATCCAAATCAACCGTATAGCAACCATCCACGAGAAACCCATATCTCTCGGGAGGATTACTAATCCTACTAGATCTTCGAACGTCTTGTGTACTTTGATCATCCACTTGATCATTTTCAACATCCTCATGTTGAGTACTAGTGCCAACCAATTATGTATCATTGATTTGATCTTGTATCTCTACAAGATCTATCTTCCTTTCACCATGACCTTCCATAAGGAACTTGGTTTCAAGGAATTCCGCCTTTCGAGCAACAAATACCGTTTGCTCGGATGGATCATAGAAGTAATATCCCATGTCATCTTTGGGATATCCTATGAAGATACACTTTGTGGATCGAGCATGTAGCTTATTTGCTACATGACGCTTAGGATAAGCTTCACATCCCCATACTTTCAGATATGAAAGAGAAGGAGGTTTTCCAAACCACATTTCATGAGGAGTTCGTTCCACTTTCTTGGTTGGGGCCATATTTAAAATACGAGCCGCGGAGCTTAGACAATAACCCCAAAATGATAGAGGTAACGAGCTTCTTGCCATCATAGATCGAACCATATCCATTAGGGTTCGGTTCCTCCTTTCAGAAACTCCATTAAGTTGGGGTGTTCCGGGTGGAGTAAGTTGTGAGATAATCCCACAACTCCTAAGATGATCTTGGAAGGCATCGCTTAGGTATTCACCTCCTCTATCGGTACGAAGTACCTTAATTGTCCTATTGAGTTGATTTTGTACTTCGTTTTGATATTCTTTGAATGCTTCAAACGTTTCGTCCTTGTGTTTTAATAAGTAGACATATCCGAAACGACTAAAGTCATCAATGAAAGTAACAAAGTATCTTTCACCATTCCTAGTCATGGGTTTAAAGGGTCCACATACATCCGAATGTATTAATCCCAATAAATCCTTAGCCCTTTCATAAGTCCCTTTGAAAGGCGCTTTAGTCATCTTGCCTTGTAAACAAGATTCACATACATCAAACGAATCCATTTCATTTGATTTCAAAAGTCCATTCTTTTGAAGTGTATGCATTCGGTTCTTGTTTATGTGACCAAGACGACAATGCCATAAATAGGAATCACTCAAATCCATTTTGAGTTTCTTGGTGCTAGTATGGTATATAGAGCTCGATGATGCGTCATCATGAACCAATTCATAAATTCCATTTGAAGGCGAAGCCTTGAAATAGAATACATTATCTTTAGAAACATGAATATCATCATCAATAAAATTAACAACGTAATCACATTGTTTTAAGCGAGAAATAGAAATAATGTTTCTACACAAATCCGGAGCATACAAAACATTTTCTAAAATAAGTTCCAATCCGCTTGGAAGCTTCAAAATAAAATCTCCTTGAGCTTTAACATGCACCTTTGCACCATTGCCCATATAGAGACTTGATGTTCCCGCCTTATGATCACTTCTTTTGAACCCCTGCAAAGAATTGCAAATATGAGTTCCACATCCAGTGTCTAATACCCATGTATTAGAAGAAGTAATACTAAGCTCTATATATACCATATATATATTACCTGAGGTTTGCCCTGCATCCCTCTTGTCCTTCAACTCCTTAAGGTAGACCGGACAGTTTCGTTTCCAATGACCCATCTCACCGCAACCGAAACATGGGTCTTCCTTGGGGTTTGCCTTCTCGGCTACCTTTTGCTTCTTAGTCTTGTTGATGGTTGGGGTAACCATCTTCCCCTTCCCTTTACCTTGATGGGCGGGTCCTTTTCTCTTAGCCACCTTAGGCTTAGAGGTGTTACCTTTGGATCCACCTTGATCGATTGCTAACACGGGTAAAGCCCTTTTACCCATGCTAGTTTCCGCCGTTCTAAGCATACCTTGAAGCTCACCTATGCTCTTATCCATCCCATTCATATTGTAATTAATTACAAATTGATCAAACCTTTTTGATAGGGAGTTAAGGATAAGATCGGTGGCTAACTCATTAGATATGTTTAGGTTAAGACGGTTAGCACGATCGATAAGGCTTTTCACCTTAAGTACATAAGATGAAACCGATTGGGTATCGTCCATACGACAAGCATGTAGTGCCCGAACCGTTTCGAAGCGCTCGACACGCGCTTGTTGAAGGAACATCTCCTTCAATTGCGTTATCATGTCGTATGCACTATGGTGCTCGAAATCCTTTTGGAGTTCGGGTATCATAGTCCCAAGCATTAAGCATGAGACTTGAAGGGAGTCGTGGCAATACTTATTGTAAGAGGCCATTGCCTCCACATCATTCTCATCCGGTTGATCGGGAATGGGGTCCTCAAGTACATACGCTTTATCCTCTTGTTTGAGAACAATCCGAAGATTGCGGAACCAATCCATAAAGTTGGTATGGTTGAGTTTGTCTTTCTCGAGGAGAGACCGTAACGATAGGTTGTTCATGTTAAGTGGTGCGTTTTGCATGTTGTTGTTGTTGTTATTAGCGGCCATCTACAAAATTCAACAAGGTTCATTTTAAGTATCAATTTTAGATTTAATAAACAATACCCTTTTAATTTGTTTTATTAAATATTAGAATCCAACGGTAAACCAAATTCCGGTTAGGTGACCTTTATCCCGTCATTTGATTTAGCTAGGTAGTCATAATGACAATTGCAATCCTTTTGCAACTTCTAAGTTATGGGATCATGCAATCCTTTTGCATGGCATATTAATCCCATCAACGCCTATTTGTTCCTCATGCTTCGGTGACCCTAAGTTCATGATTCCCAAATCAAGTCGTCCTACTTGTGTAAACATGTAGACTTAACCTACAAGTGGTTAGGTGACCTTTATCCCACATGTATGCGAAGTGTACCTTATTCATATTAGTTCACTCATGACGGTTAGGTGACCTTTATCCCATCAAGAGATTCCTAATATGTCTAAGTGTTTCCATAAAAGGATGGCGTTAAACTTGTTTACCTTGTTTTAGTTAAGGGATTTTAAGTTTTCATTAATTCTAGTTTGAGAAAACTTTTATGCCATACACTAACATGCATTTAGTGTATGGTTCTTATGAAAATCCATTTTCATGTCTATAAACCATTTTATATATATGATCCTAATCATGATCTTAATAACCGTTTATTAATGTCCTTTTAGCCATTTTTAATTTAACCAATTAAATTGCCATTTTGCTTGTTGTTAACTTGTGTGATTAACTTGTAGCATACAACCATACAATCCACAATCATACAATACACAACCATGCATGCAAAACAAATATGTTCACAATCAAGCCATTTTGGTAGACATTTGTTAAGCCGAAAACAAATGCCACCGGATAAGGGGTTATAACACAAAGTAGGAGATTTCAAATCTCCCACTTAACCTTGCATCCAAATGCTTCTTCATGTGTTCTTCAACTCTTCATCATTCTTCATCATTTTACAAAATATATCCTAATACATTTTGTCTAAAAATGAAATTACAACCTAATCTATTTTACATACCAAATATAAAATAAATCACATAACCAAATGAATTATTACATGCCAAATGAATAAATATTATTACAAACCAATTGAATAAATATCAATCAACCATGCATGCAACCAAACACAAGGTTAAGGCTTAGATTGTGAACATCATAGACATAAGTGATAGGCAATACAGAATCACAAATGATTGGAAACACAGAATCACAGGTGATCTGCAACACAGAATCACAAGTGATTGGCAACACAGAATCACAAGTGATTGGCAGTACAGAATCACAAGTGATCGGCAACACAGAATCACAAGTGATTGGCAGTACAGAATCACAAGTGATTTGCAGTACAGAATGCAGAATCACAAGTGATTTTGGCCAAAATGACAAACCACCCAAAACCGAAAATTTTACATTCTACTTCATGCATGTTCATAGAATGCAAAATTATAGTGGGTTTAATAACCATCTCGAAGCATATTTCAACAACTTCGGCTCTAGATACCATTGTTGGGATTTAACAAGTTTGATAAGTCTTAAAACCTTTTAAGAATCTTAATAAACGGAAGCGTGTAATTATCAAATTTTACTTGTTAAACTTTAAGCCAATTAAAGTTAAATCCCAATTAGGATCAAGTTGTGAAACATACTTACAAACTACAAGTAAGAAAAGTGTTTATACCTTCTCCTAGCTTGTTGATAGATGATGATGAAGATGATGATGAATGGAGCTCCAAAACAATGAAACCTCAAGTAGTTATACCCCAAACTATGCACCAACACCCTTGCTATTAGTTAGGATTTTGTTTGACACTTGAATGAGCTTGCAAAAACCAAATGAAGAACCTATTCTCCCTCTCCAAACCCCACGGCTCACAGCAGCTCAATTGGAGTGTTTTTGTGCAGGTTTTTCAAGTATAATTGCATGTGTGTGTGTCTTCAAGAGTCAAGATGCTTACATATGGAATTGAGAAAGTATGGGTGAAAGATTCCAAGTCTAAAGCATGTGTATCTCATTCCCTATGCCACTTCTCTTTCAAGTATTATTAAATAAGTTTTATAAAAAAAACATTTTATAAAACTCTACATAATACTTCCATATGTATATATATGTTATGTACATTTATTTTATAAAACCAAACTTTATAAAATGTAACATAACAAAATCAATTATTTAACCCATAAATAATTTAAACTCTTGTTATATAAATTATTCCATAATTTATATATACACATCAAATAATCTTTCAATAAACGATTTTCTTTAAAATTCAAGCGTCGCGTATTTGATCAATGATCCAATCGTTAAGATCAAATACGAATAATGTGTTGGTAAGCTTGTTATTGGGTATGACCCGACTTGGATCAAAACATATTAGCCACGTTAATTCAATATGTCACTCGGGCATACGAAAATCCTTCATGATTCACAAGTTCCCGAAGAGGAACCGGAAGAAGAGTCGGAACCGGAAGAAGAATCGGAACCGGAAGAAGAATCGGAACCGGATGAAGAAATAGAACCGGTGGGGGAAATAATAAAACGGTTAAGTAAAAGAAAATCCTCAACCAACCGACCAAGGTTAATTATGGTCAACGGTGTTTCCGCCAAGGAAGCAAAATATTGGGAGGATTACCAATTCTCCGATGAATCGGATTCCGACGAGAATTCCGATGATGTTATAGAAATTACCCCAACTGAATTTAAAAAGGCAAAAGAAAATAATAAGGGAAAGGGCATAAAAATAGAGAAATCTAATTCCAACCCCGATGAACTTTATATGTATCGTCAACCCCCGAAGTCCTTAAGTTGTAACAATGACCCGGGAACCTCTAAACCACCAGGTTTTTCTAAACCAATGTGGAAAACGACGGCTCGTATTAGGGGAACATCATATATCCCTAGAAACTTGGCAAAACGAACCAAAACCGAAGAAGAAGAAACAAGCGAGTCGGAATAAGATAGTTGTATTCGTGTGATGTAATATATGTAATATAGTGTGCTTATGCTTTATGATATATGTAAAAATTGCTTGTATTAATAAGTATTTTTTTTTATGAATCTAACTCTTGTCTATTTTAGAGTATAAAAACACAAAATGGATAGACAACCCAATATTTTAAGAGACCTACCCGGAGACATGATTGATGAAATCTTGTCTAGAGTCGGTCAGAATTCTTCGGCACAACTATTTAAGGCGAGATCAGTTTGTAAGACATTCGAAGAACGTTCTAAGAATGCCTTGGTTTATAAAAGGATTTCGTTCGAAAGATGGGGGATATCACATTGGGAAATCCATAAGTTACGATGTGTTTACTTTGACGCATATATTGCAGGGAACCCAAATGCTATTTTACGCAATGGGTTAAGAAATTATTTTGACTCAATATATCCGAATATTGGACTTCGTGATTTAGAAAAAGCGGCTAACATGCAACATAAAGAAGTATGCTATGCTTACGGATTAGTAATGTTCGCTTCTCACCAAAGTGAGAACAAGAACATCGGGCTACAACTATTAAACAAAACGTTTCCACAAGTGACGGAGTCGGTAATTGGGGTAAGAAATGAGGTTTTTAGATTGTTACGGGACTGTTGGACATTACGTAACCCTTGTCCCTTTGACGACGTTACAACACGCTGTCTTATCAACGGCCATAATGGTTATGTTCCACAAGACCAAGGATGGAAAGTAATCCTAGTAAAACCAGAATGCATGACTTGTTTCTGGACGTATAAATTACGTGTCTTTATTGCCTTTGCTGAACGACTTGTGTACTAGCTAGAATTATCTTCACAACCATCTTGTATCAAATTTATTGTGTGCTATATTTCATGCTATATGTAAAATAAGAGGTATTGTAAGTTTGTAAAATATTGTGTAAAAGTTTGAACGCGAAATATTATTTTAATCAGTTTTTCATATAGAATTGTAGTAGTTGAATTGTATATTAGCTACTAAGTATGAACTTAATGGGTAGGTACTACCCGAATTTAAACTTATAAAACGCTAATATGAAGAAAAAGCTTTTATAAATGAGTTCATATTATGCTACGAAATACTATTAACTACTCTTAATATTCTGTATGATTAACTTGTTCCATTTGACTATTTTGAAGGAAATGGCACCGACTACTCGACACACCGTGAATATGAATGAAGAGGAATTCCATACTTTTCTAGCTTCAAACATAGCCGCAGTACAGGCTGCGCTACATACCAACAATAACCTTGGATCTAGCAGTACAGGAAATCGTGTAGGATGCACCTACAAAGAATTCACTGCCTGCAAACCTTTGGAATTTGATGGAACCGAAGGACCGATCGGATTGAAATGGTGGACCGAGAAGGTCGAATCGGTGTTTGCCATAAGTAAGTGTACTGAAGAGGACAAAGTGAAGTACGCTACGCATACCTTCACAAGTTCTGCGTTAACATGGTGGAATACCTATCTAGAGCAAGTGGGACAAGACGATGCGTACGCACTACCGTGGTCAGCATTCAAGCACTTGAAGAACGAGAAGTACCGTCCCAGAACCGAGGTCAATAAGCTCAAGATAGAACTTAGAGGGTTACGAACCCAAGGATTTGATATTACCACGTACGAAAGATGATTCACAGAATTGTGCCTATTGTGTCCGGGAGCATTTGAAGATGAGGAAGAGAAGATCGACGCGTTTGTGAAAGGATTACCGGAAAGAATCCAAGAAGATATAAGTTCACACGAGCCCGCTTCCATACAACAGGCATGTAGAATGGCTCACAAACTAGTGAACCAGATTGAAGAAAGAATTAAAGAACAGACTGCTGAAGAGGCCAATGTGAAGCAAGTCAAAAGAAAGTGGGAGGAAAACGGTGATAAGAATCACCAATACAACAACAACAGCAATTACAACAATAATCGCAACAATTATCCCAACAATCGCAACATCAATCGCAACTGCAACAAACGGCCAAACAACAACAACAACAACAACAACAGCAACTACAACAATCATCCCAACAACAATAATAACCGCAACAATAACAACAATCAGAAGCAGCTATGTCAAAGGTGTGAAAAGTATCACTCGGTGTTCTGCACCAAATTTTGCAACAAGTGTAAAAGAAATGGTCATAGCGCGGCGAAGTGTGAGGTCTACGGACCAGGGGTTAATAGAACGAAAGGAACAAATGGTGTCGGAACGAGTAATGGCGGAGCAAGTAGTGTCGGAGCAAGTTATGCCAATGTAGTTTTTTATAAATGTGGAAAACCGGGCCACATTATTAGAAATTGCCCGAACCAGGAGAACACGAATGGACAAGGCCGCGGAAGAGTTTTCAATATTAATGCGGCAGAGGCACAGGAAGAACCGGAGCTTGTTACGGGTACGTTTTTTATTGACAATAAATCTGCTTACGTTTTATTTGATTCGGGTGCGAATAGAAGCTATATGAGTAGAGATTTTTGTGCTAAATTAAGTTGTCCATTGACACCTTTGGATAGTAAATTTTTACTCGTATTAGCAAATGGTAAATTAATTTCAGCAGATAATATATGTCGGAATCAAGAAATTAAACTGGTTAGCGAAACATTTAAGATTGATTTGATACCAGTAGAGTTAGGGAGTTTTGATGTGATAATCGGTATGGACTGGTTGAAAGAAGTGAAAGCAGAGATCGTTTGTTACAAAAATGCAATTTGCATTATACGAGAAAAAGGAAAACCCTTAATGGTGTACGAAGAAAAGGGCAACACGAAGCTACATCTTATTAGTAATTTGAAGGCACAAAAACTAATAAGAAAAGGTTGCTATGCTGTTCTAGCACACGTCGAGAAAGTACAAACTAAAGAAAAGAGCATCAATGATGTTCCCATTGCAAAAGAATTTCCCGATGTATTTCTGAAAGAATTACCGGGATTACCCCTACATCGATCCGTTGAATTTCAAATAGATCTTGTACCAGGAGCTGCACCAATAGCTCGTGCTCCTTACAAACTCGCACCCAGCGAGATGAAAGAACTGCAAAGCCAATTACAAGAACTTTTAGAGCGTGGTTTCATTCGACCAAGCACATCACCGTGGGGAGCTCCTGTTTTGTTTTTCAAGAAGAAAGATGGTACATTCAGGTTGTGTATCGACTACCGAGAGTTGAACAAACTTACCATCAAGAACCGCTACCCACTACCGAGAATCAACGACTTATTTGATCAACTACAAGGCTTGTCTGTTTATTCAAAGATTGACTTATGTTCCGGGTATCATCAAATGCGGGTGAAAGAAGATGATATTCCAAAGACTGCTTTCAGAACACGTTACGGTCATTACGAGTTTATGGTCATGCCGTTTGGTTTAACTAATGCACCAGCTGTGTTCATGGACCTTATGAACCAAGTGTGTGGACCATACCTTGACAAGTTTGTCATTGTTTTCATTGATGACATACTTATTTACTCAAAGAATGACCAAGAACACGGTGAACATTTGAGAAAGGTGTTAGAAGTATTGAGGAAGGAAGAATTGTACGCTAAGTTTTCAAAGTGTGCATTTTGGTTGGAAGAAGTTCAATTCCTTGGTCACATAGTGAACAAAGAAGGTATTAAGGTGGATCCGGCAAAGATAGAAACTGTTGAAAAGTGGGAAACCCCGAAAACTCCGAAACACATACGCCAGTTTTTAGGACTAGCTGGTTACTACAGAAGGTTCATCCAAGACTTTTCCAGAATAGCAAAACCCTTGACTGCATTAACGCATAAAGGGAAGAAATTTGAATGGAATGATGAACAAGAGAAAGTGTTTCAGTTATTAAAGAAAAAGCTAACTACGGCACCTATATTGTCATTGCCTGAAGGGAATGATGATTTTGTGATTTATTGTGACGCATCAAAGCAAGGTCTCGATTGTGTATTAATGCAACGAACGAAGGTGATTGCTTATGCGTCTAGACAATTGAAGATTCACGAACAAAATTATACGACGCATGATTTGGAATTAGGCGCGGTTGTTTTTGCATTAAAGACTTAGAGGCACTACTTATATGGGGTCAAAAGTATTATATATACCGACCACAAAAGTCTTCAACACATATTTAATCAGAAACAACTGAATATGAGGCAGCGTAGGTGGATTGAATTATTGAATGATTACGACTTTGAGATTCGTTACCACCCGGGGAAGGCAAATGTGGTAGCCGACGCCTTGAGCAGGAAGGACAGAGAAACCATTCGAGTAAAATCTATGAATATAATGATTCATAATAACCTTACTACTCAAATAAAGGAGGTGCAACAAGGAGTTTTAAAAAAGGGAAATTTAAAGGATGAAATACCCAAAGGATCCGAGAAGCATCTTAATATTCGGGAAGACGGAACCCGGTATAGGGCTGAAAGGATTTGGGTACCAAAATTTGGAGATATGAGAGAAATGGTACTTAGAGAAGCTCATAAAACCAGATACTCAATACATCCTGGAACGGGAAAGATGTACAAGGATCTCAAGAAACATTTTTGGTGGCCGGGTATGAAAGCCGATGTTGCTAAATACGTAGGAGAATGTTTGACGTGTTCTAAGGTCAAAGCTGAGCATCAGAAACCATCAGGTCTACTTCAACAACCCGAAATCCTGGAATGGAAATGGGAAAAAAATACCATGGATTTCATCACTAAATTGCCAAGGACTGCAAGTGGTTTTGATACTATTTGGGTAATAGTTGATCGTCTCACCAAATCAGCACACTTCCTGCCAATAAGATAAGATGACAAGATGTAGAAGTTAGCACGACTGTATTTGAAGGAAGTCGTCTCCAGACATGGAATACCAATCTCTATTATCTCTGATAGGGATGGCAGATTTATTTCAAGATTCTGGCAGACATTACAGCAAGCATTAGGAACTCGTCTAGACATGAGTACTTCCTATCATCCATAAACTGATGGGCAGAGCGAAAGGACGATACAAACGCTTGAGGACATGCTACGAGCATGTGTTATTGATTTCTGAAACAGTTGGGATCGACATCTACCGTTAGCAGAATTTTCCTACAACAGCAGCTACCATTCAAGCATTGAGATGGCGCCGTTTGAAGCACTTTATGGTAGAAAGTGCAGGTCTCTGATTTGTTGGAGTGAAGTGGGGGATAGACAGATTACGGGTCCGGAGATTATACAAGAAACTACCGACAAGATCATCCAAATTCAACAACGGTTGAAAACCACCCAAAGTTGACAAAAGAGCTACGCTGACATTAAAAGAAAAGATATAGAATTTGAAATTGGAGAGATGGTCATGCTTAAAGTTGCAACTTGGAAAGGCGTTGTTCGATTTGGTAAATGAGGGAAATTAAATCCAAGGTATATTGGACCATTCAAGATTATTGATCGTGTCGAACCAGTAGCTTACCGACTTGAGTTACCTCCACAACTCGCGGCTGTACATAACACTTTCCACGTCTCGAATTTGAAGAAATTTTTTGCTAAAGAAGATCTCACTATTCCGTTAGATGAAATCCAAATCAACAAAAAACTTCAATTCATCGAAGAACCCGTCAAAATAATGGATCGTGAGGTTAAAAGATTTAAGCAAAACAAGATACCAATTGTTAAGGTTTGATGGAATGCTCGTAGAGGACCCGAGTTCACCTGGGAGCGTGAAGATCAGATGAAGAAGAAATACCCGCATCTATTTCCAGAAGATTCGTCAACACCTTCAACAGCTTAAAATTTCGGGACGAAATTTATTTAACGGGTAGGTACTGTAGTGACCCGAACTTTTTCATGTTTATATATATTAATTGAGATTGATATTTACATGATTAAATATTTCCAACATGTTAAGCAATCAAACTTGTTAAGACTTGATTAATTGAAATATGTTTCATATAGACAATTGACCACCCAAGTTGACCGGTGATTCACGAACGTTAAAACTTGTAAAAACTATATGATGACATATATATGGATATATATATAGTTAACATGATACTATGATAAGTAAACATATCATTAAGTATATTAACAATGAACTACATATGTAAAAACAAGACTACTAACTTAATGATTTATGTAACGATTATCGTTGTAAAGACATTTAATGTATATATATATTATATTAAGAGATATTCATGCATGATAATATAATAATTTAAAATCTCATTTGATATTATAAACATTGGGTTAACAACATTTAACAAGATCGTTAACCTAAAGGTTTCAAAACAACACTTACATGTAACGACTAACGATGACTTAACGACTCAGTTAAAATGTATATACATGTAGTGTTTTAATATGTATTTATACACTTTTGAAAGACTTCAATACACTTATCAAAATACTTCTACTTAACAAAAATACTTACAATTACATCCTCGTTCAGTTTCATCAACAATTCTACTCGTATGCACCCGTATTCGTACTCGTACAATACACAGCTTTTAGATGTATGTACTATTGGTATATACACTCCAATGATCAGCTCTTAGCAGCCCATGTGAGTCACCTAACACATGTGGAAACCATCATTTGGCAACTAGCATGAAATATCTCATAAATTTACAAAAATATGAGTAATCATTCATGACTTATTTACATGAAAACAAAATTACATATCCTTTATATCTAATCCATACAACAACGACCAAAAACACCTACAAACACTTTCATTCTTCAATTTTCTTCATCTAATTGATCTCTCTCAAGTTCTATCTTCAAGTTCTAAGTGTTCTTCATATATTCTACAAGTTCTAGTTACATAAAATCAAGAATACTTTCAAGTTTGCTAGCTCACTTCCAATCTTGTAAGGTGATCATCCAACCTCAAGAAATCTTTGTTTCTTACAGTAGGTTATCATTCTAATACAAGGTAATAATCATATTCAAACTTTGGTTCAATTTCTATAACTATAACAATCTTATTTCAAGTGATGATCTTACTTGAACTTGTTTTCGTGTCATGATTCTGCTTCAAGAACTTCGAGCCATCCAAGGATCCGTTGAAGCTAGATCCATTTTTCTCTTTTCTAGTAGGTTTATCCAAGGAACTTAAGGTAGTAATGATGTTCATAACATCATTCGATTCATACATATAAAGCTATCTTATTCGAAGGTTTAAACTTGTTATCACTAGAACATAGTTTAGTTAATTCTAAACTTGTTCGCAAACAAAAGTTAATCCTTCTAACTTGACTTTTAAAATCAACTAAACACATGTTCTATATCTATATGATATGCTAACTTAATGATTTAAAACCTGGAAACACGAAAAACACCGTAAAACCGGATTTACGCCGTCGTAGTAACACCGCGGGCTGTTTTGGGTTAGTTAATTAAAAACTATGATAAAATTTGATTTAAAAGTTGTTATTCTGAGAAAATGATTTTTATTATGAACATGAAACTATATCCAAAAATTATGGTTAAACTCAAAGTGGAAGTATGTTTTCTAAAATGGTCATCTAGACGTCGTTCTTTCGACTGAAATGACTACCTTTACAAAAACAACTTGTAACTTATTTTTCTGACTATAAACCTATATTTTTTCTGTTTAGATTCATAAAATAGAGTTCAATATGAAACCATAGTAATTTGATTCACTCAAAACGGATTTAAAATGAAGAGGTTATGGGTAAAACAAGATTTGGATAATTTTTCTCATTTTAGCTACGTGAAAATTGGTAACAAATCTATTCCAACCATAACTTAATCAACTTGTATTGTATATTATGTAATCTTGAGATACCATAGACACGTATACAATGTTTTGACCTATCATGTCGACACATCTATATATATTTCGGAACAACCATAGACACTCTATATGTGAATGTTGGAGTTAGCTATACAGGGTTGAGGTTGATTCCAAAATATATATAGTTTGAGTTGTGATCAATACTGAGATACGTATACACTGGGTTGTGGATTGATTCAAGATAATATTTATCGATTTATTTCTGTACATCTAACTGTGGACAACTAGTTGTAGGTTACTAACGAGGACAGCTGACTTAATAAACTTAAAACATCAAAATATATTAAAAGTGTTGTAAATATATTTTGAACATACTTTGATATATATGTATATATTGTTATAGGTTCGTGAATCAACCAGTGGCCAAGTCTTACTTCCCGACAAAGTAAAAATCTGTGAAAGTGAGTTATATTCCCACTTTTAAAATCTAATATTTTTGGGATGAGAATACATGCAGGTTATATAAATGATTTACAAAATAGACACAAGTACGTGAAACTACATTCTATGGTTGAATTATCAAAATCGAATATGCCCCTTTTTATTAAGTCTGGTAATCTAAGAATTAGGGAACAGACACCCTAATTGACGCGAATCCTAAAGATAGATCTATTGGGCCTAACAAACCCCATCCAAAGTACCGGATGCTTTAGTACTTCGAAATTTATATCATATCCGAAGGGTGTCCCGGAATGATGGGGATATTCTTATATATGCATCTTGTTAATGTCGGTTACCAGGTGTTCACCATATGAATGATTTTTATCTCTATGTATGGGATGTGTATTGAAATATGAAATCTTGTGGTCTATTATTATGATTTGATATATATAGGTTAAACCTATAACTCACCAACATTTTTGTTGACGTTTTAAGCATGTTTATTCTCAGGTGATTATTAAGAGCTTCCACTGTCGCATACTTAAATAAGGACGAGATTTGGAGTCCATGCTTGTATGATATTGTGTAAAAACGGCATTCAAGAAACTTATTTTGTTGTAACATATTTGTATTGTAAACCATTATGTAAAGGTCGTGTGTAAACAGGATATTTTAGATTATCATTATTTGATAATCTACGTAAAGCTTTTTAAAACCTTTATCTATGAAATAAAGGTTATGGTTTGTTTTAAAAATGAATGCAGTCTTTGAAAAACGTCTCATATAGAGGTCAAAACCTCGCAACGAAATCAATTAATATGGAACGTTTTTAGTCAATATGAACGGGACATTTCACATATATCATCATGATTCACGTTTTCGGTTTCATCATTTCCTTCCTAACTTCTAAGCTCGTCGTCATCATCATTTATAGCATCATCACCATGATATCATCATGATATCGTTCTTCCACCATCATTACGCATTATCTCTATCCATTATCATTATCATAATGAATCGACATCATCAAAATATCATCATCATAATACCAGAAAAAGAAAACGAATGTAGTAGTACACTTGTTCTTCACGTGACATAATAAAAGATAATTGGGTTGTGGGGTTATTTGGTTAGTGTTTGTTGGCCATTCAAAAAGAAAAAGAACGCACAAGTCACAATCCACCAATTGCTTGGCCACCACAAAAGAATAAGTGATCAATTAATCCACTAACTTGGTTAGAAACTTTCGGCCAAAAAAATAAAATGAAAACTAATCTTGCTTAACCTTTATCTTTTCCATAACCCCACTATCCATCTACTCCACTTATTACATTTCAACAATTACCTTATTATAATAGTCATCACCATTGTTTTGGGATAGTAGCAAAAGGAAATGACGGTTTAAAAGCGAGTGTTATGTGAGCTTAAACAGAAAAAAAGAAAGACGATGGCAGCAGTAATATATATAGAGTGATGGTTCATCGTATTTTCGAAGAAGAAAGATGAAAAGAAACGGTGGTTTTGTTGATAGGTTTGAGGTGATAAATCATGCATCAATTTCTTAATTCATATTCATTTAACGAATCATTAATCTCTTTTTTTTTTTTTTGTGCAGGAACGAACGAAAAAAAAATGCAGCAGGTCGTTGTAACAATGGGTGTGTTGGTTTGTTTTCAAGATAGGGATAGAAGAAGATGAGGGAGAGATGGTAGAAGTTGTCGTGGAGCTATGATGATGGGTCAAAATGTCTCCAGTTTGAAGGTGATGAGTAAAAGGAAAGGCTTGATTCGATACATTGTATAATTCATGTGAATTATTGCCAATCGTGGTTGACAGCAAGAATCGTAAGGACAGAAGAAAGAAAAAGAAAAAGAAAAAAAGGTCGATGAAGACTGCTAACAAAATTTGGATTCTTTCAGTTGTTTGAATCCTTGATTGGTACAAATTTAGAGACTGAAAATCAATTAACAATAGGACGACAGTGATATGCAACTGAATACCTAGCTTCTCGTATTTATACATATATAATTAACCGTGTATACGTCGTATGTATAACTGTATGTGTACTTGTATATATATATAGACTGATTACATAGTATGTATTGTATAATTACAACAGCATGTATGTATAGGTAAATCTGTTTTTATATATCTGTGATTATATTATCTGTATTTTATGTTTAATCTTATAAACTAAAAAATATAATTATAATAACATTCTTAATGTTATATTAATAATACTTTATAATATAATATAATAATAATAATGTTATTGATAATAATATTTACAATATATTATTATTAATAATAGAAATATTAACTTATAATGTTACTAATATTATTAATAATAATATTATTGATAATAATAATACTATAACAAATTATATTTATCACACTTCATATTTATATATATTTATTTACATATTTACCTACACACAATGGTTCATGAATCATCGGAAATAGTTAAAGGTTAAATGGATATGTGATACAGTTAAAAAAATTTTAAGACTCAACATTACAGACTTTGCTTATCGTATCAAAATCATTTAAAGATAAAGTTTAAATTTGATCAATAATTCCCGGGCCATCACAGTACCTACCCGTTAAAGAAATTTCATCCCGAAATTTGTGTGAGGTGGTCATGGCTAACAATACAAATATTTTCATGACGAATATGAGTTGATAAATTGAGTTTATCATCATTGAGTAATATGGATAAAAATAATTCGATTATTCGAAGAGTACGAGGGAAGCTATCACCAAAGAGTGAAGTAGGAATGTAAAGATTCATCTTAACTTTTGACAGAGTCATGGTTGAGTTTAGAAAATAAGGTGCGTCTTAACTTTTGATGTTGTCTTAGTTGAATTCTGGAATCCAAGGGATTTGAAGAAAATCTTCGAAATCTAAAAGATTTGATTCTCCCGCGAATAAGGAAATATAGATTTCTATAATTAAATGCGGTGATCTGCCTCGATTCCTCTGTCTGATATTTTCACTATAAATTTTACCTTTTCCGTTCCATTAATTTTCACCACTTCAATACTCAATTCCCAAATTCAAAAGATCGTGGAAATGCTTAATCCAGTTCTGATCCTTGTCCTTACCCTGATTATCGCAACAATTATTCTCCTTTTCCAACTTCTACCGGAGGAATCCGTTTATTTCTACTATGCTTTAAGGATTATTGTATTTATAATCCTCCCGTGTCTTTATATTGCTATACGCACTGATATCCACGGTTTGTAATTTCAGTGTTGTTGTTGGGCTTTATATTTTCTCTTATATTTTGGAGCTCTTTGCCTTTTTATTATCCTCCCGACCTCTAGTAAAGCGAGTAACGGTCCAGAATTCGTAAGTATGGAATTTCGAATAAACATCGTGTTCTAAATAAGAACTAATGTATTAGCACGATTTGATTTATCAAATTACCATAATCACTGAGAATAGAACTATCAAGAATATACTTTCTTGATATGTTTAGAAGTTAAGCATAATGAAAGAGTTATGTAACATGGCACGTGATGACGTTAGGATCTGTGAATCATCACGTCCCATTAGAAACTCAGCATGACTTACTGTAATATAATCACGTTGATCAAGTGTCATTATATTATACTAGCTCATGCATCAGTTCCTAACATTACTTCAATATCATTCATATTTTAAGCTCGAAAGTTTACAGAATATAGAAACTAACAGTTTCTATATGATGTAACACTGATAGCACGAAGAGATAATTAATATCGGGCAAGAATATTTATGAAATAAATTCAGAAATATTGAGGATATTTATAATGAAAGATACGATGATATCTTGGAATTTCTATTATCGAAGGATGATAGAGAAGATTTATCCGTAAGGGTTTAGAGTGAAGAGCAAGATATTCTCTAAAGACTTTAGCAGGCATTGAATTATTTTGATTCTTTGAAGTCAAACTTATTCTTTGTGATTTGTCCACGGCTTCCTTCATAGTTTCGCATAATCCGCTTTTCGGTACTAAATTTTCTATTGAATATTTCCAATATTCCATTCTTTAGCATCAAACTTTTGGTTGTTAAGGTCGTTTACAGTTGTCTACGGCTTCTGCGGCTGCATTCAGCTTTTTCAACATTCAGAGTATTGGTTTGTAGACTGAGTGTTGTTCAGAATTTCATAATGAAAGACAATAAATGTTATACATATAACCGTGATGTAGATATGCTGTGCGTTTTCAAAGTACTGATTGTTGATTTTCGATAATTGATATGGCAGTTCTCGCTACAAGATGCAGATGAGTATATGATAGGGTTTCAATAAATAAATATAATGATTTATAGGAGAGATTTAAACCAATAAGCAACGAGGTTGCTGGTACGTATGCTGGTAATATGGTAGAATATGAAAGGTTCCCTGGTAGTAATAAAAGAGCACGCATATATATCAAGGTTATAATTGGGTTGTTTTCGAACGAAAAGTCGAAGTTATCTTGCTGGAGCTGTGACAAAATTCTCTACTTTGAAAAGAGATTATCAAGTTATTTTGGGTAATAATAACACTAAGGAATTAGTACAACTACGTGTTAAATGTTTATTCAGTTTCTGAGAGTTTTTCATATGCATAACTATGTGCATCAATCTTTTCTTCCGTAGATGAAGTGCGGTTGGTTCATCCTTTAGTTTGAGGTGTTTTCTAGGATCATGAAAGGTTTGAACGCGGATTATGATTGTCAAGATACAATGAAGATTTGAGATGAAATCAAGTGGCAACTTGAAGAATTGTTTAGTTTCATATGTTATAATCAATATTTTAATTCATTTTAATTGTCCAATGTCGGCATTCCACAGTTGATAGTCCAATATTTCATATATAGCTTAATATATAATATTCGAATTAATTAATACGTATCGTGACCCGTGTACATGTCTCAGACTCGATCACAACTCAAAGTATATATATTATTGTAGAATTAATCTCAACCCTGTATAGAGAACTCGATCATTACTGCATATAGAGTGTCTATGGTAATTCCAAATAATATATATAGATGCGTCGATATGATATGTCAAAACCTTGTATACGTGTCCCGATATTTAAAGTGCGTAAAATAAATACAGAAATTAAATGACGATAAATAAAATTGTGATAATTAAATTACGATAAATAAGTTGCGATAAATAAATGTAATACGAAATTAACAGTTAGTTAGGAACAATTAGCTATGAACAGTTAGCTAGGATTTTGTTAGCGTGAATCCTTAACAAAATTTCTCATAGTAATTTGTCTGTTTCTAACAAATTTTATTTTGTCAAATGTTTTCTTCATTATGCCACTTGTTGGATTATGATAGGTCAAAATCCAAATATGAAATTGAATAAAAATGGTTATTCTGCGGTGAACGGATACATATATCTGTGGGTGTAAGTAGGATAGTAAATGATCGTTGAATCTGATTCGAAGAACGTACAATGTAACTTATTAATGTGAAATCTAAATATTCCTCGGGTATTGCCTACCCGTTAAAATATTTTCACCATTAATAGTTTGTACAAAAGAATTTTTAATTACAATCTTTATGGAAACATATATACATATATATTTTCTTCAGATGTAATCATGGATTTAATGAGGTAATATGATATTATACTCATATGATTTTCGGTTAGAACCAGAATATATAATCTCTAAAACATTAGAGATTACATAATCGCCATGAAGAACGAAGATAATTGATGTAGAACGTCATGTAGAACGATGATTATACTCGAGGTACAGAATGAGATGTCGAAGCTAGTAATGCGGATGTTGTTGTTGGTGGTACTAGTGCTGTTGGTGCTGAGGTTGGTGATGTTACTGGTGTTGGTGATACTGCTGGTGCTTGCAAATTGTGTACCGTGCTCTCTAAAATTAGCACTCGAGCTCGGAGTTCTTTAACTTCTTCTACTAACCCTGGTTGGTTATCAGTGTGAGGTAGAGATCGGATATCTTCTCTAGTTTCGTTAATGGTAGTCTCAAGACGAAAAATTCTGGCAAAAAGGGTATAAACGGTGTTGCGAACAGGTTCGCCAGTGAGCGGGTCGAGTATTCCAAGCTTAGGTGGTAGATTCGGTTCTTGATATGGAGTACCTTCTTCCCTTCTCCATAGGGTGAGTATTTCGTGAACCCACCCCCATTTTATCCAGTAATCACGGTAGTTAATTGGTTTGTGTGCTCCTGTCATGCTGTCTTCGGAGTCAGAGGAACGTGGTCGATTCGTAGAGGCCATCTTATGCGATCACAGAAAAGATTTTTGGTATGAAGAGTTTAGTGACAATAATTGATAGCTGGATGTATTCTCAATGCATAATATGCAAAGATATATATAGTACCAGGATCCCTTAAATTACGGAGAGGTTTACGAGAGACACCAAGCAAGGTCTACAGTAACAGATACGCTAAGATATGAATTTTCAGATACGCTAAGATATGAATTTTGTCTATACACTATTCATGCAGTCAATGCAGTAAAACGTGTCTAGACTAAGAATAATGAGCAGGTAATTTCCTAAGGATGATAAGCAGATGATTTTCGACAAAAATGATAAGCAAAACTTTTGACATGCAGACACGGTCGAAGTCCAGACTCACTAATGCATCCTAACGACTTATTAGTTATAAACACTAATGCAGACCTGGTTCGCTAAGACCATCGCTCTGATACCAACTGTAGAGACTCATCCTAATCCATCAGGACGAAGTCCATATCGATTATAAATGATTCACAACAGTTGATTACATCGCGAGGTACTTGACCTCTATATGATACATGTTACAAACATTGCATTCGTTTTGAAAAGACAATCTTTCATTACATCTAAAGTTGACAGACATGCATACCATTTCATAATATATCCAACTATAATTGTCTTAATAATAATCTTGATGAACTCGACGACTCGAATGCAACGTCTTTTGAAATATGCCATGAATGACTCCAAGTAATATCTATAAGGTGAGCAAATGCACAGCGGAAGATTTCTTTCGTACCTGAGAATAAACATGCTTTAAAGTGTCAACCAAAAGGTTGGTGAGTTCATTAATTTAACATAAATAATCATTTCATAATTTTAATAGACCACAAGATTTCATATTTCCATTTCTCATAAACATATGTCCCATGCATAGAGACAAAAATATCATTCATTTGGATTGAACACCTGGTAACCGACATTCACAATATGCATATTAGAATATCCCCATCATTCCGGGATCCTCCTTCGAACATGATATAAATTTCGAAGTACTAAAGCATCCGGTACTTTGGATGGGGCTTGTTGGGCCCGATAGATCTATCTTTAGAGTTCACGTCAATTAGGGTGTCTGTTCCCTAATTCTTAGATTACCAGACTTAATAAAAAGGGGCATATTCGATTTCGATCATTCAACCATATAATGTAGTTTTGATTACTTGTGTCTATTTCGTAAAACATTTATAAAAGCAGCGCATGTATTCTCAGTCCCAAAAATATATATTGCAAATGCATTTAAAAAGGGAGCAAATGAAACTCACAATAATGTATTTTGTAATAAAATTACATACGACGACATTGAACAATGCAGGGTCGGCCTCGGATTCATGAACCTATATCATTTATATATGTTAACACATATATTGGTAATCAAATAATTACATCTATTAATTATATAATACTTATATATTTAGTGTTGTAGTTTATATATAATTTCTACTAAATTTATATATATATATATATATATATATATATATATATATATATATATATATATATATATATATATATATATATATATATATATATATATATATATATATATATATATATATATATATATATATATATATAATATCTTATAATATATATATATTTATTTTGTATACATAAAAATATTAATATGTTTAATATATAATTATAGATAATATTAATGTAATTATAGTATATGTATTAGATATATTTTATGTACAAAATCTTTATTTATTATAATATAATAATAATAATTTTAATTTTAATAAAAATGAAAATTTTAATCATAGTGATACTTTAATTAAACAGAATAATAAAAGTGATAATACTAATAAGAATTATAATAATAATAATAATTATAATAATAATAATAACCCTATCATGATAATAGTACTAACACAACTATTAGTGATATTAATAATAAATTTCATACTTATAGTTACAATCATAATACATGAAAATTTTATTATAATACTTATTTTCATAATACGAGTGTTAATGAAAAACAATAATTTTATTATTTTCATAATAATACTAATAATATTAGTTGTTATCATAATAATAATAAATGATAATTTTATCCTAATACTTGTATTTGTAAAGATAATAATAATTATATTACTAATAATCGCAATAACATTAACAATAATAATGATACAAATAACAATAATAAAAATAACAATAATAATAATAATAATAATAATAATAATAATAATAATAATAATAATAATAATAATAATAATAATAATAATAATAACAATAACAATAATAATGATATTAACAAAAAAGGGTGGTGACTACCTCAACAATAAGCTCCAAAAAAAAAATGCCATTGCCAAGGATCGAACCCGCGACCTCTCGTTCACTGGAAACACCCTTAAACCACTCATCCGTTCCATTTTATCTTATGTAACATCATATAAACCAAAATTGATTCTATCCCTAGTCTGCCATCGGCCCAACTACACAACTCTCTGCCCAACTACAATAATCCAAGCCCAACAGAGTGGTGATCCATGAAACAACATAAATGGGGGTTCGGTTTAAACATATCAGGAATGAATTACGAAAAGAAAAAAATAAAATAAAATGGCAGCAGCATCATTCTCTTTCCCGTCATCATGCATCCATATCATCATCATTCGATCATCATCATAATTCACGTTTTCGGTTTCATCATTTCCTTCCTAACTTCTAAGCTCGTCATCATCATCATTTATAGCATCATCACCATGATATCATCATGATATCATTCTTCCACCATCATCACACATTATCTCTATCCATTATCATTATCATAATGAATCGACATCATCAAAATATCATCATCATAATACCAGAAAAAGAAAACAAATGTAGTAGTACACTTGTTCTTCACGTGACATAATAAAAGATAATTGGGTTGTGGGGTTATTTGGTTAGTGTTTGTTGGCCATTCAAAAAAAAAAAGAACGCACAAGTCACATTCCACCAATTTCTTGGCCACCACAAAAGAATAAGTGATCAATTAATCCACTAACTTGGTTAGAAACTTTCGGCCAAAAAAATAAAATGAAAACTAATCTTGCTTAACCTTTATCTTTTCCATAACCCCACTATCCATCTACTCCACTTATTACACATCAACAATTACCTTATTATAATAGTCATCACCATTGTTTTGGGATAGTAGCAAAAGGAAATGATGGTTTAAAAGCGAGTGTTATGTGAGCTTAAACAGAAAAAAAGAAACACGATGGCAGCAGTAATATATATAGAGTGATGGTTCATGGTGTTTTCAAAGAAGAAAGATGAAAAGAAACGGTGGTTTTGTTGATAGGTTTGAGGTGATAAATCATGCATCAATTTCTTAATTCATATTCATTTAACGAATCATTAATTTCTTTTTTTTGTGCAGGAACGAACGAAAAAAAATGCAGCAGGTCGTTGTAACAATGGGTGTGTTGGTTTGTTTTCAAGAGAGGGATAGAAGAAGATGAGGGAGAGATGGTAGAAGTTGTCGTGGAGCTATGATGATGGGTCAAAATGTCTCCCGTTTGAAGGTGATGAGTAAAAGGAAAGGCGTTGTATAATTCATGTGAATTATTGGCAATCGTGGTTGACAGCAAGAATCATAAGGACAGAAGAAAGAAAAAGAAAAAAAATAAAAAGGTCGATGAAGAATGCTAACAAAATTTGGATTCTTTCAGTTGTTTGAATCCTTGATTGGTACAAATTTGGAGATTGAAAATCAATTCACAATAGGATGACAGTGATATGCAACTGAATACCTAGCTTCCCGTATTTCTACATATATAATTAACCGTGTATACGTCATATGTATAACTGTATGTGTACTTGTATATATATATAGACTGATTACATAGTACGTATTGTATAATTATAACAGCATGTATGTATAGGTAAATCTGTTTTTATATGTCTATGATTATATTATCTGTATTTTATGTTTAATCTTATAAACTAAAAAATATAATTATAATAACATTCTTAATGTTATATTAATAATACTTTATAATATAATATAATAATAATAATGTTATTGATAATAATATTTACAATATATTATTATTAATAATAGAAATATTAACTTATAATGTTACTAATATTATTAATAATAATATTATTGATAATAATAATACTATAACAAATTATATTTATCACACTTCATATTTATATATATTTATTTACATATTTAACTACACACAATGGTTCGTGAATCATCGGAAATAGTTAAAGGTTAAATGGATATGTGATACAGTTAAAAAAATTTTAAGACTCAACATTACAGACTTTGCTTATCGTATCAAAATCATTTAAAGATAAAGTTTAAATTTGATCGAAAATGTCCGGGTCATCACACTAATGAACTCTAAATACCTACAACCAAGGCTCTGATACCATCTGTAGCGACCCGACCAAAACATATTTGACGGCGCCGTCTACGTAGGTCTCATTACATGGTCATAAGTCCTTAAGAAAAAGTTTGACCGAAAATATGTCGCAATCATTTCATAAGTGTGGATGTTTCAAAGTTTACAAAAGTAGTTTCCATAACTAGTACATAAAGAAAGTGTTTGAAGCATGTATCACCTAATGATCAAGGACCTGAGAAAAACATAGAAATCTGTCAACGAAAACGTTGGTGAAATCATAGGTTTAAGTAAGTAAATGAGTAAAAGTACGTCGAACAACAAGATTGACATCATTGATAAATAGTAATACATTCTAAAAGTTAATATTCACGAGCACCCAATTATCAAGGCTTAATGTTTCCTTCAATAGTACCCCATCACAATAGTGTTAGAACATACACTGTTTCCCGAAAATATATTTCATCCTCATAACGGTAGCGAACCGTCCGAATGAGGGTTTGTCAAACCCGTATGGCCATATAACATAAGTTCTCGCTTACACCATCAAGTGTAACTAATGATAATCAAATTGAGGATTTTTGTTCTAAACTCGTATGTAGAATGTTTGTTTTCATGTACTTGTGTTCATTTAGTTAAAAGAAGCGTTTATGTTTTCTCATCCCAAAAGTAAGTTCAAAAGAGTAAAAGTAGGACTATGATCTCACCTTAAGCACAAGAGTAAATAAGTACTTCGACAAGTGACGTGTGCAAAGAACAATGCTAGTCTTGACCTAAATAAATAGGTTGTATCAATAACGGTAAACACGATAGGTCAAAGATGTCCAATTAGTTCTATGGCTCAATACGACTCGATTATGTAGCATGTGAATCAAATTGTCAAGTTTCATGCAAGATACAAGTATAGGATCATGTTAGAAAGATTGCATAATCATTTGGTTAAGTTTGACAAAAAGTCAAAGTTTGGTCGGTCAAAGTCAACGAAAAAGTCAACACATTCGGGTCGGGTCCTGAACTATTTTTCTGAGGTTTTTAATCATATATAAGCATGTTAGATCAAGTCTCATGTGAATCGGAGGTCCATAGCGTGCCAAACATTTTTCATATTTTAACCAAGGAGGTCAGAACCTGGACGCGGCAAATGCCGCGCCGCGACCAAGGTATGTCGCGCCGCGACACTTAACGTGTGCTGGTGCCTGGTTAGTTTCAATTGTTCAAGTCTTTTTCCGAACTTCGATCAAACACAAAACACAAACCGTAAACACTTATGACACGCATCTTATATCGTTGGAAAGGTAATTTGACAAGGAACACAACTAAATACATTTCATCAACCAAAAACATCATTTGCAAAACCGACTTTCCAACATTAAATGCTCAATTAATGCTCAAGTTCATAAATACGCAAAATAGGATTTGGGAATTAAATGCATACATATGACACGCCGTTTCATAGGTAATCGAGCATACAATACAACTAACTACTTACCAACAACAATTTATGGCATTCAATGTATCAAATATTCATTTCAAGTTTATCAAACCCTAACTCAAACTCACCAAATTCACTAATCAAGTTTATGGAGTTTTCTCAAGCAACCTACACATCAATTTGAAGCAAGTGATACTAGGAACACATTTAATACATGCATTTATAACATTTAACAACATTCAAACAACCAAATCACCAAATCAAGCACACCAAAGTTCATACTCAAGCTAGTTACTTCAAATAACAAAATCGAACATATAAATCATTTATTCATGTTAGACTTGAGCCATAGACACTAATTAACAACTTTATAAGTTAAAAACATCAAGAACACAAAATCTAGTGATTTTAGAAAGTTACCCAAATGTAATGAAATCGGTATGGAATCGAAGAGGAAGTTGCAAGGATTCCAAATATGTAATTTGTTTTGATTGAGGCTTGCTTGAACGAATTTAGATGATGATTCTTGAAAATGAATATTGAGAGAAAAGTTGAAAGTATTAAATGAAAAGTGAAAATGAAAATGAAAAATAATGGGTGGAGGAAATGGAGTGTTGACCATTTGACCTAGTCAAATGTTTGGCACTTGGGCAAGTTTGGTCCCTCTAGTTCCATTCGGGTGCGTGAATTACCTAACGAGATAATTCAAAACGCATATTAATGGGAGATGTTATAATTACATAACGGAATTTAAAATAGTATGACGGAAAGATAAACGGAAAAAGGTGGGATGTTACATGGATGGTTTGCATAGATTATCATAAATTAAACGATGCAACCCTAAAAGATCATTTTCCACTTCTGTTCATTGATCAAATGTTGGAACGACTATCGGGAAATAAGTTCTAATGTTTCCTCGATGATTTTTCTGACTACTTTAAAATTCCCCTCGATCTTAATGACTAAGAAAAGACAACCTTTGAAATGTCCCGTTCTTATTGATTAAAAACGTTCCATATTAATTGATTTCGTTGCGAGGTTTTGACCTCTATATGAGACGTTTTTCAAAGACTGCATTCATTTTAAAACAAACCATAACCTTTATTTCATCAATAAAGGTTTAAAAAGCTTTACGTAGATTATCAAATAATAATAATCTAAAATATCCTGTTTACACACGACCATTACATAATGGTTTACAATACAAATATGTTACAACAAAATAAGTTTCTTGAATGCAGTTTTTACACAATATCATACAAGCATGGACTCCAAATCTCGTCCTTATTTAAGTATGCGACAGCGGAAGCTCTTAATAATCACCTGAGAATAAACATGCTTAAAACGTCAACAAAAATGTTGGTGAGTTATAGGTTTAACCTATATATATCAAATCATAATAATAGACCACAAGATTTCATATTTCAATACACATCCCATACATAGAGATAAAAATCATTCATATGGTGAACACCTGATAACCGACATTAACAAGATGCATATATAAGAATATCCCCATCATTCCGGGACACCCTTCGGATATGATATAAATTTCGAAGTACTAAAGCATCCGGTACTTTGGATGGGGTTTGTTAGGCCCAATAGATCTATCTTTAGGATTCGCGTCAATTAGGGTGTCTGTTCCCTAATTCTTAGATTACCAGACTTAATAAAAAGGGGCATATTCGATTTCGATAATTCAACCATAGAATGTAGTTTCACGTACTTGTGTCTATTTTGTAAATCATTTATAAAACCTGCATGTATTCTCATCCCAAAAATATTAGATTTTAAAAGTGGGACTATAACTCACTTTCACAGATTTTTACTTCGTCGGGAAGTAAGACTTGGCCACGGGTTGATTCACGAACCTATAACAATATATACATATATATCAAAGTATGTTCAAAATATATTTACAACACTTTTAATATATTTTGATGTTTTAAGTTTATTAAGTCAGCTGTCCTCGTTAGTAACCTACAACTAGTTGTCCACAGTTAGATGTACAGAAATAAATCGATAAATATTATCTTGAATCAATCCACGACCCAGTGTATACGTATCTCAGTATTGATCACAACTCAAACTATATATATTTTGGAATCAACCTCAACCCTGTATAGCTAACTCCAACATTCACATATAGAGTGTCTATGGTTGTTCCGAAATATATAGATATGTCGACATGATAGGTCGAAACATTGTATACGTGTCTATGGTATCTCAAGATTACATAATATACAATACAAGTTGATTAAGTTATGGTTGGAATAGATTTGTTACCAATTTTCACGTAGCTAAAATGAGAAAAATTATCCAATCTTGTTTTACCCATAACTTCTTCATTTTAAATCCGTTTTGAGTGAATCAAATTGCTATGGTTTCATATTGAACTCTATTTTATGAATCTAAACAGAAAAAGTATAGGTTTATAGTCGGAAAAATAAGTTACAAGTCGTTTTTGTAAAGGTAGTCATTTCAGTCGAAAGAACGACGTCTAGATGACCATTTTAGAAAACATACTTCCACTTTGAGTTTAACCATAATTTTTAGATATAGTTTCATGTTCATAATAACAATAATTTTCTCAGAATAACAACTTTTAAATCAAAGTTTATCATAGTTTTTAATTAACTAACCCAAAACAGCCCGCGGTGTTACTACGACGGCGTAAATTTGGTTTTACGGTGTTTTTCGTGTTTCCAGGTTTTAAATCATTAAGTTAGCATATCATATAGATATAGAACATGTGTTTATTTGATTTTAAAAGTCAAGTTAGAAGGATTAACTTTTGTTTGCGAACAAGTTTAGAATTAACTAAACTATGTTCTAGTGATTACAAGTTTAAACCTTCGAATAAGATAGCTTTATATGTATGAATCGAATGATGTTATGAACATCATTACTACCTTAAGTTCCTTGGATAAACCTACTGGAAAAGAGAAAAATGGATCTAGCTTCAATGGATCCTTGGATGGCTCGAAGTTCTTGAAGCAGAATCATGACACGAAAACAAGTTCAAGTAAGATCATCACTTGAAATAAGATTGTTATAGTTATAGAAATTGAACCAAAGTTTGAATATGATTATTACCTTGTATTAGAATGATAACCTACTGTAAGAAACAAAGATTTCTTGAGGTTGGATGATCACCTTACAAGATTGGAAGTGAGCTAGCAAACTTGAAAGTATTCTTGATTTTATGTAACTAGAACTTGTAGAATATATGAAGAACACTTAGAACTTGAAGATAGAACTTGAGAGAGATCAATTAGATGAAGAAAATTGAAGAATGAAAGTGTTTGTAGGTGTTTTTGGTCGTTGGTGTATGGATTAGATATAAAGGATATGTAATTTTGTTTTCATGTAAATAAGTCATGAATGATTACTCATATTTTTGTAATTTTATGAGATATTTCATGCTAGTTGCCAAATGATGGTTCCCACATGTGTTAGGTGACTCACATGGGCTGCTAAGAGCTGATCATTGGAGTGTATATACCAATAGTACATACATCTAAAAGCTGTGTATTGTACGAGTACGAATACGGGTGCATACGAGTAGAATTGTTGATGAAACTGAACGAGGATGTAATTGTAAGCATTTTTGTTAAGTAGAAGTATTTTGATAAGTGTATTGAAGTCTTCCAAAAGTGTATAAATACATATTAAAACACTACATGTATATATATTTTAACTGATTCGTTAAGTCATCGTTAGTCGTTACATGTAAGTGTTGTTTTGAAACCTTTAGGTTAACGATCTTGTTAAATGTTGTTAACCCAATGTTTATAATATCAAATGAGATTTTAAATTATTATATTATCATGATATTATCATGTATGAATATCTCTTAATATGATATATATACATTAAACGACTTTACAACGATAATCGTTACATATATGTCTCGTTTAAAAATCATTAAGTTAGTAGTCTTGTTTTTACATATGTAGTTCATTGTTAATATACTTAATGATATGTTTACTTATCATAGTATCATGTTAACTATATATATATCCATATATATGTCATCATATAGTTTTTACAAGTTTTAACGTTCGTGAATCACCGGTCAACTTGGGTGGTCAATTGTCTATATGAAACATATTTCAATTAATCAAGTCTTAACAAGTTTGATTGTTTAACATGTTGGAAACATTTAATCATGTAAATATCAATCTCAATTAATATATATAAACATGGAAAAGTTCGGGTCACTACAGTACCTACCCGTTAAATAAATTTCGTCCCGAAATTTTAAGCTGTTGAAGGTGTTGACGAATCTTCTGGAAATAGATGCGGGTATTTCTTCTTCATCTGATCTTCATGCTCCCAGGTGAACTCGGGTCCTCTACGAGCATTCCATCGAACCTTAACAATTGGTATCTTGTTTTGCTTAAGTCTTTTAACCTCACGATCCATTATTTCGACGGGTTCTTTGATGAATTGAAGTTTTTCGTTGATTTGGATTTCATCTAACGGAATAGTGAGATCTTCTTTAGCAAAACATTTCTTCAAATTCGAGACGTGGAAAGTGTTATGTACAGCCGCGAGTTGTTGAGGTAACTCAAGTCGGTAAGCTACTGGTCCGACACGATCAATAATCTTGAATGGTCCAATATACCGTGGATTTAATTTCCCTCGTTTACCAAATCGAACAACACCTTTCCAAGGTGCAACTTTAAGCATGACCATCTCTCTAATTTCAAATTCTATATCTTTTCTTTTAATGTCAGCGTAGCTCTTTTGTCGACTTTGGGCGGTTTTCAACCGTTGTTGAATTTGGATGATCTTCTCGGTAGTTTCTTGTATAATCTCCGGACCCGTAATCTGTCTATCCCCCACTTCACTCCAACAAATCGGAGACCTGCACTTTCTACCATAAAGTGCTTCAAACGGTAGCTGTTGTTGTAGGAAAATTCTGCTAATGGTAGATGTCGATCCCAACTGTTTCCGAAATCAATAACACATGCTCGTAGCATGTCTTCAAGCGTTTGTATCGTCCTTTCGCTCTGCCCATCAGTTTGTGGATGATAGGCAGTACTCATGTCTAGACGAGTTCCTAATGCTTGCTGTAATGTCTGCCAGAATCTTGAAATAAATCTGCCATCCCTATCAGAGATAATAGAGATTGGTATTCCATGTCTGGAGACGACTTCCTTCAAATACAGTCGTGCTAACTTCTCCATCTTGTCATCTTCTCTTATTGGCAAGAAGTGTGCTGATTTGGTGAGACGATCAACTATTACCCAAATAGTATCAAAACCACTTGCAGTCCTTGGCAATTTAGTGATGAAATCCATGGTAATGTTTTCCCATTTCCATTCCGGGATTTCGGGTTGTTGAAGTAGACCTGATGGTTTCTGATGCTCAGCTTTGACCTTAGAACACGTCAAACATTCTCCTACGTATTTAGCAACATCGGCTTTCATACCCGGCCACCAAAAATGTTTCTTGAGATCCTTGTACATCTTCCCCGTTCCAGGATGTATTGAGTATCTGGTTTTATGAGCTTCTCTAAGTACCATTTCTCTCATATCTCCAAATTTTGGTACCCAAATCCTTTCAGCCCTATACCGGGTTCCGTCTTCCTGAATATTAAGATGTTTCTCCGATCCTTTGGGTATTTCATCTTTTAAATTTCCCTCTTTTAAAACTCCTTGTTGCGCCTCCTTTATTTGAGTAGTAAGGTTATTATGAATCATTATATTCATAGATTTTACTCGAATGGGTTCTCTATCCTTCCTGCTCAAGGCATCGGCTACCACATTTGCCTTCCCCGGGTGGTAACGAATCTCAAAGTCGTAATCATTCAATAATTCAATCCACCTATGCTGCCTCATATTCAGTTGTTTCTGATTAAATATGTGTTGAATACTTTTGTGGTCGGTATATATAATACTTTTGACCCCATATAAGTAGTGTCTCCAAGTCTTTAATGCAAAAACAACCGCGCCTAATTCCAAATCATGCGTCGTATAATTTTGTTCGTGAATCTTCAATTGTCTAGACGCATAAGCAATCACCTTCGTTCGTTGCATTAATACACAACCGAGACCTTGCTTTGATGCGTCACAATAAATTACAAAATCATCATTCCCTTCAGGCAATGACAATATAGGTGCCGTAGTTAGCTTTTTCTTCAATAACTGAAACGCTTTCTCTTGTTCATCATTCCATTCAAATTTCTTCCCTTTATGCGTTAATGCAGTCAAGGGTTTTGCTATTCTGGAAAAGTCTTGGATGAACCTTCTGTAGTAACCAGCTAGTCCTAAAAACTGGCATATGTGTTTCGGAGTTTTCGGGGTTTCCCACTTTTCAACAGTTTCTATCTTTGCCGGATCCACCTTAATACCTTCTTTGTTCACTATGTGACCGAGGAATTGAACTTCTTCCAACCAAAATGCACACTTTGAAAACTTAGCGTACAATTCTTCCTTCCTCAATACTTCTAACACCTTTCTCAAATGTTCACCGTGTTCTTGGTCATTCTTTGAGTAAATAAGTATGTTATCAATGAAAACAATGACAAACTTGTCAAGGTATGGTCCACACACTCGGTTCATAAGGTCCATGAACACAGCTGGTGCATTAGTTAAACCAAACGGCATGACCATACACTCGTAATGACCGTAACGTGTTCTGAAAGCAGTCTTTGGAATATCATCTTCTTTCACCCGCATTTGATGATACCCGGAACGTAAGTCAATCTTTGAATAAACAGACGAGCCTTGTAGTTGATCAAATAAGTCATCGATTCTCGGTAGTGGGTAGCGGTTCTTGATGGTAAGTTTGTTCAACTCTCGGTAGGCGATACACAACCTGAATGTACCATCTTTCTTCTTGATAAACAAAACAGGAGCTCCCCACGGTGATGTGCTTGGTCGAATGAAACCACGCTCTAAAAGTTCTTGTAATTGGCTTTGCAGTTCTTTCATCTCGCTGGGTGCGAGTCTTTAAGGAGCACGAGCTATTGGTGCAGCTCCTGGTACAAGATCTATTTGAAATTCAACGGATCGATGTGGGGGTAATCCCGGTAATTCTTTCGGAAATACATCGGGAAATTCTTTTGCAATGGGAACATCATTGATGCTCTTTTCTTCAGTTTGTACTTTCTCGACGTGTGCTAGAATAGCATAGCAACCTTTTCTTATTAGTTTTTGTGCCTTCAAATTACTAATAATATGTAGCTTCGTGTTGCCCTTTTCTCCGTACACCATTAAGGGTTTTCCTTTTTCTCGTATAATGCGAATTGCATTTTTGTAACAAACGATCTCTGCTTTCACTTCTTTCAACCAGTCCATACCGATTATCACATCAAAACTCCCTAACTCTACTGGTATCAAATCAATCTTAAATGTTTCGCTAACCAGTTTAATTTCTCGATTCCGACATATATTATCTGCTGAAATTAATTTACCATTTTCTAATTCGAGTAAAAAATTACTATCCAAAGGCGTCAATGGACAACTTAATTTAGCACAAAAATCTCTACTCATATAGCTTCTATCCGCACCCGAATCAAATAAAACGTAAGCAGATTTATTGTCAATAAGAAATGTACCCGTAACAAGCTCCGGGTCTTCCTGTGCCTCTGCCGCATTAATATTGAAAACTCTTCCGCGGCCTTGTCCATTCTTGTTCTCCTGGTTTGGGAAATTTCTAATAATGTGGCCCGGTTTTCCACATTTATAACAAACTACATTGGCATAACTTGCTCCGACACTACTTGCTCCGCCATTACTCGTTCCGACACCATTTGTTCCTTTTGTTCTATTAACCCCTGGTCCGTAGACCTCACACTTCGCCGCGCTATGACCATTTCTTTTACACTTGTTGCAAAATTTGGTGCAGAACCCCGAGTGATACTTTTCACACCTTTGGCATAGCTGCTTCTGATTGTTGTTGTTGTTGCGGTTATTATTGTTGTTGGGATGATTGTTGTAGTTGCTGTTGTTGTTGTTGTTGTTGTTGGGCCGTTTGTTGTAGTTGCGATTGATGTTACGATTGTTGGGATAATTGTTGCGATTATTGTTGTAATTGCTGTTGTTGTTGTATTGGTGATTCTTATCACCGTTTTCCTCCCACTTTCTTTTGACTTGCTTCACATTGGCCTCTTCAGCAGTCTGTTCTTTAATTCTTTCTTCAATCTGGTTCACTAGTTTATGAGCCATTCTACATGCCTGTTGTATGGAGGCGGGCTCGTGTGAACTTATATCTTCTTGGATTCTTTCCGGTAATCCTTTCACAAACGCGTCGATCTTCTCTTCCTCATCTTCGAATGCTCCCGGACACAATAGGCACAATTCTGTGAATCGTCTTTCGTACGTGGTAATATCAAATCCTTGGGTTCGTAACCCTCTAAGTTCTGTCTTGAGCTTATTGACCTCGGTTCTGGGAGGGTACTTCTCGTTCATCAAGTGCTTGAATGCTGACCACGGTAGTGCGTAAGCATCATCTTGTCCCACTTGCTCTAGATAGGTATTCCACCATGTTAACGCAGAACCTGTGAAGGTATGCGTAGCGTACTTCACTTTGTCCTCTTCAGTACACTTACTTATGGCAAACACCGATTCGACCTTCTCGGTCCACCGTTTTAATCCGATCGGTCCTTCGGTTCCATCAAATTCCAAAGGTTTGCAGGCAGTGAATTCTTTGTAGGTGCATCCTACACGATTTCCTGTACTGCCAGATCCAAGGTTATTGTTGGTATGTAGCGCAGCCTGTACTGCGGCTATGTTTGAAGATAGAAAAGTACGGAATTCCTCTTCATTCATATTCACGGTGTGTCGAGTAGTCGGTGCCATTTCCTTCAAAATAGTCAAATGGAACAAGTTAATCATACAGAATATTAAGAGTAGTTAATAGTATTTTGTAGCATAATATGAACTCATTTATAAAAGCTTTTTCTTCATATTAACGTTTTATAAGTTTAAATTCGGGTAGTACCTACCCGTTAAGTTCATACTTAGTAGCTAATATACAATTCAACTACTACAATTCTATATGAAAAACTGATTGTAATAATATTTCGCGTTCAAACTTTTATACAATATTTTACAAACTTACAATACCGCTTATTTTACATAAAGCATGAAATATAGCACACAATAACTTTGATACAAGATAGTTGTGAAGATAATTCTAGCTAGTACACAAGTCGTTCAGCAAAGGCAATAAAGACACGTAATTCATACGTCCAGAAACAAGTCATGCATTCTGGTTTTACTAGGACTACTTCCCATCCTTGGTCTTGTGGAACATAACCGTTATGGCCGTTGATAAGACAGCGTGTTGTAACGTCATCAAAGGGACGAGGGTTACGTAATGACCAACAGTCTCGTAATAACCTAAAAACCTCATTTCTTACCCCAATTACCGACTCCGTCACTTGTGGGAACGTTTTGTTTAATAGTTGTAGCCCAATGTTCTTGTTCTCACTTTGGTGAGAAGCGAACATTACTAACCCGTAAGCATAACATGCTTCTTTATGTTGCATGTTAGCTGCTTTTTCTAAATCACGAAGTCCTATATTCGGATATACTGAGTCAAAATAATTTCTTAACCCGTTGCGTAAAATAGCATTTGGGTTCCCCGCAATATATGCGTCAAAGTAAACACATCGTAACTTATGGATTTCCCAATGTGATATTCCCCATCTTCCGAACGAAAGCCTTTTATAAACCAAGGCATTCTTGGAACGTTCTTCGAATGTCTTACAAAGTGATCTCGCCTTAAATAGTTGTGCCGAGGAATTCTGACCGACTCTAGACAAGATTTCATCAATCATGTCTCCGGGTAGGTCTCTTAAAATATTGGGTTGTCTATTCATTTTGTGTTTTTATACTGTAAAATAGACAAGAGTTAGATTCATAAAAAAAAATACTTATTAATACAAGCAATTTTTACATATATCATAAAGCATAAGCACACTATATTACATATATTACACCACACGAATATAACTATCTTATTCCGACTCGCTCGTTTCTTCTTGTTCGGTTTTGGTTCGTTTTGCCAAGTTTCTAGGGATATATGATGTTCCCCTAATACGAGCCGTCGTTATCCACATTGGTTTAGAAAAACCTGGTGGTTTAGAGGTTCCCGGGTCATTGTTACAACTTAAGGACTTCGGGGGTTGACGATACATATAAAGTTCATCGGGGTTCGAATTAGATTTCTCTATTTTTATGCCCTTTCCCTTATTATTTTCTTTTGCCTTTTTAAATTCAGTTGGGGTAATTTCTATAACATCATCGGAATTCTCGTCGGAATCCGATTCATCGGAGAATTGGTAATCCTCCCAATATTTTGCTTCCTTGGCGGAAACACCATTGACCATAATTAACCTTGGTCGGTTGGTTGAGGATTCTCTTTTACTTAACCGTTTTATTATTTCCCCCACCGGTTCTATTTCTTCTTCCGGTTCCGATTCTTCTTCCGGTTCCGATTCTTCTTCCGGTTCCGACTCCTCTTCCGGTTCCTCTTCGGGAACTTGTGAATCAGTCCACGAATCATTCCAATTTACATTTGACTCTTCATTATTATTAGGTGAGTCAATGGAACTTGTTCTAGAGGTAGACATCTATCACATAATATCAAACACGTTAAGAGATTAATATATCACATAATATTCATATGTTAAAAATATATAGTTTCCAACAAAAATGTTAAGCAATCATTTTTAAAGAAAACACGGTCGAAGTCCAGACTCACTAATGCATCCTAACAAACTCGATAAGACACACTAATGCAAATTTTCTGGTTCTCTAAGACCAACGCTCGGATACCAACTGAAACGTCCCGTTCTTATTGATTAAAAACGTTCCATATTAATTGATTTCGTTGCGAGGTTTTGACCTCTATATGAGACGTTTTTCAAAGACTGCATTCATTTTAAAACAAACCATAACCTTTATTTCATCAATAAAGGTTTAAAAAGCTTTACGTAGATTATCAAATAATGATAATCTAAAATATCATGTTTACACACGACCATTACATAATGGTTTACAATACAAATATGTTACAACAAAATAAGTTTCTTGAATGCAGTTTTTACACAATATCATACAAGCATGGACTCCAAATCTCGTCCTTATTTAAGTATGCGACAGCGGAAGCTCTTAATAATCACCTGAGAATAAACATGCTTAAAACGTCAACAAAAATGTTGGTGAGTTATAGGTTTAACCTATATATATCAAATCATAATAATAGACCACAAGATTTCATATTTCAATACACATCCCATACATAGAGATAAAAATCATTCATATGGTGAACACCTGGTAACCGACATTAACAAGATGCATATATAAGAATATCCCCATCATTCCGGGACACCCTTCGGATATGATATAAATTTCGAAGTACTAAAGCATCCGGTACTTTGGATGGGGTTTGTTAGGCCCAATAGACCTATCTTTAGGATTCGCGTCAATTAGGGTGTCTGTTCCCTAATTCTTAGATTACCAGACTTAATAAAAAGGGGCATATTCGATTTCGATAATTCAACCATAGAATGTAGTTTCACGTACTTGTGTCTATTTTGTAAATCATTTATAAAACCTGCATGTATTCTCATCCCAAAAATATTAGATTTTAAAAGTGGGACTATAACTCACTTTCACAGATTTTTACTTCGTCGGGAAGTAAGACTTGGCCACTGGTTGATTCACGAACCTATAACAATATATACATATATATCAAAGTATGTTCAAAATATATTTACAACACTTTTAATATATTTTGATGTTTTAAGTTTATTAAGTCAGCTGTCCTCGTTAGTAACCTACAACTAGTTGTCCACAGTTAGATGTACAGAAATAAATCGATAAATATTATCTTGAATCAATCCACGACCCAGTGTATACGTATCTCAGTATTGATCACAACTCAAACTATATATATTTTGGAATCAACCTCAACCCTGTATAGCTAACTCCAACATTCACATATAGAGTGTCTATGGTTGTTCCGAAATATATATAGATGTGTCGACATGATAGGTCGAAACATTGTATACGTGTCTATGGTATCTCAAGATTACATATTATACAATACAAGTTGATTAAGTTATGGTTGGAATAGATTTGTTACCAATTTTCACGTAGCTAAAATGAGAAAAATTATCCAATCTTGTTTTACCCATAACTTCTTCATTTTAAATCCGTTTTGAGTGAATCAAATTGCTATGGTTTCATATTGAACTCTATTTTATGAATCTAAACAGAAAAAGTATAGGTTTATAGTCGGAAAAATAAGTTACAAGTCATTTTTGTAAAGGTAGTAATTTCAGTCGAAAGAACGACGTCTAGATGACCATTTTAGAAAACATACTTCCACTTTGAGTTTAACCATAATTTTTGGATATAGTTTCATGTTCATAATAACAATAATTTTCTCAGAATAACAACTTTTAAATCAAAGTTTATCATAGTTTTTAATTAACTAACCCAAAACAGCCCGCGGTGTTACTACGACGGCGTAAATCCGGTTTTACGGTGTTTTTCGTGTTTCCAGGTTTTAAATCATTAAGTTAGCATATCATATAGATATAGAACATGTGTTTAGTTGATTTTAAAAGTCAATTTAGAAGGATTAACTTTTGTTTGCGAACAAGTTTAGAATTAACTAAACTATGTTCTAGTGATTACAAGTTTAAACCTTCGAATAAGATAGCTTTATATGTATGAATCGAATGATGTTATGAACATCATTACTACCTTAAGTTCCTTGGATAAACCTACTAGAAAAGAGAAAAATGGATCTAGCTTCAATGGATCCTTGGATGGCTCGAAGTTCTTGAAGCAGAATCATGACACGAAAACAAGTTCAAGTAAGATCATCACTTGAAATAAGATTGTTATAGTTATAGAAATTGAACCAAAGTTTGAATATGATTATTACCTTGTATTAGAATGATAACCTACTGTAAGAAACAAAGATTTCTTGAGGTTGGATGATCACCTTACAAGATTGGAAGTGAGCTAGCAAACTTGAAAGTATTCTTGATTTTATGTAACTAGAACTTGTAGAATATATGAAGAACACTTAGAACTTGAAGATAGAACTTGAGAGAGATCAATTAGATGAAGAAAATTGAAGAATGAAAGTGTTTGTAGGTGTTTTTGGTCGTTGGTGTATGGATTAGATATAAAGGATATGTAATTTTGTTTTCATGTAAATAAGTCATGAATGATTACTCATATTTTTGTAATTTTATGAGATATTTCATGCTAGTTGCCAAATGATGGTTCCCACATGTGTTAGGTGACTCACATGGGCTGCTAAGAGCTGATCATTGGAGTGTATATACCAATAGTACATACATCTAAAAGCTGTGTATTGTACGAGTACGAATACGGGTGCATACGAGTAGAATTGTTGATGAAACTGAACGAGGATGTAATTGTAAGCATTTTTGTTAAGTAGAAGTATTTTGATAAGTGTATTGAAGTCTTCCAAAAGTGTATAAATACATATTAAAACACTACATGTATATATATTTTAACTGATTCGTTAAGTCATCGTTAGTCGTTACATGTAAGTGTTGTTTTGAAACCTTTAGGTTAACGATCTTGTTAAATGTTGTTAACCCAATGTTTATAATATCAAATGAGATTTTAAATTATTATATTATCATGATATTATCATGTATGAATATCTCTTAATATGATATATATACATTAAACGACTTTACAACGATAATCGTTACATATATGTCTCGTTTAAAAATTATTAAGTTAGTAGTCTTGTTTTTACATATGTAGTTCATTGTTAATATACTTAATGATATGTTTACTTATCATAGTATCATGTTAACTATATATATATATCCATATATATGTCATCATATAGTTTTTACAAGTTTTAACGTTCGTGAATCACCGGTCAACTTGGGTGGTCAATTGTCTATATGAAACGTATTTCAATTAATCAAGCCTTAACAAGTTTTATTGTTTAACATGTTGGAAACATTTAATCATGTAAATATCAATCTCAATTAATATATATAAACATGGAAAAGTTCGGGTCACTACAACCTTCACCTATCCTTATGGAATATTTGCCTACCGAAGCATGCCCTTTGGGTTATGCAACGCACCTGCTACATTTCCGAGGTGTATGGTAGCTATATTCCATGACATGATCGAACATTGCATGAAAGTCTTCATGGATGAATTCTCTATCTTCTGTAGTACCTTTGAGTCGTGTCTTTCTAGCCTTGACTAGATGCTCACCTGATGTGAAGATTCGAACTTAGTTCTGAACTGGGAAAAATGTCACTTCATGGTAAAAGAAGGAAGAGTTTTAGAACATAAGATATCAAAGTCAGGAATAGAAGTCGACAAGGCTAAAATCGAAACCATAATCAAGCTTCCAGAACCTACCACAATAAAAGCTGTGAGCAGTTCCCTTGGACACGCCGGATTTTACCGATGTTTTATCAAAGATTTTTCAAAGGTCACAAGACCTATTACTCATCTCCTCAAAAAGAAAGTTCTGTTAGTCTTCAATGAAGAGTATGTTTAAACGTTCAACTATCTGAATGAACAGCTCACACATAAACCCATCATCATAGCTCCTGGATGGAGTTTACCCTTTGAAATCATGTTTGACGCCAGTGACTTCGCAGTCGGAGCTGTACTAGGACAACAGAAAGATAGTCATTTTCATCCAATCTATTATGCCAACACAACCTTAATCGGAGCTCAAGAGAATTACACCATTACAGAAAGAAGCTGCTAGCAGTAGTTTTCGCCTTCGACAAATTCCATTCCTACCTCATCCAATACAAAACTGGTTTACACAGATCATTCAGCCCTGAAATATCTGTTTACTAAGCAAGATGCTAAACCAAGACTCCTATGATGGATCTTTCTCCTTCATGAATTCGATATTGAGTTTAAAGATAAGAAAGGACCAGAGAACGTTGCAGCAGATCATCTTCGTCGCTTGGAAAATTCGGCAATCGAACAACTTGTTGAACAAGATATTAGAGAGAAATTTTCGGAAGAAAAGCTTATAAGCTTAGGACAAGCCAACATAGGGTCACAAATCACTTATACCCCTTGGTACGCTGACATAGCAAACTACCTAGTTGCCAGAGTAGTGCAAGAAGGAATGAGCACATCTGAAGAAGGAAGTTCTTCAGGGATGCTAAGTTTTACTACTGGGAAGATCCGAACCTGTTCAAAATTTCTCCTGATCAGATAATCAGGAGGTGCGAGATGAGAAACAACATCATGGATTCTTCACCAATGTCACCACGGACCAACTGGAGGTCATCATGGAGCAAACTTAATCGCAATAAACTTTACGATTCAGGATTTTATTTGCCTACTATATTTCGAGATGCGCAAGAGCTTGTAAAGCGTTGCGACGCTTGCCAAAGATAAGGGATTATCTCTATGAAGAATGAGATGCCTCGAACTAATATTCAAGCTTGCGAGATCTTTGATATATGGAGATTAGACTTCATGGGGCCATTCCCCCAATCTAATGGGAAATAATATGTCCTAGTAGCAGTAGATTACATTTCCAGATGGGTCGAAGCTCAAGCATTTCCAACCAATGATTCCAAGGTTTTCACCAATTTCCTGAAAAAGGCTATTCTGCCGATTCGGAGCTCCCCGCGCTATATTATGAAATGTCCCGTTCATATTGATTATAAACATTCCATATTAATTGATTTCGTCGCGAGGTTTTGACCTCTATATGAGACGTTTTTCAAAGACTGCATTCATTTTTAAAATAACCATAACCTTTATTTTATCGATAAAGGTTTAAAAAGCATTACGTAGATTATCAAGTAATGATAATCTAAAATATACCGTTTACACACGACCATTACATAATGGTTTACAATAAGAATATATTACATAAAAAATAAGTTTCTTGAATGCAGTTTTTACATAATATCATACAAGCATGGACTCCAAATCTTGTCCTTATTTTAGTATGCAACAGCGGAAGCTCTTAATAATCACCTGAGAATAAACATGCTTAAAACGTCAACAAAAATGTTGGTGAGTTATAGGTTTTACCTATATATTATCAAATCATAATAATAATAGACCAGAAGATTTCATATTTCAATATACATCCCATACATAGAGATAAAATTCATTCATATGGTGAACACCTGGTAACCGACATTAACAAGATGCATATAAGAATATCCCCTATCATTCCGGGAAATCCTTCGGACATGATAAAAATGAATTCGAAGAACTAAAGCATCCGGTACTTTGGATGGGGTTCGTTAGGCCTAATAGATCTAACTTTAGGATTCGCGTCAATTAGTAGATCGGTTTACTAATTCTTAGGTTACCAAGCAAAAAGGGGCATATTCGGCTTCGATCATTCACCCATATAATGTAGTTTCATTTACTTGTGTCTATTTCGTAAAATATTTATAAAACTGCATGCATTCTCATCCCAAAATATTAGATTTTAAAAGTGGGACTATAACTCACTTTCACAGATTTTTACTACGTCGGGAAGTAAGACTTGGCCACTGGTTGATTCACGAACCTATAACAAATATGTACATATATATCAAAGTATGTTCAAAATATATTTACAACACTTTTAATACATTTTGATGTTTTAAGTTTATTAAGTCAGCTGTCCTCATTAGTAACCTATAACTAGTTGTCCATAGTTAGATGTACATAAATAAATTGATATATATTATCTTGAATCAATCCATGACCCAGTGTATACATGTCTCAGGTTAGATCACAACTCAAAGTATATATATTTTTGAAATCAATCTCAACCCTGTTTAGCTAACTCCAACATTACTGCATATAGAGTGTCTATGGTTGTTCCAAATAATATATATAGATGGGTCGATATGATATGTCAAAACATTTTCATATGTATCTATGGTATCCCAAGATTACATAATATATTAGAATACATGTATAATACAATATAAGTTAGCTAGGATATGATTAATATAGATTTGTTACCAATTTTCACGTAGCTACAACAAGCAAAAATATCCAATCTTGTTTTACCCATAACTTCTTCGTTTTAAATCCGTTTTGAGTGTTTCAAGTTGCTATGGTTTCATATTGAACTTAAGTTTATGAATCTAAACAGAAAAAGTATAAGTTTATAGTCAGAAATACAGGTTACAAGTCGTTTTTGTAAAGGTAGTCATTTCAGTCGAAAGAACGACGTCTAGATGACCATTTTGGAAAACATACTTCCACTTTGAGTTTAACCGTGATTTTTGGATATAGTTTCATGTTCATAAGAAAAATAATTTTTCCAGAAGGACAACTTTTAAATCAAAGTTTATCATAGATTTTAAATAACTAACCCAAAACAGCCCGCGGTGTTACTACGACGGCGTATATCCAGTTTTACAGTGTTTTTCGTGTTTTCAGGTTTTAAATCATTAAGTTAGCATATCATATAGATATAGAACATGTGTTTAGTTGATTTTAAAAGTCAAGTTAGAAGGATTAACTTTTGTTTGAGAACAAGTTTAGAATTAACTTAACTTTGTTCTAGTGATTTCAAGTTTAAACCTTCGAATAAGGTAGTTTTATATATATGAATCGAATGATGTTATGAACATCATTACTACCTCAGGTTTTGTGGATAAACCTACTGGAAATGAGAAAAATAGATCTAACTTCAAAGGATCCTTGGATGGCTTGAAAGTTCTTGAAGCAGAATCATGACACGAAAACAAGTTCAGGTAAGATTTTCACTAGAAATAAGATTGTTATAGTTATAAAAATTGAATCAAATCAAAGTTTGAATATGAGTATTACATTGTATTAGAAAGATATCTTACTGTAAATAATAAAGATTTCTTGAGGTTGGATGATCACTTTACAAGATTGGAAGTAAGCTAGCAAACTTGGAAGTATTCTTGATTTTATGAAACTAGAACTTATAGAATTTATGAAGAACACTTAGAACTTGAAGATAGAACTTAAGAGAGATCAATTAGATGAAGAAAATTGAAGAATGAAAGTATTTGTAGGTGTTTTTGGTCGTTGGTATATGGATTAGATATAAAGGATGTGTAATTTTTTTTACATGTAAATAAGTCATGAATGATTACTAATATTTTTGTAATTTTATGAGATATTTCATGCTAGTTGCCAAATGATGGTTCCCACATGTGTTAGGTGACTCACATGGGCTGCTAAGAGCTGATCATTGGAGTGTATATACTAATAGTACATACATCTAAAAGCTGTGTATTGTACGAGTACGAATACGGGTGCATACGAGTAGAATTGTTGATGAACTAAACGAGGATGTAATTGTAAGCATTTTTGTTAAGTAGAAGTATTTTGATAAGTGTCTTGAAGTCTTTCAAAAGTGTATGAATACATATTAAAACACTACATGTATATACATTTTAACTGAGTCGTTAAGTCATCGTTAGTCGTTACATGTAAATGTTGTTTTGAAACCTTTAGGTTAACGATCTTGTTAAATGTTGTTAACCCATTGTTTATTATATCTAAAGAGATGTTAAATTATTACATTATCATTATATTATGATATATTAATATATCTTAGTATGATATATATACAGTTAAATGTTGTTACAACGATAATCGTTACATATATGTCTCGTTTCGAAATCATTAATTTAGTAGTCTTGTATTTACATATGTAGTTCATTGTTAATACACTTAATGACATGTTTACTTATCATTTATCATGATTAAACATAGTGTATCAATATCTTAATATGATTCATATGTATTTAGTAAGACGTTGTTATAACGATAATCGTTATATATATCGTTTCGAGTTTCTTAATTCAATAAACTCAATTTTATGTATATAACTCATTGTTAAAATACCTAATGAGATACTTACTTAGCATAATATCATGTTAACTATATATTTAATCATATATATGTCATCATATAGTTTTTACAAGTTTTAACGTTCGTGAATCACCGGTCAACTTGGGTGGTCAATTGTCTATATGAAACCTATTTCAATTTTTCAAGTCTTAACAAGTTTGATTGCTTAACATGTTGGAAACACTTAATCATGTAAATAACAATTTCATTTAATATATATAAACATGGAAAAGTTCGGGTCACTACAGTACCTACCCGTTAAATAAATTTCGTCCCGAAATTTTTAGCAGTTGGAGGTGTTGACGTATCTTCTGGAAATAAGTGCGGGTATTTTTTTTTCATCTGATCTTGTCGTTCCCAGGTGAACTCAGGTCCTCTACGAGCATTCCATTGGTATCTTATTTTGCTTAAGTCTTTTAACCTAACGATCCATTATTTCGACGGGTTCTTCGACGAATTGAAGTTTTTAGTTGATTTGGATTTCGTCTAACGGAATAGTGAGATCTTCTTTAGCAAAACATTTCTTCAAATTTGAGACCTGGAAAGTGATATGTACAGCCGCGATTTGTTGTGGTAATTCAAGTCGGTAAGCTACTGGTCCGACACGATCAATAATCTTGAATGGTCCTGTATACCTTGGATTTAATTTCCCTCGTTTACCAAATCGAACAACGCCTTTCCAAGGTGAAACCTTAAGCATGACCATCTCTCCAATTACAAATTCTATATCTTTTCTTTTAATGTCGGCGTAGCTCTTTTGTCGACTTTGGGTAGTTTTCAACCGTTGTTGAATTTGGATGATCTTCTCGGTAGTTTCTTGTATTATCTCCGGACTCGTAATCTGCCTATCCTCCACTTCACTCCAACAAATCGGAGACCTGCACTTTCTACCATAAAGTGCTTCAAACGGCGCCATCTCAATGCTTGAATGGTAGCTGTTGTTGTAGAAAAATCCTGCTAACGGTAGATGTAGATCCCAACTGTTTCCGAAATCAATAACACATGCTCGTAGCATGTCTTCAAGCGTTTGTATCGTCCTTTCGCTCTACCCATCAGTTTGTGGATGATAGGCAGTACTCATGTCTAGACGAGTTCCTAATGCTTGCTGTAATGTCTGCCAGAATCTTGAAATAAATCTGCCATCCCTATCAGAGATAATAGAGATTGGTATTCCATGTCTGGAGATGACTTCCTTCAAATACAGGCGTGCTAACTTCTCCATCTTGTCATCTTCTCTTATTGGCAGGAAGTCAGCTGATTTGGTGAGACGATCAACTATTACCCAAATAGTATCAAAACCACTTGCAGTCCTTGGCAATTTAGTGATGAAATCCATGGTAATGTTTTCCCATTTCCATTCCGGAATTTCGGGTTGTTGAAGTAGACCTGATGGTTTCTGATGCTCCGCTTTGACCTTAGAACACGTTAAACATTCCCTTACGTATTTAGCAACATCGGCTTTCATACCTGGCCACCAAAAATATTTCTTGAGATCCTTGTACATCTTCCCCGTTCCAGGATGTATTGATTATCTGGTTTTATGAGCTTCTCTAAGTACCATTTCTCTCGTAATCATTCAACAATTCAATCCATCTGCGCTGCCTCATGTTCAGTTATTTCTGATTAAATATGTGTTGAAGACTTTTGTGGTCGGTATATATAATAATTTTGACCCCATATAAGTAGTGCCTCCAAGTCTTTAATGCAAAAACAACCGCGCCTAATTCCAAATCATGCATCGTATAATTCTGCTCATGAATCTTCAATTGTCTAGACGCATAAGCAATTACTTTCGTTTGTTGCATTAATACACAACCGATACCTTGCTTTGAGGCGTCACAATATATCACAAAATCATCATTCCCTTCAGGTAATGATAATATAGGTGCCGTAGTTAAGTTTTTCTTTAATAATTGAAATGCTTTCTCTTGTTCATCTTTCCATTCAAATTTCTTCCCTTTATGCATTAATGCAGTCAAGGGTTTTGCTATTCTGGAAAAGTCTAGGATGTACCTTCTGTAGTAACCAGCTAGTCCTAAAAACTGGCGTATGTGTTTTGGAGTTTTCGGGGTTTCCCACTTTTCAACGGTTTCAATCGTTGCTGGATCCACCTGAATACCTTCTTTGTTCACTATGTGACCGAGGAATTGAACTTCTTCCAACCAAAATGCACACTTTGAAAACTTAGGGTACAGTTTTTCTTTTCTCAGCAACTCTAGCACTTTTCTCAAATGTTCTTCGTGCTCTTGATCATTCTTCGAGTAAATAAGTATGTCATCGATGAAAACAATGACAAACTTGTCAAGATATGGCCCACACACTCGGTTCATGAGGTCCATGAACATAGCTTGTGCGTTAGTAAATCCAAACGGCATAACCATAAACTCGTAATGACTGTAAAGCGTCCTAAATGTAGTCTTTGGAATATCATCCTCCTTCACCCGCATTTGATGATATCCAAAACGTAAATCGATCTTCGAATAAACAGACGAGCCTTGTAGTTGATCAAATTAGTCGTCGATTCTCGGTAGTGGGTAGCGGTTCTTGATGGTAAGTTTGTTCAACTCTCGGTAGTCGATACACAACCTGAATGTACCATCGTTCTTCTTGACAAACAAAACAGGAGCTCCCCATGGTGATGTGCTTGGTCGAATGAAACCACGCTCTAAAAGTTCATGTAACTGACTTTGTAATTCTTTCATTTCGCTGGGTGCGAGTCTGTATGGAGTACGAGCTATTGGTGTAGCTCCTGGTACAAGGACTATTTAAAATTCAACGGATCGATGTGGGGATAATCCTGGTAATTCCTTCGGAAATACATCGGAAAATTCTTTTGCCACGGGAACATCACTGATGTTCTTTTCTTCAGGTTTAACTTCCTCGATGTGTGCTAGAATGACGTAACAACCTTTTCTTATTAGTTTTTGCGCCTTCAAACTACTAATAAGATTTAATTTCGCGTTGTTCTTTTCTCCGTACACCATTAAAGGTTTTCCTTTTTCACGCATAATGCGAATCGCAATTTTGTAACAAACGACCTCTGCTCTCACCTTTTTCAACCAGTCCATGCTAATTATTATGTCAAAACTCCCTAACTCGACTGGTATTAAATCAATTTTAAACGTTTCATCCCCCAGTTTAATTTCTCTCTCCCGACATATATTATCTGCTGAAATTAATTTACCGTTTGCTAATTCGAGTAAAAATTTACTATCCAAAGGCGTCAATGGGCAACTTAATTTAGCACAAAATTCTCTACTCATATAGCTTCTATCCGCACCCGAATCAAATAAATCATAAGCAGATTTATCGTCAATAGGAAACGTACCCGTAACAAGCTCCGGGTCTTCCTGTGCTTCTGCCGCATTAATATTGAAAACTCTTCTACGGCCTTGCCCATTAGTATTCCCCTGATTCGGGAAATTTCTAATAATGTGGCCCCATTTTCCACATTTATAATTAACAGTGTTGGTATTACTTGCTCCGACACTATTCATTTCAGCATTACTTGTTCCGACATTATTTGTTCCTTTAGTTCTGTTAAACTTTGGTCCGTAGACCTCACACTTTGTCGCGCTATGACCATTTCTTTTACACCTGTTGCAAAATGTCGTGCAAAACCCCTGATGATTTTCTTCACGCCTATGACATGGCTGTTTTTGGTTTTTATTGCCGTTGTTGTTATTGAGGTTGTTGTTCGGATTGTTATTGTTGTTAAAACAGTTGTTGTAGTTGTTGTTGGGATGTTTGTTGTAGTTATTGTTAGGATTGCGATTATTGTTGCGATTGTTATTGCGGTTGTTGGGATAGTAGTTGCGATTGTGGTTGTAATTGTTGTTGTTGTTGTTGTACTGGTGACTCTTATCACCATTTTCCTCCCACTTCCTCTTGAGTTATTTCGTGTTGACTTCTTCGGCTGCCTGCTCTTTAATTCTTCCCTCAATCTGATTTATGAGTTTATGAGCCATTCGACTTGCCTTGTGTATAGAAGCGGGCTCGTGTGAACTCACATCTTCTTGAATCCTTACTGGTAACCCTTTTACAAACGCGTCGATCTTCTCTTCTTCATCTTCGAATGCTCCCAGACACAATAGGCACAACTTTGTGAATCGTTGTTCATATGTGGTAATGTCGAACCCTTATGTTCGTAACTCTCTAAGTTCTACCTTGAGTTTATTGACTTCGTTTCTAGGACGGTACTGCTCGTTCATCAATTGCTTGAATGCCGACCCCGGTAGTGCGTAAGCAGCATTTTGTCCTACCTGTTCAAGATAGGTGTTCCACCACGTTAACGCAGTACCTGTGAAGGTATGCGTAGCATACTTAACTTTGTCCTCTTCAGTCTACTTACTTATGACAAACACCGATTCGACTTTCTCGGTCCACCGTTTCAATCCAATTGGTCCTTCAGTTCCATCAAATTCCAAAGGTTTGCAGGCAGTGAATTCTTTGTAGGAGCATCCTACACGATTTCTTGTGCCGTTAGCTGCATTGCTAGATTCAGAGTTATTGTTGGTATGTAGCGCAGCCTTTACTGCGGATATGTTTGCAGCAAGAAAGGTACGAAATTCCTCTTCGCTCATATTCATGGTGTGTCGAGTAGTCGGTGCCATTTCCTTCAAAATAGCCAACTGAATCGAGTTAATCATACCGAATATTAAGAGTAGTCAATAGTATTTCGTAGCATAATATGAACTCATTTATAAAATATTTTTCTTCATATTAGCATTTTATAAGTTTAAATTCGGGTACTACCTACCCGTTAAGTTCATACTTAGTAGCTAATATACTATTCAACTACTACAATTCCATATGAAAAACTAATTATAATAATATATCACATACAAATATTCTTCAAACTTACAACTTCGCTATATTAAATATAACATAAAATATAGTACACTTTGATACATGACAGTTTTGAAGATAAACCTAATTAATACGCAAGTTGTTCAGCAAAGGAAATAAAGACACGTAATTCATAAGTCCAGAAACAAGTCATGCATTCTGGTTTTACTAAGACGACTTCCTATCCTTGGTCTTGTGAAAAATAACTGTTATGACCATTGGCTAGGTAGCAAGTTGTAATGTCGTCAAAAGGACGAGGTTTCGTAATGTCCAACAGCCCCGTAATAATCTAAAAACCTTGTTTCTCACACCAACTACTGAATTCGTCACTTGTGGGAAGGTTTTATTTAAAAGTTGCAATCCGATATTCTTTTTCTCACTTTGGTAAGAAGCGAACATCACTAACCCGTAAGCATAACATGCTTCTTTATATTTCATGTTAGAAGCTCTTTCTAATTCATGAAATCCTATGTTGGGACATGTTGAGTCAAAATAGGTTCTTAACCCGTAGCATAAAATTGCATTTGGGTTCCCTGCATTTAACGCTTTAAAGAAAACACGGCGTAACTTACGGTCTCCCCAATGTGATATACCCCACCTATCAAAGGAAAGCCTTTTATAAACTAAGGCATTTCTAGAAAGTCTTTCAAATGTTTGACAAGTTAATTTTGCCATAATTAATTGTGCTGATAAATTCTGACCGACTCTAGACAAGATTTCCTCAATCATATCCTCTGATAGATCTTCTAAAATATTCGGTTGTCTACCCTTAACGTCCATTTTGTTTTTATTACTGTAAAATAGACAAGGATTAGATTCGTAAAAGATAATTAACAAACAATACAAGCAATTTTTACATAGAACATAAAAGTACAAGCACACTACAATACATATAATACACAACATGATTACAATCATCCAATCTGAATCACTGGTTTCTTCTTCTTCAGACTTGGTTCGTTTTCCTAATTTTCTAGGAATATATGGTGTTCCTCTAATACGAGCCGTCATTTTCCATAATTGTTTAGAAAAACCTGGTGGTTTAGAGGTTCCCGAGTCATTGTTACATTTTAGGAAATACGGATGTTGCCGATACATATAAAGTTCATCAGGGTTGGAATCGGGTTTCTCAATTTTTATACCTTTTCCCTTATTATTTTCTTTCACTTTATTAAATTGGGTCGAGGTAATTTCTATAACATCATCGGAATCCTCATCGGGATCCGATTCATCGGAAAATTGGTAATCTTCCCAATATTTTGCTTCCTCGGCGGAAACACCATTGACCATTATTAACTTTGGTCCGTTGGTTGAGGATTTTCTTTTATTTAATCGATTTACTATAGGTATCAATATTTCTTCCTCCGGAACCTCTTCTTCTGGTTCCTCCTCTTCCGGTTCCTCTTCTTCCGGTTCCTCCTCTTCCGGTTCCTCCTCTTCCGGTTCCTCTTCATCTGGTTCCTCTTCGGGAATTTGTGAATCTTCCCAAAATATATTCGACTCTTCATTATTATTAGGTGAATCAATGGGATTTGTACTAGAGGTAGACATCTATCACACAATATCAAACACGTTAAGAGATTAACATATCACATAATATTTACATGTTAATAATATATAGTTTCCAACAAAAAAAATGTTAAGCAATCGTTTTTGAAGAAAAACACGGTCGAAGTCCAGACTCACTAATGCATCTTAACAAACTCGGTAAGACACACTAATGCAATTTTCTGGTTCTCTAAGACCAACGCTCGGATACCAACTGAAATGTCCCGTTCATATTGATTATAAACGTTCCATATTAATTGATTTCGTCGCGAGGTTTTGACCTCTATATGAGACGTTTTTCAAAGACTGCATTCATTTTTAAAACAACCATAACCTTTATTTTATCGATAAAGGTTTAAAAAGCATTACGTAGATTATCAAGTAATGATAATCTAAAATATACCATTTACACACGACCATTACATAATGGTTTACAATAAGAATATATTACATCAAAAATAAGTTTCTTGAATGCAGTTATCACATAATATCATACAAGCATGAACTCCAAATCTTGTCCTTATTTTAGTATGCAATAGCGGAAGCTCTTAATAATCACCTGAGAATAAACATACTTAAAATGTCAACAAAAATGTTGGTGAGTTATAGGTTTAACCTATATATTATCAAATCATAATAATAATAGACCACAAGATTTCATATTTCAATATACATCCCATACATAGAGATAAAATTCATTCATATAGTGAACACCTGGTAACCGACATTAACAAGATTCATATAAGAATATCCCCTATCATTCTGGGAAATCCTTCGGACATGATAAAAACGAATTCGAAGTATTAAAGCATCCGGTACTTTGGATGGGGTTCGTTAGGCCCAATAGATCTATCTTTAGGATTCGCGTCAATTAGTAGATCGGTTTACTAATTCTTAGGTTACCAAGCAAAAAGGGGCATATTCGGCTTCGATCATTCACCCATATAATGTAGTTTCATTTATTTGTGTCTATTTCATAATACATTTATAAAACTGCATGTATTCTCATCCCAAAATATTAGATTTTAAAAGTGGGACTATAACTCACTTTCACAGATTTTTACTTCATCGGGAAGTAAGACTTGGCCACTGGTCGATTCACGAACCTATTACAAATATGTACATATATATCAAAGTATGTTCAAAATATATTTACAACACTTTTAATACATTTTAATGTTTTAAGTTTATTAAGTCAGCTGTCCTCGTTAGTAACCTATAACTAGTTGTCCATAGTTAGATGTACAGAAATAAATTGATATATATTATCTTGAATCAATCCACGACCCAGTGTATACACGTCTCAGTCTATATCACAACTCAAATTATATATATTTTTGGAATCAATCTCAACCCTGTATAGCTAACTCCAACATTACTGCATATAGAGTGTCTATGGTTGTTCCAAATAATATATATAGATGGGTCGATATGATATGCCAAAATATTTGCATACGTATCTATGGTATCCCAAGATTACATAATATATTAGAATACATGTATAATACAATATAAATTAGCTAGGATATAATTAATATAGATTTGTTATCAATTTTCACGTAGCTACAACAAGCAAAAATATCCAATCTTGTTTTACCCGTAACTTCTTCGTTTTAAATCCGTTTTGAGTGTTTCAAGTTGCTATGGTTTCATATTGAACTTAAGTTTATGAATCTAAACAGAAAAATATAAGTATATAGTCGAAAATACAGGTTACAAGTCGTTTTTGTAAAGGTAGCCATTTCAGTCGAAAGAACGACGTCTAGATGACCATTTTGGAAAACATACTTCCACTTTGAGTTTAACCATGACTTTTGGATATAGTTTCATGTTCATAAGAAAAATAATTTTCCCAGAATAAAAACTTTTAAATCAAAGTTTATCATAGTTTTTAATTAACTAACCCAAAACAGCCCGCGGTGTTACTACGACGGCGTATATCTGGTTTTACGGTGTTTTTCGTGTTTTCCGGTTTTAAATCATTAAGTTAGAATATCATATAGATATAGAACATGTGTTTAGTTGATTTTAAAAGTCAAGTTAGAAGGATTAACTTTTGTTTGCGAACAAGTTTAGAATAACTAAAATATGTTCTAGTGATTTCAAGTTTAAACCTTCGAATAAGGTAGTTTTATATATATGAATCGAATGATGTTATGAACAACATTACTACCTTAAGTTTTGTGGATAAACCTACTGGAAATGAAAAAAATAGATCTAGCTTCAAAGGATCCTTGGATGGCTTGAAAGTTCTTGAAGCAGAATCATGACACAAAAACAAGTTCAAGTAAGATTTCCACTAGAAATAAGATTGTTATAGTTATAGAAATTGAATCAAAGTTTGAATATGAGTATTACCTTGTATTAGAAAGATATCTTACTGTAAATAAGAAAGATTTCTTGAGGTTGGATGATCACTTTACAAGATTGGAAGTAAGCTAGTAAACTTGGAAGTATTCTTGATTTTATGAAACTAGAACTTATAGAATTTATGAAGAACACTTAGAACTTGAAGATAGAACTTGAGAGAGATCAATAAGATGAATAAAATTGAAGAATGAAAGTGTTTGTAGGTGTTTTTGGTCATTGGTATATGGATTAGATATAAAGGATGTGTAATTTTGTTTACATGTAAATAAGTCATGAATGATTACTAATATTTTTGTAATTTTATGAGATATTTCATGCTAGTTTCCAAATGATGATTCCCACATGTGTTAGGTGACTCACATGGGCTGCTAAGAGCTGATCATTGGAGTGTATATACTAATAGTACATACATCTAAAAGCTGCGTATTGTACGAGTACGAATACGGGTGCATACGAGTAGAATTGTTGATGAACTGAACGAGGATGTAATTGTAAGAGTTTTTTTTAAGTAGAAGTATTTTTATAAGTTTCTTGAAGTCTTTCAAAAGTGTATGAATACATATTAAAACACTACATGTATATACATTTTAACTGAGTCGTTAAGTCATCGTTAGTCGTTACATGTAAATGTTGTTTTGAAACCTTTAGGTTAACGATCTTGTTAAATGTTGTTAACCTATTGTTTATTATATCTAAAGAGGTGTTAAATTATTAAATTATCATGTGTTATGATATATTAATATATCTTAGTATATATATATACGGATAAATGTTGTTACAACGATAATCGTTACGTATATGTCTCGTTTCGAAATCATTAAGTTAGTAGTCTTGTATTTACATATGTAGTTCATTGTTAATACACTTAATGACATGTTTACTTATCATTTATCATGATTAAACATAGTATATCAATATCTTAATATGATTCATATGTATTTAGTAAGACGTTGTTATAACGATAATCGTTATATATATCGTTTCGAGTTTCTTAATTCAATAAACTCAATTTTATGTATATAACTCATTGTTAAAATACCTAATGAGATACTTAATTATCATAATATCATGTTAACTATATATTTAATCATATATATGTCATCATATAGTTTTTACAAGTTTTAACGTTCGTGAATCACCGGTCAACTTGGGTGGTCAATTGTCTATATGAAACCTATTTCAATTAATCAAGTCTTAACAAGTTTGATTGCTTAACATGTTGGAAACACTTAATCATGTAAATAACAATTTCATTTAATATATATAAACATGGAAAAGTTCGGGTCACTACATATTATGTGATAGAGGCACACATTTTTGTAATACTCAATTCATGAAGGTGATGCAACAATACGGAGTAACCCACAACATGTCCACTGCCTATCATCTGCATACCAACGGGCAAGCAGAAGTCACTAACATAGCACTTAAAAGAATTTTATAAGGAACCATCAGCCATCATGAGAATAAATGGGCCAAGAAACTAGATGATGCTCTGTGGGCATTCTGAACTGCTTACAAGAATCCTCTAGGAACTACACCCTACTGCATGATCTATCGAAAAGCATGTCACCTTCTGCTAGAACTTGAATACAAAGATCTCTGGGCACTGAACGAACGAAGGAACGAACGAAGCTATCAGACGATGAAAACTTATACCAACAAAGTTTGCTCCTGGAGATAAGGTTTTATTCTTCATTTCTCGATTCAAGAAATTCACTGGTAAATTCAGATCACGATGGAATGGACCATTCAAAGTAATACACGCCTTTCCGCATGGATCCGTAGAATTATAAGGAACTTCCGGTAACTTCAAAGTCAATGGCCACCGATTGAAAGCTTATCTAGATGACCACAATATCTCTTCTACCTTGATCCATTCTAAAGACATGCCTAAAGAAGTCGAGCTGTAATGACTTGATAAACAAAACCCTCTTGGGAGGCACCCCTTGCTTTTCCTTTTTAATTTTATTTTATTTTCTTATTACAGTTTATTTTAGTCTGCGATTTATTTTATTGTGCACTAACCCTAAGCGCCATCCTTGCTTCAGGTTCTTCCTACAACATGCCCATTCGCAGGAATAGGACTCCCAGGGTTTCATTTCAGATAGCTGTACAGACAAGCACATGCCTACGACGGGACAGCTAGGTCTACGACGTTTGATTTTAGAGAGTGTTGATGAGGATATCAGTATGGTACCACCAGTTCCTCCATTATGATGCTCCAGGCGTTTAGCCTCTAGGCCTGATGAGCATCCAGAGCCATCAGAGCCACGTTAGTTACAGGTTGTGACTCACAATGGAGCCACCATGAGTGACCCAATCGTCACATGGGCATTACTTAAGGATCACCAGAGACTCTACAGAGCTTTCAGAGCATATCTTCATCGTCAAGGAATGCCTTTGAAGTACACTATCCCTTCATCATTCAGGTTAACGCGTCGTGCTCTACCTGCATGTCGGGCTACTCTAAGACGCTCTTCTCCAGTTTTGATTCAGTTCGTAGCTTCAGCAGTCACACCCGTTCGTGTTATTCCTACTACACCGCCTATTTCAGATACTCCACCTGCTCCATTAATTGAGACCAACGGTTATGCTCAGCACGAGATAGTGACAATTCCTATCTGTGAGTTACCTAAGGGTTTCCATCTAGTAACAGCCCCTATTTCAGTGGAACCACCGATGGCCCAGGTTTTTGAGATAACTAGGAACATCCCTAATGATGAGCCATTCCCAAACATCTCGCACCTTGAGATGGCGTCAGACTTATGTTTAGACACACTATTGGGCCCTGATTTAGATGCGGGAGAGCCACTCGAGGACTTGGCAAGACTTGAAGACGAGGAGAATTTCCTAGACTCCTTCGGATACTTCTCAAACGTTATTCCATATACAGGCCATGACAGTATTTCGTAGACTCCTTTTCTTTTTAATCTTATCTTTATCTTTATCATAAAAGCACTGTACTAAATATATATATATATATATATATATATATATATATATATATATATATATATATATATATATATAGTGGAAATGCTACTCGCTTTTGTTCTTTATGCAGAATCATATCAAAGAGACTGGTCCTTTCCAACACTAGGAGCATAGCTTAACCATAGGAAAGTCCAGCACTAAGAGAATAACTTGACCATAGGGAAATAATATGTCCTCAAACCTCTTTCAATTATTAAGCACTAAAATCTTTAAATGTGGGGTTATACCCGTAACAAACTTATAGTTTCTAGAAAAATATTGTCCTTATTTCATCAAAGTATTAAAATATTCTATTTTGGAAACATTAGGGACAATGTTCTTCTAAGTCTAGGGTATTGGGTAAAGGTTTAAGAATAAAGTAACCATAAAAAGCTAAATTTTGAAAAATTCTTTTGTCTAAAAGTAATTATCGAAGAATATTAGGGAAATTCGAAAAATTCTCACCTCGTTTTACCCAAAAAATTATATGAAATTGCCAAAAATAAGTTTTCTGAAACATTCACTATGTAACAACCCTAGCTTTTCCGTCACTTCCGTTAACTGTCCGTAAATTGTTTTAACGATGATTACTTGACTTTTTATGTGTTTAAGTGTAATAAATGCATACTTGATCCTTGAAGGGTTACGTGAATTAATATGAGTTAATATTAATTGATAAACTTATTTCGATGAATGAAATACGATAAAAACGACACGATTTGAATAACTGCAAAATCACTTTTCGAGAAACGAAACGCTTGGGTTTATTTTTAATAATTATTTTAATAATTATTAACTTTGTAAAATATTGAATTTATTGGTATTTAATAAATTAAACTTATTAGTTGCGTTTTAACAATCGGTTTAGTGTTCCGGGCATTCGGTACGTTTAAACGGCACTTGAAACGGACCTCGAGTACACGTGATTGGACAACGGAGCCCGGGAATCCCATGGGCCCCATTCGGTCGAAAACCCCCACCCCACCCCTTGGATTTTATTTGGGCCACATCGATAACTACGTGTCGATATAAGTAATTACGTGATCAAAGGTATAATTCTATGAACCATAATCTTTAAAAATCTGATTTTATATGATTTTGTAGTGTAAGATGTCAATTGCTCAAGTCTATACGCGTACATGTAAATTGCTTGCGTTAATTCGTTCGATTAATGTGATTCGGGTTAATCCCGAATTTGTTTTGCATGGTTACAGAAACTTAACTTTTTTTAATGTTAAATATTATTACATAATTAGAATCCTTTCAAAAAATTAATAATTTTAGGCTTTGGAATTCCGTATTTTCGTTACCGTATGTGCAAGTTATGATTAAATGAAGTTTTGTTGACGAATCTGTGATTTATACGAATTCTGGAAAAATGAATATGGATTTGAGTTATGAACTGATCTACATTGTGTAGATAATTCAAAAACATTCAATTTGGACTAGGATATCATGTTATTTGGAGGTGTAAAGCTCACGTTATGCATAAATGAATGTTCTTGACAAACTAGTTTGCTCGATAGCATAAAACAGATTTTAAAGGCAATTTGAAATGAGATATTGAATCAAATCTTTCCATATCTATAAAATTCATATGTTGTAGATAACGTTTCATCTAGGCCTTGTGTTATTTGGATTTGTATAGCTTGCATAATGTGCGTGCGAAAACGATAATCGGAATTCTGTCTGAATCTGTTAAGTATGCACCTTCAGCTCTATAAGTTGAGTTGTGAGTAGTTTGAGGACTTGATCTTCTGGATACTACACTTTATGTGTTATATGAACAAAGTCTATTTTATGGAAAACCTTGAAACCTGATACATTATGCACAATAAGGCCAAAGATTTGATAACTACTGAATTGAGCTGAAACATAAGGTCAGACTTTACGGAATAAACTTTACCAATTGGCTAAACCAAAACACCTCATCTTTTGATATGTGTTAGTTTAATTTGTGCTTGAAATTTAGTTACTGACCTTGCTTGTTTTTCATGCTCCTAGCTTTGGTTTTGACCATTTTGAGATTGATGTGCAGATTGAAACTGATTTCATGCAACGTGTTTTGTGAATACGATTATGTGTTTCATGCTAAGGATATAATTTTGAACTCGTGAATGATTATAGGTTGACTATTGATCATTTACATGTCTTAAGTGGAACTTGATTGTCATATGTGTATATGTGTTTTAGTTGCACACTACTTAACATGCAGTATGACAACGAAGTCGGAAATCGATGAAACTTGAAACCGAAACTCAAAATGCATGACATGAACCAAGTTTGATTATTTGAGAAACATTTGACATGAACCTACTGAGCTATTGACTTTGGTTGACCACTTTGACAAAGTTTGACTTTTGTTTGACTTTGGTTGACTTTGGTTGACTTGCATGAACTAATTGACCATGTGATAAACTTTACTTTGAATTGCGTCGGTCTGAGCAATAGGACAACTTACTCTATGAAACCACTATTGTATAAGATACAAATATTAATCAACCTAAATACGTATACCTAGGTTGCATTACTCGGCAGTAAACCATACAAGCTATTTGTTTACTTTTAATTCTGAACTTTTCAAAGGTGAATCTACAGTCCCATTTTTTACATATTTTCTGGGATGAGAATACACACTGATTAGATTTACATTTTGCAAATGCTTTAGCGTTTGACACGAGTACTATTATACATATTGAGTTATTGTTCACAAAGCCCCTATCTTGAATATTTTATTACCTTCGAGTAAGCACAATTTAGATGGACGGATCCGTTAGGTTAGAAAAACTTCACCCTACTATAACTGTGGTGCATTTACTTTGAACTTTACGTACACTCGAACAAGTGTATACGTTTTATGGGGTAAAGGATAAGTTTAGTATATACTATACGCAGGTCTTTATGCTAGTATTCAAGTGCTCATGGATTATGTACTTTTTGCAACATTTGGGTTGTGCTTATTGAATCTCGTGGTCAAATTTAAATGAACTATTTTTTTAATACTATTTTTTAGATACTGTTTTACATTACTTAACAGCAACATTATTGTTGACCTGTTTTTGCGTGTTTTATTCTCAGGACCATAAGAGGTATAACTTCTACTATTTGTTTGATGCTTTGGTCGGGCCGTGGAGTCAGCATGATTTAATAAAGACATTGATTACCTTCGCATTTAGACTTTTGCACTTATTTAATACTGTTGGCTTGTGATTACGATCACAATAGTATTAATTTTTATTTTTTTTTGGTTATTGACTTATGTTTTAAAGTTAACTGTTTTAATAAAATTAAATGCGAATGCTTTTGAAACGTCTCATTTAGAGGGCGTAACTGTTACTGCGGAACCTATGATTAACACGCCGTCAGATGGGAATTTGGCGGGATGTTATAGTTGGTATTAGAGCTAACGGTTCGTAGGGAACTAGGATTTGCATTAGTGTGTCTGATCGAGTCATTAGAACACTTTAGCGAGTCTAGAGTGCGACCTAAACTTAGTCACTACATGATTACTTACTGATTATACTTTGTAACTAACTGACCTTCTTTTTCTATCTGTTCTTGTACTGTTAAGATAGATGTCACATTCGTCAGGAAGTTCAAACAATTCAAGTGTGGCACCTGCACCTGCTCCGGCACCTAATAACCCTGCACCTGCCCTAATGCCTAACCATCCCGTTAACATCCTTGCTATGGATCTAATCCATACTTACAGAAACCTGTTTATTCAAGATCGTGTGGATGCTCTCAGTGATATCATGAGAGTTTACCCACATCCCGAAGTGATCAAGGGATGACAGGAAACAGTGAAGTCTATGAACGAGTACCTGTATGAGATTGACACTAGATTTTTTGCGCAAGAGAAGCTGAATGAAGCACAGGCTGCTAGGATATCTGAGCTAGAGGCGGCTTTAGCTAAAACTAAGGATGATGGACCAGCTTTTCGCACTAGGCAGAGGAAGAAGTGAAGGAGTTACTTGACTCTAAATTTTCTTCTACTGATTTCTTCGTCATTCATTCCACTATTTTATGCATAGACTTACCAGGTGGTTTAAACCGGGCTATTAGTACTTGACGTTTGTTTCGGTGGGATTATTACTTTTGGATTACTTTTTGATTATGGTGGATTACTTTATCACTTATGAATAATTATTTACCTTTATATTGTGTGGTGGTCTTATATTATATAACTGCAAATTGCGTGATTATTATAATACTCGATGTTATGTGATAGATAATTGCATATGTTGTAGGAACACTACTATGATTATCCATTGTTATAACTACTTAATACTACTACCACTACTATCACTACATAGCACTAGTGTCACTACTATTGTTACTGATAATGTGTGTGGAATAATACATCATTTACCCTCTAAATTTATACAAGATTCAAACACTATAAATAAGCATACACAACTAACGAGCAATTAGAACCCGATTATTATAGCACTTTAATGTACGTATTCGTTTCAAGTTCGTCCCAAGAGAGCGGTGTAAGTAGATAAATTGAAACTATTAATTATCCTAGGGTTTGTTTGATTGGGGGGTTTTGATTGATTTTAATTAACAATTAAAATGTGAACAAGTAAACAAACTTAAACTTAACAAGTAAGACTAGTAGCAAGTAACAAGTAACTAAATTTAAGAACTAATTCAATTAACTAAAGAGCATTCACTTGCCTAATCCTCTCTATGCTTGGATTGCCCTATTTTACCCAAATTGTTATCGCACTAGTTGTTGAACTATTAAATGTTTAGCATAACCAAACCTTAATCGAATTACACTTTGTAAACTCACATAAGCATTGTATTCTAAGATCAAGTTACTTAGGAACGGTTATTGAGATTTTGCTTGGGTTGAAATCACTTAGAACCCTTCAACTATCGAAATCACTTAAGATAATCGAACACCACTATGTTGAATAAAGGCCAATTGAAAACCAACTTAAATTAAGAACACAATCACTTGGAATCCTTAATCTAGTTGTTTAGATCACCTAAGGTATTGAAGCACAAATTGATTCACTTCTCAAATCACTAAGAGAGCTACTCAACCTATGTAATCAAAGTAAAACCTAAAATAAATGCATGGTAATGGATCGATAGCTAACACAACAACACTTGTTCATGTATTTCATTCAAACAACTTCATTCAATTGATTTAGGGGCAAATCTTTGCATTAAAGATTCATAGATAAGCAAACACAATAGATTTAGCCAATCATAGCAAAGATTACACTAATCATAAGCATTAAAATACAGATAAACATCATCTTAAGTTATTACAAGCAATTAATTCAAAATAGAGTAAGAAAGGTGGAGATTACAACACAAATTGAAAGAAAAAAAGATCTAGAGCTAAAACTATGATGGAACTTGAGCTTGCTTCCTTCAATTCACCTTCAAACTCCAATAGATGATGAAATTAGTGTTTTGGAAGTGAAAATCGGACTTAGAATTGCAGCTCTCCTCAAAATGACCTAATCTCTTCCCTTTTATAGTGCTGAAAATTTTGAGCTAAATAGCGACAGGAGCGCCGCTTTTGGCTCAGGAGCGGTGATTTTGGTTTCATTCAGGAGTGGCACTTTTGTGGTTAGGAGCGGCGCTTTTGTGGTTAGGAGCGGCGCTTTTTCTGATCAGCAGCGGAGCTTTTGGCAATGAGGAACGGCGCTTCAAGCTACTGGTGGAAAATGGTGCCAAAACATATGCAAGAACGTCGCTTTTCATTGAGGTGCGACGCTTTTGTCCTTTAGGAGCGGCGCTTTTCATGTAGGAGAGGCGCTTTTGGAGCTGAATTCTGCACTTGCCATTTTCTTTGCCACTTTTGATCAAGACTTGGTCAATTTTACACCAAATCAAGCTTTTAGCCCCCAAATTGCCATTTAGCTCATAAGCGTATCAAATAGGCTCCATAATCATCAAAAACCTATTGAAGTGAGGGAGATATTGCGAGATAAAACATGTCTATTAGAGCAATATTAACCCCCTACATTTGAACCTTGCTTGTCCTCAAGCAAGCAAATTAACAAAACAAGCTTTGGAGATAAAGAGCAAATAGATGATCAAAGCCAAAGTGAAAAACTTTTGGGGAACAATTGATACCTTTCATGGACATGCACTTAGATGGCTAGAGTGACCTCCAAAACTTGCAATTACTTAGGACCAAGAACAAACATCATATTTTCTTCTTCTTCTACTTCTAGCACAAACACAATGCAACGCTTCAAACAAATCTCTTCAACTAGCACATCTTCGAGTCTTCTGTGACAACCCGGAAATTCCTGACCAAATTTAAACTTAATCTTTATATGATTTCGACACGATAAGCAAAGTCTGTAACGTTGAGTCTCAAAAATTTTGAAGTGTTTCATATATTCAATTGATCTTCGACCATTCCCGACGATTCACGAACTTGTACTTGTAAGTATATATATATATATATATATATATATATATATATATATATATATATATATATATATATATATATATATATATATATATATATATATATAATGTATAAGTATCAAATATTTAAATAATGTTATCATATAATGAATGATATAATTACATAATTAATAGATTGTAATATTAATATATTAAATGTAGTTACAAGTTAAAATATAATTTTTATACTAATATTATTATTACTTTGATTATTAATATAAAAATCAGTATTAGTTATTTTATTATTTTCAATATAATATATATGAAAGTTAACACATGTAATTTGTTATATCATTATTATTACTAAAAATTATCATTTTTATTCCAAAATTATTATTATTATTATTTCTAATACTTTTAATCATTATTCTTATTATTATTAGTATTAACTGGATATTATTAATATTATTATTATTAATATATCTAATTATTTGTTAATACAAATTTATATAATAATGAAATGTAAATACATATACATATATATATATATACAGATATATATATATATATATATATATACACTGATATTTACAGATACACTATATGAATCAGTATTATTGTATTTAGATTAATTAAATACAGAATTAAGCAAACACATAATCAAAATCAGTTTCACGTTACAATCATACTGTGTTTAATTTGTTTCTCCTATCTCAAATTCGTACCAATCAAGATTCAATCACAAGAACAAAATAAAATTTGATAGAAATCAGTAACAGAAGAATGTACGAATTTTGTTACAGGTCATTATGTGACTTATTTCTTTTCTTGTTTCTTCTTCTTGTTTGAAGAATCCTGTCTACGTTCTGTTAAATGTCAACTTCACAATCGTCCTTCAAATCTTGTTACTGCATAACCCTGTCGACCCAATCTAGCTACAAAACAACTTCAATTGATTCTTACCTGATTAGAAATTGAATCCAATTAATGATACAAACAATTTCAGTTGCAAGTCACGATCTACTTTATTTTTTTTTCTTGTCTTCTCCTTATGGCCTCGAATATTTCTGTCAACCACTATCAATCCTACAAAACAAAATTTGATTAGTTATTGTTATGATATCACTCACTATATATACATATAATTACATATACAAATGCACATAGAGGGAGAGAGTTATAGAATTACATTCCCATCACCATATTGAATCGCCATCTACCATCTTCTTTAATCAATCATCACCACCCTCATCAAGGACACCACCACCACCGAATACCTCTTGTTGCTCAAATTCTTTTAGCTCTAAAACCCATTGTAATAAACTGCAGGATGCTTGAAACCCATTAACTCTTCGGTTACTGTTCCGGGTTCATTTACACAAACACACAATTGGAAACCCTCATCACCTTCGGTTCCTTTTGATTATTCGATCAATACCACACACCATCAACTTCTATGCTGTTGCAATTACTTCTTTTCATTGAGCCAAACCACCATTAAACCATTACTTTTGCTCGAATGTTTCTGCTTCGTTTGCTGTTTTGAGTCAAACCCAAACCCCACTTATTCCTGTTTCTTTATCTTTTCCTGTTTCAAACAATTACACCCAAATACAACCATCAACATTCGATTTATATACATAATTACATGCTGCCACGCTGCTATCTTATGGTTCTTTAAACCGCTAACAAACAGCATATATTTTCCACAATGACATCTATTTGCAGCCTTGAGAAACAGCATAAATTTTTTTTGTTTTCCTCTTTCAAACTCTCACAACAAACTAGATAAATAATTGATGATATTAAAACCTAGTAAAGGAAAAGAGGAGTGCTTCTTTTTCTTTTTTGGCCGATAGTACCTAATCAAAGTGATTTGTTAGGGCCACATAAAATAACGTGGGACACTTTACATTCTCATAGCCTATCCATTTTTCTTCTGTTTATTCGACTACTGCAGGCAAACAACAATCCAGAAACCCAAGTTGTTTCTTGTTCTTACTTCGTGAAACCACAACACAATCTTTATGATTTGAATATGCAACTGCATATTCTTTTTCCCTTCCAAACCTTTCCAGTGAAATAACTATAAAGAGAGTAATATAAACATATTAAAGGCAATGGTGAATGTGTTTCTTTATAATTATGGTCGATATATTGATTTGTAATACCCCGTCAGAATCCACTAACGGAATATTAACTCCTCGCAAGAATTGCACTTCTCGCAACCAAAAGTCACATTTTGAAAACTTCGCGTATAACTGCTCCTTCCTGAGCATCTCTAATAACAAACGGAGATGTTGTTTGTGTTCTTTCTCACTTTTAGAATATACCAATATATCATCGATAAATACTATAACAAACTTGTCTAGATATGGCTTACACACACGGTTCATGAGATCCATGAACACAGCAGGTGCGTTCGTCAATCCAAATGGCATTACTGTAAATTCATGATGACCATAGCGTGTCCTAAACGTTATCTTCGGTATATCTGATTCTTTCACTCTCATTTGATGATAACCTGACCTTAGATCGATCTTAGAATAACATGCTGATCCTAGCAATTGATCAAACAAGTCATCAATCCTCGGAAACGGATATCTATTCTTGATAGTCAACTTATTCAACTCTCTATAATCAATACAGAGTCTCATAGATCCATCCTTCTTCTTCACAAATAGTACTGGAGCTCTCCACGGTGATGAGCTCAGTCGAATGAATCCTTTATCTAAAAGCTCTTGCAGTTGACTAGACAATTCTTGTAATTCGGGTGGTGCAAGTCTATACGGCGCACGCGCTACTGGTGCCGCTCTGGGAACTAAATCAATATGGAACTCTACGTCTCTATGCGGAGGTAATACGGGTAACTCATCTGGAAAAATATCGGGAAATTCTCTAATAATGGCCACATCTTCGAGTTTCTTGCCTTCAGATTTAGTTTTACTTACATGAACTAACATAGCAAGACAACCCTTCCTCATGTGTTTTTGCACCTTCAATAATTAATAAAATGTAACGGCGTATTGCTTCGCTCTCCATACACCATTAAAGGTTCACCTTCAACAACAGGAATACGAATCGCTTTCTGATGACAGACAATGTCGGCTCTATTCTCAGCTAACCAATCCATTCTAACCACAAGGTCGAAACTTCCTAGCTTAATAGGTATCACATCTATCTTAAATGACATTCTAGCCAAAGTCAAAGTACAATTACGGTAAACCTTATCCGCACTCATTAGATTACCATTTCCTAGTTCTATAGAATATAAATTTTCTAATGACGATACAACATTTTTAAGATTATGGCAAAAATCTCTAGACACAAAGCTTCTATCAGCTCCGGAATCGAAAAGTACATAAACATGTTGATTATCGAGAAGAAACGTACCCATGACTAGCTTAGGATCATCACGAGCTTCACTGGAGTTAATGTTAAAAGCCCTTCCTCTTGCAGGTTCATTAGTCTTACTAGCTGTTGGGCAATCCTTCCGGAAATGACCTTCTTTTCCGCACCCATAACACATATTCGTACCAGTCTTACACTCGACACCCAAATGTCCATTCCTCTTACACTTATCACACTTTTTCAAACAATTCCCCGGATGATGCCTATTACACTTAGCACACAATGGGAACTTTCCCTTATAACCAAAATTAGAATTTAGGATTGCAGCATTACTCTTAGCAGTATCTTGTTTCTTAAAGGGCTGCTATTGTAATTCTTCCCTGAGTTATTGTTATTATTCCATTTCCTCTTGTTATCATGAGTTTTAGTCTCATTTGAGGCAGGAGTCTTTCCTCGCTGTTCGGCCTAATCGATTAACTCACTAGCAATCTCAATAGCTTCTTGTATAGTTCTCGGCTTCGAAGTAGTTACACCACTTTGAATCTTCTCGGTCAAACCGTTCGTGTAAAGAGTGATCTTGCGACGTTCGAGAGTAACCATATGTGGACACATAAGGGCAAGTTCAAAGAATCTCTTATTGTAACTAGTCAAATCAGTACCCACTAGCTTCAGGTTTTGGAGTTCTCGCTCCATCTTAACAGTTTCGGATTTAGGACAATACTCTGAGATCATTCGTCGTTTCAAATCCTCCCATGAGGTCTTAAATGCTTGATCCATACCTACTGAGTTTGCATAGGTATTCCACCATGTCAACACACCATCAGATAGCTTACTAGATGCAAACTTCGTTTTATCCACTGATACGGAAAACTGACTCAAACTTCTCAAACCAATGAGTCAAACCAACTGGACCTTCGGTGCCATTAAACGAGTGTGGTTCACAACTCAAGAAAGTCTTGTACGTACACCCTACTTGTCCATTGTTTTGAGTATTTGTCGTATCTTGATTTCGCTGATTTGTAGCGTTCACATTGTTACTATTAGTTCCATTTCGGAGTTCTGCCACAGCTTCGGTTATTCCTTAAGAAAATCCATCGACGAACATCAGCTTGGGAAACTGGCTTGGGCGGCATTATCTTTCTGGTCAAGATAACACATTCGGTTAGTGTCAATGAAATCGACATATAAAATATACTAGCAACGGAACGATGCATAGTAACTAATATTAAATCGTAGTGATTCTAGTAGCACTAGTGATATATAATAGCGATACATAACGTTTAGTAGTAGCAGTAGTAAGAACAATGTACACTAGTAACACTATCACTAACACAAATTGCCATTAGTAAACCAACACTTAAAGAAATAAACTTCTTGTTCCAAAATTCATGCATAACCAGTAAAAGTAACATATTCCTCATGTCATAAGTAAAACCACATAAGCAAAGCCACAACTAATAATGTATGTGTTAACATCATATAATAAACAGTAATAATCAAATAATGTTTGATTGCGTGGAACAATCTAGTCGAGCGATCTCGATTTGCGTTTCTGGAGTTCCTTCAACAAGTACTCGACCATTTTCTCCAAATTTTCAACTCGCACGGTGAGATCATTTGGGTTGTTGTCATTAGTAGCAGCAGTGGAGGTACTAGGCTTAGGAGTAGACGTAGAAGCATCATAGGGATGAAAATGGCGACACATCTCAAGTGACTGATTATCATAACGAAAACTCTTATAAAATGGGTTATTACGCCGAGCAGGTCCTTTTGGTATCCTGCGGTGGCCTCTCGGTCCATAGGGGTTACATAATCGGGTTTAAGAAAAGGTGTTTGGGGTGAATCAGGTACATCAGGTTCGGATTCGGGTTCCGATTCTTCTCCGGAATCCTCTGCAGGTTCCTTTCCTTTAGGCTCATTCTCATGCTCGGTCTCCATTTCGGGTTCCGATTCGGTATCATCCACAAACTCGAGTATCGTTTTTCCTTGCGCTTGCACGGTTTCCTCGAATTCCGTGTCAGAGTCGGTAAGAATGATAGGATTAGAAGAAGTCATCTAGCACTCAAAGAAAACACAAAGTTAGATACCAAGTAATCATAGCAATTTCATCTATTAAGGTTCATGCAACTTAACGAGTCTACGGTTACAGTCTAGACGTACAAGTTGTCCTAACGTTCGACTCTCTAATGCAGCCTAGTCCTAGGTAACCGATCTGCTCTGATACCAAATGTAATACCCCGTCAGAATCCACTAACAGAATATTAACTCCTGGTCCCACAGTTTAGCGGTCACACCCTCTATATGAGACGTTTTCGAAAAGTATTTGCATTAATCATGAAAACAAGTCATTTATTTAAGAAAATGTAACTGGAAAAATTTGACATCAATGACTAAAGTATATGAACCCAAAACATCAGAGAAAACTGTTTAAATACGAATATTTGTTCTTGAAATAAAAATAGAAATCATGCTGGACGTCGTCCAGTTCTAGCAGCAAACAGCACATAACTTCAAATAAAGCGGAAGCACTAGCTCTATGTACCTGAGATGAAACATGCAAAACGTCAACGAAAAATGTTGAGTGAATCTACAGGTTTAGTAAATCATTTCGTAAGTTAGGCCACAAGATTTTCTTGGAAAACATCATAGGAAAGGTATACATTATCATGAGCACTTGATTATAAAACTTTAACCTTTACGTAGGCCGAGCCCACGTCTTTCATTTACCCTATACTGGCGATACACTGATCAAGTGTACGTGTAACAACTACATAAGCACCTGTTTAACGTTGCGGTGAGGTTTGTCAAACCTAACGGTACCGTCCCTATAAGTCGAGCTTACAAAGTAACTAATATAATCAAGCTAAGGGATTTTTGATCTGAACTCATATGTATAATCTTAGTAAGTTACTTGTGTCAAACACGTAAAACATTTGTAAAAAGCATGCATCTCATCCCTGTAAAAACATAGTAGGGACTGTAGACTCACCTTACCAAAAGCACTCATAAAGATCTTAGCAAACTGTACTGTAGTCGAACACTCTCGACTGAACAACGCAACCTAAATAAGTAAATCATCTTAAGTATACACTAATAGGTCAAACTTAGTTAACCCATAGTGTACATAAAGTCCTAGTGCTCAGACTGACTCAACAAACATGTAAAAGTCAACTAATCCAAGCAAGTCAACCAAAAGTTAACTCGGTCAAATAGGTCAACTAAAGTCAAACATCTCAGTAAGTCATGAAAACATAGTCAACGAATCATACTTAAGTCATATAACATGTTATCGCTCGTAATTTAGTAAATCGCATTTTTCACATCTTAAAGTAAACCTTCGAAAATCATACGGCGTAAAGAAATACACTCATAGCGCATAGCACATAATTCATAAAATTATGATCAACTCCAAATCTTAACTAGACTTAAAATCAATTCCAAAAAGTCCAGCCAGGGCCTCATACGATAAATAAAAGTCCAATATCATAAAATTCTGCTCGCGCGTCAGTTTTTAAACATTTTTCATAAAATATAGAAAATAGATTTTAACGAACGGCCAATTGGTGTCATCGCAAAACATCACAAAATTTAAGTAATAAAATAATTTGAAGCATTTCTTTAGCCAATTCGTACAGATTTGCAAAAAATTACAACCTCATCAGTTTTTGACCATCAATCGAATATATCATTTGGACGAGCATTTATCTCATGGAAAATCACGTTCTTGCAAGTTCGTATACAAATGAAACATGTCAAGGAACATCTAAAGTAACATATTCCAGAAGCTCAAAGTCTAAAACAATTCCTAGTTCATTCTAGCAATTTTTATGTAAGCTTAAAAACAGATTCAACATTCTTTACGAATCAAAATTCGTTTAATCATATCGGAAGCATTACATAACCTTTTAACGCAAATCTTTAGTCTAAATTGCATAACTTTTCACAAAGAATACAGTAGCATAACTTTCATAAGCTAAAACACATAGCATGCAACTCAGAAAATTCGGATTTCATGCAAACCCTAACGTAAACTTCGATTACGCATATCTTGAGCATACGATAACGAATTCACACAAAATCGGAGTCTAAAATTAATAACTTTTCGATATATTTCTAATTAAAAATATTAAAAAGTCAAATCTCAAATCAATTTAATCAGATCATCAATAAAAAAATTCGTTTTTCAATCATACAACGTTAATTTCGCAATCAATCAACAATTAGCAATACTAGACACCATTAATTGAGCACTAGACTCTAATACACCATGTAATTGATCAAAAAATTGAATTAATGAAATTAGGGTTAACAATTATACCTCAAACAATCAAATTGCTTATACTATCGCGTAGAGAACGACGATTCGAACAACGTTCGTATGCAAGCTTTCTTCTAATTTTTAGTTTTGATGGCTATGGTGGTATGGTTGGTGATTGACGACAAAGAGAGGGGAGTGGGGAAGCAATCGGCCAAAAAAATAAGAATGAGGGTTTCCTTAAGAGCTCTAGCCGTTTATACCTTGAGTTTAGGGCCTAAATTAATTAAACTAATGACCCACTTAATCAAACAAGTCCACTAAGGAGTCCAGGGGGTTGGTCGAATGGCCCTTCTAGGGGTGTTCGGGCTCATTTTTGCTTAACTCTTGGTACGCGCGTGGTTCGTTTCGAGTGCCGTTAACCGTACCGGGTCTCCGGAATGTTAACTAGTCGTTGAAACGCAATCACCGAGTTTAATTCATTAAACAAATAATAAATTAAAAATAATTTTCTTAAAGTCAATAATTATCGAAAATAATTATTGTGTCGTTTTTCTGAGTTCCGTAAACTGAAAAGTCTTCTAGACGATAAACTTAATCGTAACGTTTTCTAGTTCTTTCGCTATCTGAAATAAATCCTAAATTAATATAACATATTAATTCAAACATTTCTCTATTAAGTATGTATTTAATTTAATTAAACACACAAGTCTAAGTAACCACCGTTAAATACTTAAAGGACAACTAACGATAGTAAACGGAAAAAGTCGGGTTGTTACATGATTGGTCACCCATATGGAACGTATATCTTTTTATTATTTTATGTGGACAATTGCAATGGTGGAATGATGAAACACGCTGTATGATGATGATAAGTGACACGAATGATTGTGACATTGTCCTGTGATGATCGCGTATTATTTTCCTTGTATTTCTATAGCCATCGCATGCTACCAGACACAATCACACCTAATTGTTTTTGCAACAGATTACTTTTGGGCCATATTTACTAATTGGGTCGGGGTAAAGTGAGTCGTATACTTGTGAACTGCTATTGGGCCGTGTCCCTATTTTATGCTGTTGGGCCAAGAACAACATACGTTTTGCTGAAAAATTGAAATAACGATGATGATAATGTGAATTCTGTAATAATAATGATTATGATGGAATCATGACGATATGATAATGATATATGTAATAATAATGATGATGGTTAGATAACGATGGTTAGGATTAGATGCTTAAGTTATGATTATGATTTTATGATGTAGATATAATGATAAGATAAGTTTTAAAGATGCTGATGGAAACTGATTTGGGATTTTGGGTTTAATAAAGAAGAGAAAGTACAATCGAGAATAATACGGGATATATACATAGAGTCGTATAATAGAACAGGAAAGAGGAATCGGAGGAATGGTCAGGGGTGTGGGCGTTTAATCAAGTGGTCATGGGTTAGAGCCCGGGCTGTGACGTTATTATTTTTTGGAAGTTATTTCTTTAAGGTGGTATACTTATTATTCTTATTCTAATTATTTTTATTTTTGTTATTATTAATATAAGTATTATTATTATTATTAATATCAATATTATTATCATAATCATTATTATTTTTACTACTAATATTATCATTATTATTATTACAACTATATTATTATTATTATTATCATTATCATTATCATTATTTTTACTAACAATATCATTATTATTATTATTATTATTATTATTATTATTATTATTATTATTATTATTATTATTATTATTATTAATATTACTAAATAAAACTTTAGTTTTAAATGTTTCTTGTATATAAAATATAACTATATTCTTATGATCTTAAACTAAAAAGATATATATTATAAGTTAGATACAAAACATTAGATATATATAGAAGTATATATAATAAGTATACTACTTTTACTAATAAAATACTTTTTGTTCATTTACATTTTAATAAAACTTGAATTTATTAAAAAATATATTATCATATTAAAAATTATGAGTAGTCAAAAATATTAATACTAAGTATCTATTCAAAATATATTAATAAAGTATATAATATATTATTATCATAATTTAATAAAATATATAAAATAAAAATATTTAAGTAATTATTAATATTAAATTTAATATCACAAGTATATTACTAATATCACAATATATATTTATTTGAATATTATTATATGTGTTAATATACATACTTGATATAGGTTCGTGAATCCGAGGCCAACCCTGCATTGTTCAGTTCCATCGTATGCATATTTTTACTACAAAATATCGTATCGTGAGTTCATTTGCTCCCTTTTACTCTTTACATTTTTGGGACTGAGAATACATGAAATGTTTTTATAACTGTTTTACAACTGCTTTATTAAATGCCTTTGAAATCTATATTTTTGGACTGAGATGCTTTTATAAATGTTTGACGAGATAGACACAAGCAAAACATTCCTCGAATGAATTATTATGCAGACAGAAATTCTGTGGATTATTATTGAATTAGTTGGACGTTATAATTGCCACTAATTATTGTGAATATTTCCCCTGATTATTTTTGCTTGGTAACATAAGAATTAGAAACGAGTATAGCCATAATTCACGCGAATCCTAAAGGTAGCTACCGGGTTTAACACCTCCATCCAGAATGTTCACTAGACGGAAGATCTAGTGGGTGTGGTGTTTAGTACTTCGAAGTTCATATATTATAAATACGAGATGTTCTATTTTTGGGGATATTATTGATGCGCATTATATATTAAGGTCGGTTACCATATTGAGCAATGAAATCAAATTGAATGTTATGTATCCAGAGAATGATTTTTATACACCGGTTTATGTATTATTTTTGTGCACGAGATATGTGTACGGTTTTTTAAAAATCGCGAGGCAACCTACAGGGGAGAAAAGGATACGAACCTACTCTGCTAAGCATTATGAAAAATGGTTTTGTACACGAGATAGGTGTACTGTATTTAAATCTTGTGGTCTATCAAAATGATGAATTTTATTGCTTATGATAAACCTATGAACTCACCAACCTTTTAGTTGACACTTGAAAGCATGTTTATTCTCAGGTATGAAAGAAATCTTCCGCTGTGCATTTGCTCATTTCAGAGATATTACTTGGAGTCATTCATGACATATTTCAAAAGACGTTGCATTCGAGTCGTTGAGTTCATCAAGATTATTATTAAGTCAATTATAGTTGAATATATTATGAAATGATATGCATACCGTCAACTTTTGATGTAATGAAAGTTTGTCTTTTAAAAAAACGAATGCAATGTTTGTAAAATGTATCATATAGAGGTCAAATACCTCGTAATGAAATCAACTATTGTGAATCATTTATAATCGGTATGAACGGGTCCTTTCAGTTGGTATCAGAGCGGTGATCTTAGCGAACCAGGTCTTGCATTAGTGTGTCTAACTGATAGTTGTTTAGATGCATTAGTGGGTCTGGACTTTGACCGTGTCTACATGTCAAAAGTTTTTTTTATCATTTCGTGTCAAAAATTACTTGCTTATCATCCTTAAAGTCTAGACACGTCTTATTGCCTCTATTGCATGAATAGTGTATAGACAAAATTCATATCTTAGCGTTTCTGCTAATTCATATCTTAGCGTACCTGTTACTGTAAATCTTTCCTGACATATTTCGTAAATTCGTCCGTAATCTACGAAATCTTTTGTTCTATATATATATATATATATATATATATATATATATATATATATATATATATATATATATATATATATATATATATATATATATAGATTTTCTATGTAATTAGAATACCATCCGATAGCTGGAAATCACTTTATATCAAAAAAATCCTTTATTGTCTCGTACGAAATGGAACGCGCCACTAGTTCAAGTTCCTCGGATTCCGATATGGATTTCCACTCGAGCTCCGAAAGCAGTGTAACCGGAATGGATCAACCAATCAGCCATCGTCAATTCTGGATGAATTGGGGCTGAGTTCGTAGTCAACCTAATCAATGGAAATGAGAAGAAGGCGATCCTTTCCATCAACCAAATTCACCTCTTGGCGAAGAACCTGGAACACTTACCGACAAACCTATCCGAAACACCATTTTCACCCTCATCTATAGAATATCTCACCATGATTATATAATCTCACAAATTCTAAACCTTATTCATCTCCTCATTCTGACCGACAATCATCCTGGAGTAATGGAAGGAGTCAACGAGCTTCGCGCTCGAGTAATCAATTAGGAAAACATGGTGCAAAACCTACCACCTTCGGCAACATCACCGGCACCAACAGTACCACCAGCACCAGTAGCATCAACATCACATGCCTCAATATCACAATCTATACCTCAAGCATAATCTTCGTTCTATATCTTGTTCTACATCGATTATTTTCGTTCTACGTAGCACACTTCCTCATTTATCTTCATTTGACATGGTAATTATGTAATCTCTAATATTTTAGAGATTATGTACTCTAGTTCTAACCATAAATCAGATGAGTTTAATTTCATATTAACTCATTAAATCCATGATTACATTTGAAAAAAATATATATATACATATATTTTCATAAAAATGGTAATTAAAAGTTCTCTTGTACAAATTATTAATGATGAGAATATTTTAACGAGTAGGTAATACCCTAGAAATATTTATATCTCACATTAACATGTTACACGATACATTTCAAATCCGATTCAATAGTCCTTTACTATTCTACATACAACCACAGATATACGTATCCGTTCCCCCACAAATAACCATTTTTATCCCAATTCAATTTCATATACGAGTTTCTGCCGATCAAAATCCAAGTCAAGATTTGACAAGTGGCATAATGGAGAAAATAATGAATAAAATAAAATTGATTAGTAACCAATTAATTAATTACGTAAAATTTCTTCATCATCTTCTAATCTTAAATATTTTAAATGCTAAGATTATATATTGGACTATTGGACTATTGGACTACTAACCTTGGACAATTAAAAAGTATTAAAAGAGTAGGAAATATTAATTATAACATTTTGATTTAAAATATCGTTAATAAATTACACCTTCTACAGTTAAACATTCCTTCAAGTTGCCACTTCATTTAATCTTAAACAATCTTTTGTATCTTGACGATTACAATCTTCACTCAAATCCTTCGAAATTCTTGAAAACACCTCGGATTGATAACCAATAATTCAGTTATGATAACTTTAAATGCTGATGAAGCAGCAAAACTGTAGATGGTCTTAATGGCCAAAAGTTTGATAATAAAGAATGGAATGTTGGAAACGCTTTATAGAAATTTTGGTACTGAAAAACGGATTGAGGAAACCATGAAGGAGTCTGTAGACAAATCACCAGGAGTAGACATGTACTTAACGAATCCAGATGATTCAGTATCTGACGAAATCTCTAACGAATAACTTGCTCCTTAACTATTCTAAATCCTTGCGGACAAATTTCTTAATCAATCGTCGATCTTAAGAAATTCAAAAAAAATATCATCGTATCTTTTATTATAAATATCTTCGATATATCTGAAGATACCTTCATAAATATCTCGTCCGAAATTAGTTATCTCCTCGTGCTATCTATGTTACATCATAAAAGAAACTGTTTTAGTTTCTATCCTTCTACAAGAATTGAGTTTAAATTATGAATGATTTATGGAGAAGTGCTGGGAGTTGAAGCATGAGTTAGTATAATATAATGACGCTCGGCCAACGTGGTTATATTACAGTAAGTCATGCTAAATTTCTAATGGAACATGATGACGGTTCACAGATCATACCCTCATCATGTGCCATGTTACATAACTCTTTCATTCTACTTAACCTCCTAACATATCAAGAAAATATATTCTTGATAGTTCTATCCACAGTGGTTTTGGAAATTTAACAAGTCAAATCGTGCTATTACTTTTCCTTTCTGCTTATAATCTTAGTTATGTTCTTTCGAACTTCATACCTACAAACCGAGACATTTTGATCACTTTAAATCAGGAAGAAAACAAAAGCATGAAGCTTCAAAATAGGAGAAAGTATAAGATTGGTGAAAACAATGGAACGGAAGAGATCAAGTTATAATGAAATATCCGACATAGCAATCGAAGCAGATTGACGGCATTTAATCAAAGAGGATCTTAATTTTCTTAATTTCTGAAGAATCGAATCTTATAAAGATTTCGAAGATTTCCTTTAAATTCTTTGAATTCCGGAAATCCACCGTGACTACGTTAAAAGTTAAATCTCTATCTCAATCTTTTGTGATAGCTTCACTAGTACTCTTCACAAAAATCAAATTGTTTATCCATAATACTCACTGATGATAAAACTTTAATTTTCAGCTCGTATGCGTCATGAAAACATACTTATTGTCAGCCATAACCATCCCAATCAAATTTCAGGACAAAATTTCTTTAACGGGTTGGTACTGTGACAACCCGAAAATTTCCGACCAAATTTAAACTTAATCTTTATATGATTTTGACACGATAAGCAAAGTCTGTAACGTTGAGTCTCAAAAATTTTAAATTGTTTAATATATTCAATTGATCTTCGACCATTCCTGACGATTCACGAACTTGTACTTATAAATATATATGTATGTATATATATATATATATATAAAATGTATAAGTATCAAATATTTAAATAATGTTATTATATAATGAATGATATAATTACATAATTAATAGATTGTAATATTAATATATTAAATGTAGTTACAAGTTAAAATATAATTGTTATACTAATATTATTATTACTTTCATTATTAATATAAAAATCAGTATTAGTTATTTTATTATTTTCAATATAAAATATATGAAAGTTAACACATGTATTTTGTTATATCATTGTTATTACTAAAAATTATCATTTTTATTACATAATTATTATTATTATTATTATTTCTAATACTTTTAATCATTATTCTTATTATTATTAGTATTAACTGGATATTATTAATATTACTATTATTAATATATCTAATTATTTGTTAATACAAATTATATATAATAATGAAATATAAATACATATATATATAAAAACAGATATATATATATATATATATATATATATATATATATATATATATATATATATATATATACATATACACTATATGAATCAGTATTATTGTATTTAGATTAATTAAATACAGAATTATGCAAACACAGAATGAAAATCAGTTTCACGTTACAATCATACTGTGTTTAATTTGTTTCTCCTATCTCAAATTCGTACCAATCAAGATTCAATCACAAGAACAAAACAAAATTTGATAGAAATCAGTAACAGAAGAATGTACAAATTTTGTTACAGGTCATTATCTGATTTATTTCTTTTCTTATTTCTTCTTCTTGTTTGAAGATGTCTACGTTCTGTTACATGTCGACTTCACAATCATCCTTCAAATCATGTTACTGCATAACCCTGTCGACCCAATCTAGCTACAAAATAACTTCAATTGATTCTTACCTGATTACAAATTGAATCCAATCAATGATATAAACAATTTCAATTGCAAGTCATGATCTGCTTTATTTTTTTCTTGTCTTCTCCTTCTGGCCTCGAATATTTTTGTCAACCACTTTCAATCCTACAAAACAAAATTTGATTAGCTATTGTTATGATATCACTCACTATATATACATATAATTACATATACAAATGCACATAGAGGGAGAGAGTTATAGAATTACATTCCCATCACTATATTGAATCGCCATCTACCATCTTCTTTAATCAATCATCACCACCCTCATCAAGAACACCACCACCACCGAATACCTCCTGTTTCTCGAATTATTTTAGCTCTAAAACCCATCGTAATAAACTGCAGGATGCTTGAAACCCATTAACTCTTCGATTATTGTTCCGGGTTCATTTACACAAACACACAATTGGAAACCCTCATCACATTCGGTTCCTTTTGATTATTCGATCAATACCACACACCATCAACTTCTATGCTGCTACAATTACTTCTTTTCGTTGAGCCAAACCACCATTAAACCATTACTTCTGCTAGAATGTTTCTGCTTCGTTTGTTGTTTTGAGTCAAACCCAAACCCCACTTATTCCTGTTTCTTTTTCTTTTCCCGTTTCAAACAATTACACCCAAATACAACCATCAACATTCGATATATATACGTAATTACATGCTGCCACGCTGCTATTTTCTGGTTCTTTAAGCCGCTAACAAACACCATATATTTTCCATAATCACATCTATTTGCAGCCTTGAGAAACAGCATAAATTTTTTTTGTTTTCCTCTTTCAAACTCTCACAACAAACTAGATAAATAATTGATGATATTAAAACCTAATAAAGGCAAAGGGGAGTGCTTCTTTTTCTTTTCTGGCCGATAGTACCTAATCAAAGTGATTTGTTAGGGCCACATAAATAACGTGGGACACTTTACATTCTCATAGCCGATCCATTTTTCTTCTGTTTATTCGACTACTGCAGGCAAACAACAATCCAAAAACCCAAGTTGTTTCTTGTTCTTACTTCGTGAAACCACAACACAATATTTATGATTTGAATATGCAGCTGCGTATTCTTTTTGCCTTCCAAACCTTTCCAATGAAATAAATATAAAGAGAGTAATATAAACATATTAAAGGAAATGGTGAATGTGTTTCTTTATAATTGTGGCCGACATATTGATTGGTCACCCATATGGAAGGTACATCTTTTTTTTATTTTATGTAGACAATTGCAATTGTGGAATGATGAAACACGTTGTATGATGATGATAAGTAACACGAATGATTGTGACATAGTCCTGTGATGATCACGTATTATTTTCCTTGTATTTTTATAGCCGTCGCATGTTACCAGACACAATCACACCTAATTGTTTTTGCAACGGATTACTTTTGGGCCATATTTACTAATTGGGTCAGGGTAAAGTGAGCCGTATACTTGTGAACTGCTATTGGGTCGTGTCCCTATTTTATGGTGTTGGGCCAAGAACAACTTACGTTTCACTGAAAAACTGAAATAACGATGATGATAATGTGAATTCTGTAATAATAATGATTATGATGGAATCATGATGATATGATAATGATATACGTAATAATAATAATGATGGTTAGATAACGATGGTGAGGATTAGATGATTAAGTTATGATTATGATTTTATGATGTAGATATAATGATAAGATAAGTTTTAAAGATGATGATGGAAACTGATTTGGGATTTTGGGTTTAATAAAGGAGAGAAAGTAACATCGAGAATAATAGGGATATATACATATAAGTCGTAAAATAGAACAGGAAAGAGGAATCGGAGGAATGGTCATGCGTGTGGGCGTTTAATCAAGTTTCATTGGTTCGAGCCCGGGCTGCAACGTAATTTTTTTTAGAAGCTATTTCTTTAAGGTAGTATACTTATTATTCTTATTATTATTATTATTTTTATTATTGTTATTATTATTATTATTATTATTATTATTATTATTATTATTATTATTATTATTATTATTATTATTATTATCAATATTATTATCATGATCATTATTATTTTTACTACTAATATTATTATTATTATTATTAAGCTATATTATTATTATTATTATCATTATTTTTACTAAGAATATTATTATTATTATTATTATAAATATTACTAAATATAACTTTAGTTTTAAATGTATCTTGTATATAAAATATAACTATATTCTTATGATCTTAAAATAAAAAGATAAATATTATAAGTTAGATACAAAACATTAGATATATATAGAAGTATATATAATAAGTATACTACTTTTACTAATAAAATACTTTTTGTTCATTTACGTTTTAATATAACTTGAATTTATTAAAAAAATATTATCATATTAAAAATTATGAGTAGTCAAAAATATTAATACTAAGTATCTATTCAAAATATATTGATAAAGTTTATAATATATTATTATCATAATTTAATAAAATATATAAAATAAAATATTTAAGTAATTATTAATATTAAATTTAATATCACAAGTATATTACTAATATCACAATATATATTTATTTGAATATTATTATATGTGTTAATATACATACTTGATATAGGTTCGTGAATCCGAGGCGAACCCTGCATTGTTCAGTTCCGTCGTATGCATATTTTTACTACAAAATATCGTATCGTGAGTTCATTTGCTCCCTTTTACTCTTTACATTTTTGGGACTGAGAATACATGAGCTGTTTTTATAACCGTTTTACAACTGCTTTATTAAATGCCTTTGAAATCTATATTTTTGGACTAAGATGCTTTTATAAATGTTTGACGAGATTGACACAAGCAAAACATTTCTCAAATGAATTATTATGCAGACAGAAGTTCTGTGAATTATTATTGAATTAGTTGGATGTTATAATTACCACTAATTGTTGTGAATATTTTCCCTAATTATTATTGCTTGGTAACCTAAGAATTAGAAACGGGTATGGCCCTAATTCACGCGAATCCTAAAGGTAGCTACCGGGTTTAACACCCCCACCCAGAATGTTCACTAGACAGAAGAGCTAGTGGGCGTGGTGTTTAGTACTTCGAAGTTTATATATGATACAGATGAGATGTTCTATTTTTGGGGATATTATTGATGCGCATTATATGTTAAGGTCGGTTACCATGTTGAGCAATGAAATCAAATTGAATGTTATGTATCCAGAGAATGATTTTTATACACAGGTTATGTGTATTATTTTTGTGCACGAGGTATGTGTACGGTTATTTAAAAATCGCGAGGCAACCTACGGGGGAGAAAAGGTTACGAACCTACTCTGCTAAGCATTATGAAAAATGGTTTTGTACACGAGATAGGTGTACTGTATTTAAATCTTGTGGTCTATTAAAATGATGATTTTTATTGCTTATGATAAACCTATGAACTCACAAACCTTTTGGTTGACACTTGAAAGCATGTTTATTCTCAGGTATGAAAGAAATCTTCCGTTGTGCATTTGCTCATTTTAGAGATATTACTTGGAGTCATTCATGACATATTTCAAAAGACGTTGCATTCGAGTCGTTGAGTTCATCAAGATTGTTATTAAGTCAATTATAGTTGGATATATTATAAAATGGTATGCATGCCGTCAACTTTCGATGTAATGAAAGTTTGTCTTTTACAAAAAACGAATGCAATGTTTGTAAAATGTATCATATAGAGGTCAAATACCTCGCAAATAAATCAACTATTGTGAATCGTTTATAATCGGTATGAACGGGTCCTTTCATATTCAATCCATAAATACCAACACAATCATATTTAAAGAGTAAATCTACGCAAATCAACCATTTCCCGGTCAAAGTCAACTCCATCTCCTAGAAGGTCATCAAACATCAATCACCAAGTATCAAATCTTCACAAACTCAAACTTTGACCTCCTTGACATTGACCAAATATGTAGGATCTGCGGGATAGCCATTAACTCACCAAAATACCAATCAAATCAAATCAAGAAAACCATTCGCAATCTTTTCGAACTCACCCAAATAAATTCAAAGTGTCCCTAGATGTATACCATAAGTCCAAATCACCATGAAAATCCTAAAATGTACCCAAAATGATCCCGAATTCACCACAAATAAATAAGGGCCGTGAATATCATAAAAATTACCATCCACCAAGAAGTTCATCATGTATAAAGTGTATGCCTCTGAAAAAAAAAATATGCTCACCTAATCAACCCGCGATGGATATCCCTCTTCCACCTCCATGCCCTCTAAACACCAATGATCGTCAATTCCAAATATGATTGTCAATTCCAAATATGATCGTCAATTCCAAATATGGGTTAACGTGGGTGTGCCAAATCTAGGGGACTGGGTACCCCTATCTTTATTGGTCAACCCGGGCTCGGGATGACCGGAACTCATCAAGATTTCTATCACAACTCTTTGGTTTCTCTCATAGTAGGGCGAAAGCTTTGACGGTGGTTCGTGGAATTAGGGCCCCACGTGGCTAAATAAGAGTTCCATTAATTCCATAGTTTGGAAGAATTAACTTCTTTGATGAGTGGTTGGGAATCACTCTGAAGCACTAAATATGAAACCTTTAGCAATATGGAAGACTTTACTTCCAAGCTTAGGCCTTTTTGAGATAAAACTTAACCTGGGAGACTTTACTCCCAAGCTTGGAACACAATAAAACTTGAAAGACTTTACTTCCAATTTTGGAATGATGAAACACGCTGTATGATGATGATAAGTGACACGAATGATTGTGACATAGTCCTGTGATGATCACGTATTATTTTCCTTGTATTTTTATACCCGTCACATGTTACCAGACACAATCGCACCAAATTGTTTTTGCAACGGATTACTTTTGGGCCATATTTACTAATTGGGTCGGGGTAAAGTGAGCCGTATACTTGTGAACTGCTATTGGGTTGTGTCCCTATTTT